>NW_019239588.1:0-323518 GCF_002742605.1 Olea europaea var. sylvestris
AAAAAAAAAAAAGGGAAATTTGTAATCTTTTTACTAAATTCTTAAATATTTTGCTCCGAAAGTTTTGCATTACTCCTAATTGGTGCATCATTTTAGGTTATTTTTTATGGTCAAAAAATCTACATGTGTTTTAGCTTTGGTATCTCTCCTAATATATGTCCTTACCTATTATAGGTGTAATCATATGATAGATTCTTGCTTTTTAAAATGCATAGAATAATAAAAATACAATAATATCTTCTTATTATCAATTGTCATCGTGGCATTCTATTCTCCTTTGTAGTTACTTAGGGTTAATGACGGAGACCCCTTCTTCTTCTTCTTCTTCTTCTTTTTTTTTTTTTTGTTTTTTTGTTTTTTTTTGTTTTTTGGTATATGAATTTTCTCATGCGCAGCAGTCCTATGTGCACTCTTTGCGTACAACTGTCGCATGCCTTTATGCATGGCTGCAGTTAGATTATGCGCCCTCGTTACGATTGGATCGAGGAAATCCCCTCAATAGTCACCGAACTTTGCCAATTTCCCCTAAGAGGTCAACGAACTTCACTTCGTCCCTAAATGGTCACCGAACTTTGCCAAAATCCACTAGGAGGTCACCGAACTTCATCCCTAAATGGTCACCGAACATTGCAAAAGGCCCCTAGGAGGTCACTGAACTTGTTATACATGGGTCCCATTTTGCAAAAGTTGAGTGACCTCTTGGGGAAATTTCGGCAAAGTTCAGTGACCATTGTCCAAGGGGATTTTGACAAAGTTCAGTGACCATTTAGGGACGTAGTGAAGTTCGGTGACCTTCTAGGGAAATTGGCAAAGTTCGATGACCATTGGGGGGATTTCCTCCAATTGGATCAAACCACTTTTAAGGAAGAAAATACTTTTCAACATGTTACTTATTAAGTATTATTGATGCTAACACTAACTTAAGTCACTGTCTAGTTCAGTGAAAAAAGGCAAATAAAATTTATATCAAAGTCGATAATTAATTTTAATCACACTTTTTATATGATCTCCAACTTTTAACAACAAATTTTATTAATTTTTATTAAAATCTACTAAAAAGTAAAAATATTTCTTTATATATGTGTATATATATAAATCAAACAAGGGGCTGAGTAACAACCCCCACACTCAATAATTTGGGTTTGGCGACTGGGCAAGATCAAGTTGATCTAGTTTCAAAGAAAACCTAATTGAACCAAGAATCAATGAGAAGCTGTAGAATCATTGGTTTTAAATGTAATTAAGAACAAACATCCTTAAATGAAAAACAAAGGATCAAATTCTCAAATAATTATATTTTTTCAAATTTTCGGCCCATTTATGTAAAATCATATTAGCGTATCCGAAACCAAACTAATCAAAAAACAATTTGAGATTTAATCAGAATCGATTGGTTGCCAAGTTTAATATCCAAACTGGTCAAGATACAAGTAAAATTGGAATGAATCAGTAGATTCCGGTCTGGTTCTAAATCGGTCAAATAGTTTTGATACCTTTAGTCCACCCTTATTTACAATTAATAGCAATGCTATTTATCGCCATGGGTGTTTATCACAATAGCAGCATGGTATTAAACGATAGCGTCAATGTCAAAAATGACGTGGCACTCTTTGATTAATTTTTATGGACTTGAACTAAATGAAAATATCATAATGCTGGATCATTGCAATTGTACAAAAGAAAATATCAGTTCGGACCATCGTCCTTTTATATAAGCAAGCGGGCTGAAACAACTCGTCGTCGTCGTCGTGGTGTCAAACTACAATGTTCCAACAAAAGAATTTATGCAATCGCCTATTTCAAAAAATTTGAATGGTTGGTGTGGTTAGCTACAATGAGATTATGAATCTATGATGATGGTATGACCTTAGGCGTGCACTCTAAGCTATCTTATCACCCATCTAATTTGTTGGTCAAGGCAGTGTTGACGTCAATGGGAGCACGTCATCTATCGTGCCATAATGATGTTTCCTTGTAAAGTCCCCCGTAGTTTTAGTCCAACCTCCAAGAATTAGGAACTGTTGACCTGTCTAAATTCCTTGACATGTAGGCTTCTTTGATCAAGTTAAAGGGGCCAAACTTGTGCGACGTGGAATCTTAGATTGACAACAATATATGGTCCCCTAAGGTCTGGGTTCTGATTATTGAGTGTGAGAATATGGTTTATCTAACACCATCTATTCAATTTTTTGTGGACCATTGGATGAAGATCGACGGCCGAGATTTAATTTTGAGGGAGATGTTGTGACTTGATGGTATTGATGTTGACACAATAAGGTCTTCCCACGTTTTGGCAGAGGCATGGTCTTTCCTTCCTTCCCCTTCTTATGTAGACTCCCTCTCATTTTTCTCCTAGAGCTCTCGTTTTTTCCCAGCAAAAAGGGTGGTGGTTCCTTATCGGTTTTTTCCCCTCTCTCTTGGAAGGTGATTTGCAATTCATGAAGGGCTGTTCCTGAGCCTGAAAAACACCCATAAATAGAAGAAGAAGCTGCTGAAATGAGGAAGGAAAACTGTAGAAAATCCAGCCAAACACGGTTGTCTCCTTCCACACTTTTTCATTGTTTTGCCTTAGAATTTCTTCTATTGATTGATGTTTATGGTTGATTGAACTCCTGGGATCCCTAACAAACTGGTATCAGAGCTAGGAGTGAAATCTGTCCAAAAATCGATCAAAACTGGCAAGGAAATCGCCATTTCATTTTTTGACCAAATCTGAAAAATTCAAATTCCGGCCAAACTATTGACTTTCCGGCGAAATGGAACCTGGACCCATAACCAGCAGACTGAGGCGCTCCTTGTGGTGGGGCGCGTGACCGGCGGCGACGCGTGGCGGACCTCCAGCGAGCTTTTTTCGGGCAGTTTACTTATTTTGACGTCCTGAACGCACTGATGTCGTTTGTTTTCTGTTTCAGGTTTTACAGAAAAAGTTGGACGATTTTGCCCCTAGCTTGACGTCTACCGCAATTAGGTTCAGAAACTTGGTGGTATATTTACTGTTTTTCAACAGTAGTTTGGTAAGATTATTCCAAACTCTCCGTTAGGTTAGGTTTGGTATCCTTACCAGTTTATGCATGGTTATTGCTTGGTTGCTTATTTGTGAATTCTGTTGATTGAATTCTTGCGATTAATTTGTAACCTGGAAGCATATTTACCTGCTTTATATACCTGTGTTTCGTGAATGGATTATTTTCACTGTTGTGCTTCATTTCTAAAAATTGTTTTTTAACTCGGCACTCAATTATATATTGATCATCTGGAAAGAATTTTTTCAAAACTTTTTTGTTGTGTCCACGAGTACAGGTCACTCTTTTATAGAATCTATAATGGGTTCGAGGGTCGAATTATCGCAATTCGATGGAAAGAGGGATTACTCGATGTGGAAACAGAAAATGAGGGCCATTTTGGTCCAACAGAGAGTTGCTAAAGCTCTTGATGATCCCGCTACATTTTTTGATGAGTTAAAAGCTAAAACAACTGAAATTGAAGACATGAATGAAATTGTTTACAGTTATATAATTTTGCATCTATCTGACAACATTGTGAGACAAGTTGATAGTGCTAAAACTGCTAGAGCTTTGTGGATTGCTTTAGATGCTCTGTTCTTAACTAAAACTTTACCTAACAAAATATACCAGTTGGAGAAATTGTTTAGTTTTAAGATGGACCCGGGGAAGGATGTCGAGGGGAATTTGAGTGACTTTAGCATAATTGTTAAGAGTCTAGCTCATAATGATAAAATATTTGATGATGAGGATTTAGCTGTCATATTGCTAAACTCTCTACCCGAGTCTTATAGAGAAATGAAAAATACCATAAAATATGGTAGGGACACTCTCACTCAAGCTATTGTTTCTGATACTTTAAAATCTAGAGAACTTGAATTAAAAAGAGAGAACAGAATTCATTCTCGTGAAGAGAGTCTATTTGTTAGGGGAAGATCTGAAAAGAAAGAATTTAACTTCCATAACAAGAAGGGGAGAGGAAAATCTAAAATGAGATCCAAATCTAAAGATAAAAGTGGTAAGAAATGTTATTACTGTGGAAAGTTAGGACATTTCAAGAAAGACTGCTTTGACTGGAAAAGGAAACAAAAAGACCCGAACAATTCTGATGTTGATAATGCTGCTATTGCTTCTGAATTTAATAGTTTGCATGTCATGAATGTGTCTGAAGAAGAATTTGACAAAAATTGGATTCTTGACAAAGGGTGCACTTTCCATATGTGCCCTGATAGGTCTTGGTTTTATAACTATAGGGAGACTGAACCTAGGAAGGTCTACATGGGAGACAATAATTCTCAAAATGTGATTGGAGTTGGTGACATAGCCATCAGGATGTACGATGGGGCCGTCACGCAGCTCAGAAATGTTAGATATGTCCCAAATTTAAAGAGGAACCTCATTTCCTTAGGTTCTCTGGAAGATGAGGGATATACCTTCAAGTCTGGTAACAAAATTTTGAAAATTATGAGGGGCTCTCTTGTAGTTATGAAAGGGCCTAAGAGGAATGGGTTGTACTATCTTGAGGGTAGAACTGAAATACCATTTGATTCTAGCCTTCTTGCTGTAAGTAAAGACAACTGAACTTTGGCATAACAGAATGTGTCACATTGGGTTTAAAGGGCTAAAATCTTTAAGTAATCAGAAATTACTTGGAAAAGATGACATTGAAACTATGGAATTCTGTGAAACTTGTGTTTTGGGTAAGTCTCATAAGGTGAGCTTTGAAGCTAGCTCTCATAGGACCAGCAGACCATTGGACTATGTCCATGCTGATCTATGGGGCCCGGAGAAGCACTCCACATTTGGTGGGAGCAAGTACTTCTTGTCCTTAGTGGATGATTACTCAAGAAAGGTTTGGATTTATCCTTTGAAGGCTAAGTCGGAAACTTTTGGAAACTTCAGGATTTGGTTAAAGTCTGTTGAGAATCAGTTAGACAAGAAACTTAAAACGTTAAGAATTGATAATGGGCTTGAATTCTGTAATAGCGAATTTGACAACTTCTGTAAGCAGAAAGGTATAACAAGACACAGAACTGTTAAATACACACCTGAACAAAATGGGGTCGCTGAAAGAATGAACAGGACCATAATGAACAAAGTTAGGTGTATGTTGATTAGCTCTGGCCTTGCGAAAGGTTTTTGGGCTGAAGCTGCAAGTACTGCAGCTTATCTGATTAATAGGTCTCCGTCCAGCAGTATAGGGTTTAAGGCCCCATAGGAGTTATGGACGGGAGAACCTCCAAATCTAGAACACTTGAGGGTGTTTGGATGTGCTCCATATGCACACCAATCTGAAGGGAAACTTGAGCCGAGGGCTATCAAGTGTGTGATGTTAGGGTATCCTGAGGGTGTGAAGGGTTATAGGTTATGGGTTTTAGGGGTCCAAGGCATTAAGATCATTAACAGCAGGAATGTAGTCTTTAATGAATCTGAGATGCCATGTCTAAAACAGAAAATCGAAGAAACTAACAAATCTGAAACTGAGAAGAGTATTCAGACTGAGGTGAAGCTGACTAGGCTAAATTCACCTACACCTGGGAATAACGAAAATGACCCTATACATCATGAAAATGAAAATGAAATTGAACCTGAAGAGGTGACTGAACTTCAAGATAACATTGAACCAGTTGAAGTTGAACATTTTAATGATCAGCCACCTAATCAAGATTATCAGCTTACTAGGGATCGGGGGAGGAGGCAAATCAGGCCAAATCCTAGATATGAATCCCTAAACTTGACTGATTTTGCCTTGGTTTCAGGTGAAGCCCTTGAACAGATAGAACCTGCTAGTTATGAAGAAGCTGTTAATGGAAAATGTTCTGAAAATTGGCTAAAAGCTATGCGGGAAGAAATGGAATCTCTAATGGAGAATAAAACTTGGAAGTTAGTTAACAAACCTAAGGATCATAGGATAGTTCAATGTAAGTGGATTTACAAATTGAAAGAAGGAAATAATCCTAGTGATCCTCCTAGGTATAATGCCAGATTAGTGGCGAAAGGGTTCACTCAAAAGGAGGGGGTTGATTACAATGAGATATTCTCTCCTGTGATAAAGTACAAAACAATCAGACTGGTTCTTGCATTGGTTGTTCAGTACAACTAGGAACTGGTACAACTAGATGTCAAGACTGCTTTCCTACATGGGGAATTGGAAGAGGATATTTACATGAGTCGGTCTCAAGGTTTTGAGGTGAAAGGTAAAACAAATTGTGTGTGCAAATTAGAAAAATCTCTGTATGGGCTTAAACAAAGTCCTAGACAGTGGTACATAAGGTTTGATACCTATGTACTGAAGATAGGTTTTAAAAGGAGTGAACATGATGCATATCTGTACTATAATGATAGTAAGGAGGGCTGTGAGGTCTACTTGTTGCTTTATGTAGATGACATGCTTCTAGCAAGTTCAAGTAAGACTGAAATCACTAAGATGAAGAACCTTTTAAAATCAGAATTTGATATGAAAGATTTGGGGAGTGCTAAGAAGATTTTGGGGATGGTTATAAAGAGAGATAGGGCTGAAAATAGACTCTATCTAAACAAAGTTATAACTAAATTTGGTATGAATGGATCAAAATCTGTGAACGTTCCCTTAGCAACTCACATGAATCTTTCCAGTGCACAATCTCCTAAGACTGAGGAGGAATTTAGAAAAATGAGGAACATACCCTATGCTAATGCTATAGGTTCCGTTATGTTCTCTATGATAACAACCAGGCCTGACTTAGCATATGCTATAAGTTTTTTGAGCAAATTCATGTCAAATCCAGGAAAGCCCCATTGGGCAGGTCTGAAATGGTTGTTAAGGTACATTAAATCTGGGTCTAGTGTATGAAAAGAGATCTGAAAAACTTGCTCTAAAGGGGTATGTAGACTCTGATTTTGCTGGTGACAAGGATAGCAGAAAGTCTACCACAGCGTACTTTTTTACACTAGGTGACAATTGTATAACATGGAAGTCACAGCTGCAGCCTTTAGTTACTTTGTCAAGTACTGAGGCAGAATATGTTGCCATAACTGAGGCGGTTAAAGAATGTACTTGGTTAAAAGGAATTTTAAAAGAATTGAACTTCATGCATGATACACCTGTTATGTTTACTGATAGTCACAGTGCTTTATTGCTTTGTAAAAATCTTGTTTACCATGAAAGAACTAAACATATTGAGGTAAAGTATCATTTTATTCGTGAGAAACTGTCTCAAGGTGAAGTTAATCTTGTTAAAATTCACACTGATAGGAATCCCTCTGATATGGGAACAAAAATTCTACCTGCAGGTAAATTTAAATTGTGCTTATCTTTATTACATATTGACACTGGTTAATTTTCTTGCAGGTAGTGGGCGATGATAGTGAACAGTTCTTCCATGTGCAAATTCGCAACCAAGAGAGAGTGTTAGGAGAACCAAGGTGAAGAATGTGAGAATATGGTTCACCTAACACCATCTATTCAGTTTTTTGTGGACCATTGGATGAAGATCGACGGTCGAGATTTAATCTTGGGGGAGATGTTGTGACTTGATGGTATTGATGTTGACACAATAAGGTCTTCCCACGTTTTGGCAGAGGCATGGTCTTTCCTTCCTTCCCCTTCTTATGTAGACTCCCTCTCATTTTTCTCCTAGAGCTCTCGGTTTTTCCCAGCAAAAAGGGTGGTGGTTCTTTATCGATTTTTTCCCCTCTCTCTTGGAAGGTGATTTGCAATTCATGGAGGGCTCCTGAGCCTGAAAAACACCCATAAATAGAAGAAGAAGCTGCTGAAACGAGGAAGGAAAACTGTAGAAAATCCGGCCAAACACGGTTGTCTCCTTCCACACTTTTTCATTGTTTTGCCTTAGAATTTCTTCTATTGATTGATGTTTATGGTTGATTGAACTCCTAGGATCCCTAACATTGAGAGATCAGGCCTTGATTAATAGTTGCCCGATATGTAAGTGATGATTAAGAGGCTAGTGAGAGACAGCCATCTCCCTAGAATGTTTATAAGAGACGTGGTAGAGGCTCAAAATAATGTGGTGTCATATCTACTTGTAACAAAGCTTCTAGGACAAAACTCCTGAAATGGCATAGTTTAATGACGCTCAGTTAATTTGGATCATTATAGAGATGTAAAAATGGGTGAGTCGACCCAAATCGGCCCACAGACTGCTTGAACCAAAATGGGCTTGAAAGGTTCCTGAACCGAACCGACTTGGCTATTAGAAATGGAATCAAGCAGAACAGTTTCTGAAGGCCTGGACCAACCTAGGCCCGTCAAAAGCAGGCCAGTCCAAACTTGATCAATTATTATTATTATTATTTTTTTTTGGACAATGTCATTTGTATATTCCAATGCTTACACGTTTTGTCCTTATTGTAAAAAAGTAATTGGTTAAAAAAATTATTTTTTTTCAACTGTCAAATCACATTTTGCCATTTGGCAAAATGTAAACAATGGTGCATGTTGCGTGTTGTCACACCTGTCATACCCACCCGGCCCAATGTCCCACTCATCCCGATCCACGTGGCGTTCCTGTCGAGGTGGCACACATTGCCGAGGTGGGCTACATCCAAACTGCTTCGAGTCGAGGTCCATCCACCGAGGCACCACGATCCGACGTACTCTGCCGAAGTCTAACTACCGAGCCCCATGACCAAAAGCATGGAACCTGTTGAATTTAGCTGAGGTCCTCAGGTGGAGGTATTTGTCAAATGGTCGAAGCCCCGAAACTGATGCGCGAGCCTCCTAACCACAAGGAGTTTCCTCCACTATCAGTTCTCCTAAGAGATCGTCTGCTCAGAGATCTTATTCGAATGACTGATGGAACGTTTGTCACAAGCATAAAGGTCAAGTCTTGTCACTAGTATAAAAGACATGCGCAAGCAATAAATGCGCCGTAAGCTAGCAAGTCAAGTCCCATGCCTAAGAACAGACGTTTGAACTAAGGAAATGAGGCCACGTGCCACTTCATCCAAGGGCTCCTATTTCATATGTATCGCTATAAATACTCACATTGTGTAATGTCAAAGGCTAATGCAAGAATCAATACCAAAGACTACATTTACTCAACTCTCTCTCATTTACTTGCAATACACAAACCGAGTTCATACACTTTCACATATATATTTACGAGTACCGGTTGGTAATTATTGTACAATCGGATTACGAACAACCCGTCGGATTCCGAACATCACCGTCCCGCGTCGTTGGGCTACTCCCACGCCCCTTTAAACCGCTCGTTTTAGACCGTCCACGTGTCTTAGCATGTTGGACATTCGCCCATGCAAGCGCGGGTGGGATCGGCATCTGTTGGCGCACTTTTTGGGGTCAACAGTGCACATCAAGCATGAATGATTTTTTTCAATCTTTAGTTTCATCTAAGTAAAATTTTATCTAAATTTAAATAAAATTAATGACTAGATATCCAGACAATAATTAATACAGACAAAATTAAGTAATGCCTTAATTAAATCAAGGTTGAGTAATCAAGACGAAAGTACTAACTATTTAATATAGGCAATAATCAACTTATTCAATTCCGCCATATTTAGGCCACTGTTTGATGATGATTAAAATCAAATTTTTACTAGATTTTGACAAAAGTTATTATAATGTGTGGTTAAAAAGTTATGAATCCCATAAAATGGGTGGTTAAAATTAATTGTTAATTTTAATTTAAATTAAAATATGAATTTTAATTTATATCAAACAAGGCTAATACTGCCTTGATTTAGTCCGTTATTGGGCTCTATTAATTTGAAAAGAAATACATTTTTTTCTTTTTACTCACATTTTTCAATAAAATATTATTATATGTAAATTTAAAACTTTTCCCTTTTTAACCACAGATTCTTAAAAAGTCACTATTACAAAAAATATATATTTTTTCCAAAAATTAATTATAATGGAGCTCAAACAGTAAGTTAGTAAATTAATAAAGACTAATGTTATTTAACCCCATTGAGATTATAAGTCCAGTCTATTTAATTTTAGGTGATTGGTTAAATGACTCATTAGTTGTACTTATCATTTAAAGCCATATTAATGCCACATATATTTTGGTTATAATCTTAGTGAGGTTAAATAGTATTACTCATTAATAAAGGCCAAAAATTGCCTAATCAAGGCAAGCGAGTTACTTCGTGCCTTGATTAGTTATATAAATGGAAACTTTATTTTTTATTAGGCTCAGGCCCCCTATTCCGAGGGGTTTAACACATTCGGCGTATAAATAGCAAAACCCTTTTTCAAATAACCTTCTTTTAGCATGAATGGTTTGGATGACGTCAATTCTTTTTTACTTTGCTTTTCAATATTTGTGAATACCTTTACTTTTCTCATCTTTTACTCTTTCGATTTTGTTTTTCCTTGCTTTTCTATGAAGTCGTTCATTCAAAATGGTCTTCCATCTTTCTGAATTTGCTCATCTGAAGATAGAAAAAGTCAGAAAACTAGTACAAGACATACTACATTCTTGACTCTATAGAATTTTTATGCCTCTAGCTGATGATAATGCGTGCAAGCCACTCAAGTGTTGTAAGGCATTTAACCATATCGTACTTGCTATCGGGTTTAGGTTGCCCTGTCTTTTTATTATTTTGAGGTTTTTGATGATTTGGATAATACTTTCAACTTAGCTCTATCCTAATGGGTGGATGTCATTGTTCATGTTAGATTTTGGTATTGGAATGAAGTAATTCTCATTGATTTACGATTCACTATACATTAGTATTTATAATACACGTGGAATTTTCTATAATAGGAAATGAAAGTAATCTAGGAATAAATATATACAATATATTTGAAAAAAATGAATAATAGCTCTAATTATGGTAAATACTTCCCTCAAATTGGAATATGAAGGTCCACAATGCCCAACTTGCAAGCGAAATGGTGAAATAGATCCTTCCCAAGAGCCTTGGTAAAAATGCCAGCTAGATGAGCTTGGAGAAGAGAATGAGCCCAGACAAATATTTCTCATGCTCAAAATGGCAATTAATTTAAAAATATTTGGTGCATTCATGAAAAATAGGGTTGCGTATGACATGGAGAGAAGTCTCATTGTCACAGTAGAACAAAATTCGTTGTAGATGGATAACAACAAGGTCATGCAAAAGAGATTTGAGCCAAACAAGTTCACATGTGATCATAGACATTGTACGATATTCAGCTTTGGCAAAGAAACGATAGAAAACTACCTTTTTTATGCACCATAAGATGGGTCTATCTCCAATAGCAATGAAAAACCCATTTGTGGAATGATGAGTGATAGGACAACTTGCACAATTGAGACATGAGTATGCAGAAAGCTAGAGATCATACTAAGCATAATAGAATAGTCCATACCATGGAGACCCCTTCAGTAACATAGACCATTAAGGGAGGCTTCGTGATATGAATCTCGAAGGTTTTGCATGAATTGGCTTGACATATTAATAGAGAAGAAGATGTCTGGCCAAGTAATAGTAAGGTATGGAAACTGACCCGCTAACTATCGGTATGGACCTGGATCAAAGATTAGAGTGCATCATCAGGAGTGAGTTTCAAATTTTGATCCATGGGAAATGTGGCTAGTCGTGAACCCAAATTGCAACGTCAGCAAGGATATTCGGTGTATATTTTCTCTAGCTGACAAAAATTCCAAGAAGTGATCGGGTGATCTGAAGACCAAGAAAGTACTTCATGGTGACTAAATCCTTGATTTTGAACCTATTATCAAAGGAAGTTTTAAGAATAGTGTAAAAGAGAGATCATTTTCTGCAACCAAAATGTTATCAACATAGACTAGGATAACAGTAAAAGATGAGCCAACAATCTGAGTAAAAAGTGAGTGATCAGCTGCAGATTGAGTGAAACCATCAGACATTAAGATAGAGGAGAGTTTCGATTACCAGTTACGAGAAGCCTGCTCAAGACTATAAAGAGTTTTAAGTAGACAACAAACACTGAAAGCTCAAGAATGACTAACCAAGAGGGGGATGAATTGGTTATTTAAAACTTTTTCAATAATAAGTGCCAATAAAAACAATTTGCAAATATAATAAAGAGCAAGTAAGATAACTTGGAAAAATAACAAGAGAAAGGGATAGAGAATGTAAACAATCTGTTATGGAGGTTCGATCCAATCACGATCTACATCCTCCGTTACCAAACTCTTCGTCACGAGCAAGGCATTTTTTACTAAATGTGATTGAGCTCAAATGTTAGGTTTGAAGAAAATTTTGATAAATGAAATGATTTTCAAAAGTAAACTCAATAAAAAGTTTTCCAAAAGTGAATGAATTGATAGAGATAAATAAAGAGTAGAGAGTTAAAGTTTGAATGTATCTCAATTTAATGCTCCTAGAAGTGATGATAATGAATGCAAGAGGCTGGGGTATTTATAGAGTCCAAAACGTTAAAAAATCTAAATTTGCGGATGACTCGTCCGGTTGACCACCTCTTGTCCGGAAGACCAATATAGCCGTTTGTACAGTAAAAATCAGAAGCTAGAACGATCAAATTATGGATTGTTCGAGGAGTCCGGTCGACCACCTCTCATGGACCGGTCGATCGCCTCTCTGGGTGGTTGACCCCTCGGTAGTGCGTTTTTTCACGTTTTGGCCTCATGTGTTCCGATTTGAAAGTTTTGAAGTGTATGGACTTTTGGAGAATATTTTTAACTAAATTTTCATTATAAATATATCGTTAAAATTCATATATCATTTTTTAAAAGTCATTTTCATGTTTGATAAAAAATGTTGCATTCGAATTATCTTAATGCACAAAAATTGTTTTTAATGCATAGCAAGATTTTGAGCTTAACTATTCTTTGCCAAATATCAAAGCATTAGTACCTTTATATTTTGCCTAAGAAATCAAGTCTTTGCTCCGAAATATGCCTCGTCTTGATCTTTCATTAATGTCATCTCTCACGCTCTTGATCTTGATCTTTTTTTGGCATTTATATCTTAAACTTTTTGTCTCGAATAATTTGACTTGAATACATGACTTTCACTTTGATCTTCATTTGAAGTCCGATAATACATGATTGATTTGAACATTGAACCATCATCACTAAAAAGAATTTGTTAGAAATAAAAATAATCTTGTTTGTTAAGATCAAAATATTTAGGATTAAGTCGACCATATGCCAACAATTTTCCCCTTTTTGATTATGACAAACAAGATCATTTGCAAGATAAATTTAAAAATTTATATAAAAAGAATATACATTAAAAGATTTATCATGTGATCTATTCTCCCTATCCTTTACAAATCATGACCATCTATTCAAGGCATATATTTTATGTTCAATTTAAATCATGCATAATCATCTCACCATATTTCCCCCTTTTGGCATAAGCAAAAAGATATAGCATTTAAGAGCAATATAAAATCATACAACATTCCCCCTTAATTTAACACAGAAAGCATAAAAATAGTTTAGACACCATATATAAGCAAATTTAAAAACAATAGTAGTTAATAGTTTAGACCACATAAAGAGTACAATACAAATGCATAAAATTATATATAAGACTCTGAAGGAGGTGGTGGCCGGATGCATCAAACCGAGCATAAAATGCATTTTGTTGAGCTTGCATGGCTTCCTACTGAGTAGTGTAATAAGTAGAGAAAGCATCTTGCTGAGCCTGCATCGTCATTTGTTGAGCTTGTATTGTGTCTTCCTGAACTTGTAATTGGTGAAGCATTCCACGAATCCGGTCGATAGATGACGTAAGAGAGTCAAGCCAGCCATGTAGAAGATTGTAGTGATCCTCGATAAAAGTAAAACGACTCAAAGGTGGAGGAGCACTTGATCTCGAAATGTCATGTGGAGGACTGGGAATGAGTGGTATCTCGTTGGCCTGATCATCTTCATCCTCTCATCTCCTTCGAAGGGTAAGGTTGAAGGGCCCAAATCTAGATCAAACCCCTTAGTACGGGCCACCCATTGCCCATGCTCCTTGACAATTTTCATTCATTTAAGAGTATGAATGTTGATAGTGTTAGTGGGATGGAGAGAAACGGAGACTTCGCCATTTAGAGGAATTTCAAAATGTTTAAAGATCTTAGCGAGTAGCATGCCAAATGGTAAGGCCTTTATGAGAATGGCGGAATGGACTATTTTCATGTGACCAATAACAATAGTTGGAAAGTCTATTTTTCGTTCGACTAAGGATGAGTCAAGAAGGAATAAATCAAAGTGAGTTACTTCATCGAGATGACCTTTCCTAGGTAGAATAATATGGGCGATGATGTTGTGTAAAACCTTACAAGGTAAAGTTAATTGATTTGAACTAAGTTTTATCGGGTGTTCAAAATTCTTTCCGGTTACTCTACGGCGTGCAACAATAGGATTATAACCTTCGAAGGTCGGATGAGCCATATGACAAAATACTAGATTTGAACAATCTTCTAACTTAAGAAGAGAACGTAGAAGGGCATGGGTAATTGTAATTCTTCTACCTTTGAGAAAACAAGAAATACTACCCGGACGAGGAATATAAACCATGTTTTTGTAAAATTCTTCCGTAAGCTTAGGATAAGAATTTTCTTCCATGGATGTAATGGAAATCCAACTCGTGCTTTCAAAGAACTCTGCTATACGGAATGCAGGTGCTTAAAGTGTAAAATCGCCAAAATCTACAGTCTTACCTATAAGAATGGGAGATTTATCAAAGTGATTTTCTGGCACTTCAAGTTTGTCCTCTGATGAAGGAATTGGTAGCCTCTCCCTCCTTGGCTTCTTTCCTGGCATTTTTACTCTAGGCATGATGATTTAAATGTGGAAAAACTTTAAAACCCGGTCGACCGTTGAAAAGAGAGAAGAAAGAGTTGGAGTTGGAAAGAAATGAGAATTTTAAGAGTTTGAACAAGAAGAAGTGATGGGTTTTTCAAATCTTGTGGAAATTTCAAGAAAAAGTTGTAGATCTAGGTGGATTTGATGTAGATCAAAGAGGAAGAAGAGGAGAAGTGAGAAAACATGGAGGAGACATGAAGATGAAAGGGTTTTAAAACCCGAAAATCGCGTCGATCCAGTCGACCGGACATCAATTTTATTTTTTATTTATTTTTAATTTTTTAATTTTTTTTGGGTTCCAAAACTCTGGATTTCCCGTAGACCTTTTCCGATCGATCGGAAGTCATCCGAAATTTTTTTTTTAAACCATGGAGTTAAAAATCATGTAAAAACACGAGTGATAAAAATTTATACTTATATCACTTCATTTTCGTTAATAATTCCTAAACCTCTTCTAATATGAGAGAATCGATCATGTGCTAGATGCTTAGTAAAAATATCGGCTAATTGGTCCTCGATTTTGATAAATTCTAATTCAATATCTCCCTTTTGTACATGATCACGAAGAAAGTAGTGATGAATTTCAATATGTTTAGTTCGTAAATGCAAGATGGGATTTTTAGATAAATTAATAGCACCAGTGTTATCACATAAGATAGGCACATAATCATAAGATAGGTGATAGTCACAAAGGATTTGTTTCATCCAAAGTGTTTGTGCACAACAACTTGCGACCGAGATGTATTCCGCCTCGGCGGTGGATAATGCAACGGAATTTTATTTCTTGCTTGACCAAGACACAAAAGCCTAGAAAGTGGAAATTTTCGCTAGTGCTTTGCGATCAACATTACATCCGGCCCAATCGGCGTCCGAATAACTAATTAGATCAATGTGAGTACCTTTTGGATACCAAAGTCCTAAGGTTTTAGTTCCACTAAGATATCGAAAAATTCTTTTTACGGTACGTAGATGTGATTCCTTAGGATTAGATTGAAATCTAGCACATACGTATACACTAAACATAATATCTGATCTACTAGCAGTTAAATAAAGAAAGGATCCGATCATACCTCGATATTTTGTGATATCAACAGGAGTGCCATGGTCGTCTTTGTCAAGCTTTAAAGTCGTGCTTATCGGGTGTTCATGGGCTTAATGTCATGCATATCAAATTTTTTGAGCATTTCTAAGATGTACTTATTTTGGTTTATGAAAATTCCGTCTTTTGTTTGTTTAATTTGAAGGCCAAGGAAAAATTTTAGTTCTCCCATCATCCTCATTTCAAATTTGTTACTCATACAATTTGAAAATTCTTCACAAAGACTAATATTTGTAGTGCCCAAAATAATGTCGTCAATACAAATTTGAACGATAAGCATATCATCCTTATAAGTTTTTATGAAAAGTGTAGTATCCGCTTTTCCAATAGAAAAATCATTTAAAAGTAGAAGTTTGCTTAAACGTTCATACCAAGATCTTGGAGCTTGTTTCAAGCCGTAGAGAGCTTTTCTAAGTTTAAAAACATGATCCGGATACTTATGATTTTTAAAACTGGGAGGTTTCTCAACAAAAATTTCTTCTTGAATAAATCCATTTAAGAATGCACTTTTCACTCCATTTGATAAAGTGTAAAACCTTTAAGCATGCAAATGCAAAAATGTAAGAAGCATACGAATGGATTCTAGTCTCGCTACGGGTGCAAATGTTTCTTCAAAATCGATACCTTCTTCTTGATTGTAACCTTGAGCCACTAATCTAGCCTTGTTATGCACAATTATTCCATTTTCATCTCTTTTGTTTCTAAAGACCCATTTGGTACCAATAACAGTTTGATGATTTGGTCTAACGACTAAGTCCCAAACATGATTTCTTTCAAATTGATTTAATTCTTCTTGCATCGATACAATCCAAAACTCATCAAACTCTGCTTCTTTAAATTCGATTTGAAAAATAAAAACACAATTACCAAAATAATTTTTATAAGAAGTTCTAGTAGTAATACCTTTCGATGGATCACCAATAATAAGCTCCTTAGGATGGATGGAACAAATCTCCATTCCTTTGGTAACGAGGGATTATTTTGTTCTTTAGTTTGTCTTTCCTCATTTTCTTGAGCATTTGATTTTTCCTTTTCTTCATTTGGTGCCTCCTTATTTTAATCTTGAATTTTCATTTGTTCAAAAGGAGCTTCCAATCCTATATCATCATCACTATCTTTCTCTCGATCAAAAGAGTTAGTCTCGCCAAAAGTAACATGCATAAATTCTTCAACGACTAGAGTTCGTTTGTGAAACACTCTATAAGCTTTGCTAGTTGATGAGTATCCTAGGAAAATTTCAACATCGGATTTGGAGTCGAATTTTCCCAAATTGTCTTTTATATTTAAAATAAAACATTTACATCCAAAAATTTTGAAATAATTAATATTTGGAATTTTATTTTTCCAAAGTTCGTAAGGTGCTTTAGTTTTCTTTTTGCTCACTAAAATTTTATTGATGACGTAGCAAGCGGTATTAACGGTTTCGGCCCAAAAGTACTTAGGCAAATTATTTTCATTTAACATGGTCCAAGCCATTTCTTGCAATGTACGATTCTTCCGTTCTACTACACCATTTTGTTGAGGTGTTTTAGGAGCCGAAAAGTTATGTCCATATCCATGTTCTTTACAAAAATCATCGAAACCAACATTATCAAATTCTCCACCATGGTCACTTCTAATTGTTGTAATAAAATAGCCTCTTTCATTTTCAACCTTTTTACAAAAATATTTAAAAACTTTCAAGGCTTCTTCTTTTAAGCTTAAAAATATGACCCAAGTGAATCTTGAAAAAATCGTCGACTATAACAAATGCATAATATTTACCACCTAAACTAGCCGTCCTAGAAGATCCAAAAAGATCTATGTGGAGAAGTTGTAAAGGTTTTGTAGTTGAAGAATAAAGTTTAGGTTTGAAAGAATTTTTAACTTGTTTTCCAAATTGACAAGCATCACAAATTTTATTTTTTTCAAATTTTAAATTTGGCGAACTTTTACAAAACAATTTTTAAAAATTCTTGAAAGAAGATCCATGCTTGTATGCACAAGTCTTCTATACCATAGCCATGATTCTTCTCTCAAGTTAAGTAAACAATTTTCATTATTTTCAAATATAATGTTTATAATATAAACATCTTTACTTCGGTTTCCTATGAAAATCACCTCTTTAGATGTGGCGTCCTTAATAAGGTATTTTGAATAATCGAATTTTATATTATAACATTTATCATATAATTGACTAATACTTAGTAAACTATGTTTAAGGTTATCAACAAGCAATACCAATAATTTTACCTTTGGCATTATCCCCGAAGGTTACATGTCCTCCATTCTTTTTCTTTGAAATTTGATAATAAGGATCGATCTCCGGTCATATGCTTTGAACAATCGCTATCTAAGAACCATTTGCTTTTAGTTTTCTTTGGTTCCTACAAGAAAAATTTAAGTTCTGATTTTTGGTACCCATACAAACTTGGGTCCTTGATAGTTAGCTTTAATAGATTCTCAAATCCACTTATGCTTGTTTTCAAAAAATAGCTTCTCTTTAGCTATACAATTAAAGGCTACATGTCCACTCTTATTACAAAAACCACATGTAGTGTTAGAAGTTTTAACTAACATATTTTTGAGAGATTTTTGTTTTAAAGATGGTTTATATCCTATTCCCCCTTTATCAAAAACGCATTTTATACTACCGAGCATTAAATCAAAATTTTTCTTTCCCTCAGTGAATTTATGAATGATTTTTGTTAAGTCATCCACTTTTTCTTTCAAAGCAATGTTTTCTTTTACTACAAAATCATGATCAACATTTTCTTGTTGTTTTTTCAGAATTTTATTTATTTCTTCTTTCAACAAAGAATTATTCTTTTTAAGGATAGCACGACTTAAGGCAAGTTTTTCAAATTTCTCAAACATTTCATCATAAGAATTTGAAAGCTCATCATAAGAATATTTTTCATCTCAATGTACCTCTTTTTTGATTGCCATGAAACACATATTTGTCACTTCATTTTGACTATCATTTTCACTTTGTTCTTCATTGTCGCTATCATCCCATGTCACTTGGGGTGCCTTTTTCTTGAAATTTTTCTTTTTATTTGGGCATTCGGTTCTCTTGTGGCTTAGCTTATCACAATCATAGCAAATAATCTTTTTACTTCTTTCTTCCCCTTTTTCTTCTTTCTTTTGAAATTTTCGATTATTGTGAAAGTCTCTCCATTTCTTGACAAGAAGAACCAAGTCATCGAGCTCTTCATCGCTCATGTCTTCTTTTGATGTTCTTTCTTCAATTACTAATTTTATTGCAATTTGTCATTTGAGAGGCTCCTTTGATTCCTCCTTGCTTTTTCTTGTTTTCTCCTTAACTTCAGCATTATTTAGCTCATAAGTCATTAATGTGCCATAGAGCTCCTCCAAAGAATATGCATTTATATCCTTGGTATTTTTGATCAACATTCTTATCGGGCTCCACTCCTCCGACAAAGACCTAAGCATTTTACTTACAAGTTCACCGTTAGTAAATTTACGATCATAACCTTTAAGACCATTTACAGTATCGGTAAAACGTGTAATCATATTAACAATGGGCTCATCTTGTTTCATAAAGAAATTTTTAAATTCTTTAACCAACAAATTTATTTTTGTTTCTTTAAGCTTGCTTGTGCCGACATGAGTGACTTCAAGAGCATGCCAAATGTCATATGCCGATTCACATGTGCTTATTCTATTAAATTCATTTCTATTAAGTGCACAATAAAGCAAATTTTTAGCCTTGGCATTTAAGGACAATTTTCTCTTATCTTCGTCATCATATTCTTCCCTAGTTTTAGAAATAGTTTGATCTGGTCTACCATCTATTTTAATAGTTTTAGTAGGAACATATGGACCAAATTCGATAACTTCCCAAATATTATAATCAATAGATTGCACATATATCATCATTCTAGCTTTCCAATAATTGTAGTGTGTGCCATAAAAAAAAGGGGGTCGATTAATGGAGTGTCCCTCTAGAGTTTGAAACACTTGGTTAGCCATTACTCAAGATTGTAAAATCTTTTAAAAGTGAGAACCTGGCTCTGATTCCAATTGAAAGCCCAAGAATGACTAACCAAGAGGGGGTGAATTGGTTATTTAAAACTTTTTCAATAATAAGTGCTAATAAAAACAATTAGAGAATGCAAACGATGTGTTATGGAGGTTCGATCCAATCACGATCTACGTCCCCCGTTACCAAGCTCTCTGCCACGAGCAAGGCCTTTTTCACTAAATGTGATTGACTTATGGTGTAATTCAACCTTCTACAAAGCTTTCGGTGACTTACAAACAAGGAGCACCGATCCTTTTACAACGTTGAGCTTTTTGGGACGTCAACACAACCCACAATTCAATCAAAAGTAAACTTTACAAGAAAGGAATCTTCTTCCACAATAAAGATATATGCAAAGTTGAGTACACTGGAAAGAAGTAGAGTAACACTTTAATGAATGGCAATAAGTGAAGCTCAAGTGTTAGGTTTGAAGAAAACTTTGATAAATGAAATGATTTTCAAAAGTAAACTCAATCAAAAGTTTTCCAGAAGTGAATGAATTGATAGAGATAAATAAAGAGTAGAGAGTTAAAGCTTGAATGTATCTCAATTTAATGCTCTTGGAAATGATGATAGTAAATGCAAGAGGTTGGGGTATTTATAGAGTCCAAAACATTAAAAAAATCTGAATTTGCGGATGACTCATCCGGTCGACCGCCTCTTGTCCGGAAGACCAATATAGCTGTTTGTACAGTAAAAATTAGAAGTCCGAACGGTCAAATTCGGGACTGTTGGAGGAGTTCAATCGATCGCTCTCATGGCCGGTCGACCTCCTCTCGGGGCGGTTGACAGCCCCAACAGTGCGGTCTTTTCACGTTTTGGTTTCGTTTGTTCCGATTTGAAAGTTTTGAAGTGTATGGACTTTTGGAGAATATTTTTAACTAGATTTTCATAATAAAAATGTCTTTTAAATCCATATATCATTTTTAAAAGTCATTTTCGTGTTTGATAAAAAATGTTGCATTCGAATTATATTAGTGCACAAAAATTATTTTTAATGCATAGCAGGATTTTGAGCTTAACTATTCTTTGCCAAATATCAAAGCATTAGTACCTTTACATTTTGCTTAAAAAATCAAGTCTTTGCTCCGAAGTATGCCTCATCTTGATCTTTCATTGATGTCGTCTCTTACGCTCTTGATCTTGATTTTTTTGGCATTTATCTTTTAAGCTTTTTGTCTCGAATAATTTGACTTGAATACATGGCTTCACTTTGATCTTCATTTGAAGTTGGCTAATACATGATTGATTTGAACGTTGAAACATCATCACTAAAAAAGAATTTGTTAGAAATAAAAATAATCTTGTTTGTTATGATAAAAACATTTAGGATTAAATCAAACATATGCTAACAAAACATTTAGGATTAAATCAAACATATGCCAACAAACACATCATATCCAGAACAAAGTTTCATATAGATCTCTTTCTCTAAATCACCATAAAAGAAGGTATTACTGACATCAAGCTAATAGAGATGCCAATTACAGGTTGCTACAATAGTCAATACACAACGAACAACAACAACTCTGGCAATAGGGGCAAAAATGTCATGATAATCAAGGCTCTCAGCCTTAGTGTAACCCTTGGCCACCAATCGAGCCTTATACCTTTCAATGGAACCATTCGCATGGAGTTTAGTTTTGAAGATCCATTTACAATCAATGGGTTTTTTTACCGGTGGAAGTGGTATAAGAAGCCAAGTATGATTAGTTTCAATGGCCCAAATCTCAGGTTGCATAGTACCATACCAATGGTAATGCTTAGCAGATTGAGAGTAACGTGTAGGGTCAAAGGATTGTGAGAGGGCGAATAGAAAAGAAAAATGGTTAATGGAAAAATTATGATATGAAACAAAATGAGAGAGGAGATGACCCGTATCTAAAGATGTAACTACGATAGTGGAAGGCATAACAGATGAAATAGATGGTAAGGTAGGACAGATATAGTCATCAAGAAAAATAGGATGTTGCATAGTACGACAAGAACGATTAGATGGGATTGTGGAAAAGGATTCTAGAAGAGGGAATGGATCTGATGGTAGAATATGGGGTTCAGTTCAGGAACGAGAAAGGGAAAGACAATGGGTGAGGAAAAAGGTTGGGATAACAGTTGGAAGGGGTAAACATGTTCGAGGAAAGTAACGTCCATAGAGATGATGATTTTCTTGCTTTCTACGTCATCAACCTGATGGACTATGAAAGGAGTGATTTCCTAACAAAATACAGGGATGAGCTCGAGATTGAGACTTATCACGATGGGCAGAAAATGGTATGAACATAGCAAAGACAACTGAATATAAATAAATGATCATAGTAGGGTGCATTTTGGTAAAAGCATTCAAAAGGGGAAATATTTTGTAGAGATGATGATGGAGTACGGTTGATGAGATATGTAGCAGTGAGAATGTACTCTCCTCAAAATGTAAGACAAAGGTGAGCTTGAGAATGAAGGCATAACGATACTTTCGCATAACAATATCGTTTTATTGTGGTGTTTCTGGGCAAGTATGTTTATGAAGAGTGCCATATTCTACAAAAAAATCTTGAGTGGCGCGTGCAAGAAATTTTTAGTGCCTATGTGACGTATTTTTGAATTAAATTGAGTGTGAATCATAGCAAAAAATACACGAAGACATGTCAATGTTTCATATTTAAAACGCATTAAGTATAGCCATGTGACACGAGTGTATTCATCAACTATGCTTAAAAAATAATGAGCACCAAAGAGAGAAGCAGTATGGTAACTACCACAAATATCACAAAAAATGCATTCAAAAGGTATCAAACTTTTATTAGTGACTAATTCAATAGGAAATCGAGTATGTTTTTCACGACTACAACACAATGATCAATAACTTGTGGAAGTGAAATAAATTGTGGAACATCATGTAATGAGGGTTGAGCCAAACATTGATGCCATGTATCAAACAAGATACTTGAAGTAGTATAGTCCATTTCGCTTTCTATCCATGCCAATCAACATCTTCATGGTTAGGTCTCAAAATAGTGCAAAAGGTGAGAGAAAAGAGATAACACAATTAAGAGATTTTTTATTAATTGGCTGACAGATAATAAATTAAATTGAAATTCAGGAACGAATAAAATGTTAGAAAGGTTAAGGTTAGGGAATAGGAAAATATCACCCGTACATGAACACAGGAGTATGAGCATCTATGGGAAGACAAACAAAAGATGGGCGTACAGTAGTATGTGATTTATTTAAAGGTGAAGTGGCAATATTGGTACGTTGCACCGCTATCAATAATCCACGATGTAAAATTAGATCCAGGGGTGGATTTTAAACTTGCAAATGAAAAGGCCATGAGTTTGAGGAGCTTCACAATTGGGCCACTTTTTCGCTTGAAAGCCCATATATAGTAGGAATCCCATTCATATTAGGAGACTCATAATCGCCTAAGCGAGATGGAGTAAGTAGGTGCAAGCAGGACAGCCTGGTGCGCTGTCGCCAGTCTGTTTTTCTTAATTTTCGATGGCCACCAATCTAGGTAACCAAGTATCTCGAAGCATTATGCACAGGAATAGTCGGGTTTCCAGCACTCTTCACAAAGCGGTATCATAGTTGACCAAATGCGACAAGGATGAGATGAGTTTTGCTGGGATGTTTGTGAATAACGAAAGTCGACACCTCCGGGCGAGAGATGGGTTGGACCAATCATTGGATTACGTTGCAATACCCAATTGAAGGAAGAGGGTCTGTGGCTAGGATTTGCGATCAGATTTGTTGGAAGCTATCATTCAAGCCCATTAGGAATTGATAGACTCAATCGGAATCTTGAATTTCAGAGAGGGATTTGCTTGCACTATAGGTACATGGATTGGTTGGTTGTAAGGAAGCTAATTCATCCCAAATTTCTTTTAATTTGCCATAATAGGAGATGATGAACTGTTGGTCTTGGTGGAGATTGGCTATTTCACGCTTAAACCTGAAAATCTTGATTTTATTACTCTGTTGAAAATGAGTTTCCCATACAATCCAAAGGTTATATGGTGTATCATAGTAGATGAGATCCCCATAAGAAACGATCGAATGAGTGATGAAACCAAGACATAATCATATCATAACATCAATCCCAAAAGGAGAGCGGTAGCAACATCATTTGTTCGAAGTTTAATGGTGCCGAGGACAAAATCTAGTTTGTTATTTTGCATTCAGGACTCGGGTTATGGCAATATGCCAAGCAGGGTAATTGTTGCCATTGAAGATTGCATCTACGAGGGATTGGTTAGGTTGATCTGAAGAATGTAATTAAGGAGATGCACCATCTTTGAAAGATTTTGCAACAAAAACAGGATGATTTTCATCCATGGAGAAGGTATGGAATGGCTAAACCTTATGATTTTGGTATTATAATACATGTGGAATTTGCTATAATAGGAAACGAAACTAATTTACGAATGAAAGTGTACAATATCTTTGACAAAAGGAATAATTTTAAAGAGGATGGGAAGGACTCAAGAATGTACTATACGAGCGTTAAGGAAAACACTAAGAGGTCTATAGTGGTTGACACCCTCTCTTTAGTGAAATGAAAATACAATTTTTTTATCCGTAGAGACTGGCACTTAAACCTAACTAACACATGTTACGTAATCTCTATCCATTACCACAAGATGTGTTAGTGTTATAGTCTTTAGATGTTTATTTGATTAGGTTTTTCTTAGTAGTAACCATTTTGTATTTTATTTGACAGTCTACACTTCTGTGAAGATAAGCTCGACCACTGGTAGAAATGTGGTTTTTGCAAGAGGTTTGATGAGACAACGGAGGTCTTGCAATTTCCTCATCAATGACTCTAAACTGATTTCAGCCCGACTCTGCCTAACAAATCTTCCTCCGTCCACTTTAGGTAATGTCCTTTCCTGAATTTCTTTTGTATTTTTCCTTCTTTCTAGCTCTTCTACGTTGAGCTATCGTCTAGAAGAAATTGAAGGGAAAATAAATTAATTTATTTTATAATCGAAGTCTGAAAATTACAATGAATACACTATCTTAATTATAGAGTCTAAGCAAACCTAACTTGACAAAGAAACAAAAAAATGATTCTAGTCATATTAGAAAACTATAATAAACTAATCTAATCAAAACAAACATAATTTAAATCAAATTCTATTTCTATTTTATAATACTATCTAGATCCTATATTTATTCTTATATCCATTCCCCATTATTTTCTTCGTTTGAGAGAACTCAACTCCAGCGAGATAGGTTGTAACTTCTTAATCAACGAGCATGGTCTTTCCTCCTGACAAAAATAATGAAATCACCACATGATGACAATCGAATCTGCAAATCAAGGGAGGCAATATTTTCATTTAGCCAAGTAGTGACACAAAACTCAAAAAAGAAACAATTGTGCAACACATCAACAAAAATTATCACGAAATCCAAATGAAGAGCACAGTAGACTGATATGCAAAAATAAATGAGTAAAATACCAATGGCTCGAATGTGCCGTTACAAGAAAATAATTCATAAATATTGAAAATAAAATCTTCATTTAAGTATGATGGCAAGTTAAATATATTATTTGCTTATTTCCAAGTGAGAAATTCAGAAATTTTTTCTTTAAATATTACGAAAATGGCGCCAAAGAAACATGTAACAAGGCATAATGATTAATGTAAAATCATTCGTGCCTAAACTGTACATAAAAAGCAAACTCCTAATTTTCATAACTAAAATAAATTATAAATTTCATCTCAGCAAGAAAATTAGGAAAGGAAAAATAGAGGTCGGAACTAAAATAATATGACGATAATTAATAAGCAATAACCAAATGTCAATATAAAAAGTACGCAATAAAACAATGACTTTGTACAAAAACGTAACAACATGGAGAATAGTACGCGGTTGAGGTAACGTTACAACAAAGTAATTGACAATAACGATTTTGGCACGAAAGTTGAGGATATGTAGAATGTCAAGCTTAATTGTGTCGTGATCAACCATGTTGAGGACAAGTATGAGAGGAAATACGAGACAATTCTCAAAACTCATATCCTTACTATGAGAATATTCAATAGGCTCAATAATATAACAATTCTCAAAAGTCTTATCGTCATTATGAGAATATTCAATAGGCTCAATAATAAAATCAACATTTTCTTCATCATAATGAGGACTAACAAAATCAAATTAAGGGTGAGACTCTTGGAATTGGGGTGGTAGGCTTTTGGCATGATATACTTGGCGAAATAGATTGGTCTGCGATAAGCTTTATCTAAGGATTGGAATGAATGTCGTCAAGCATGATTTCAAGACTCAAATCATTGAAAGAAACATAAATGCGGTGACATGGGGAGCATTATGAATATCACAATTGTGAAATAGCTCTTTGAAGTGGGTTAGATATTTGATAACAGTGGACGTACCTTGTCTACGGTGCAAAAGGAATTGGTCTAGTAACTGAGTTCCAAACACATAGTGGCATATTTATTACTTAATATTCATTTTATCTCATTCCACAAAAGAGAAATTATGCTAATCTAGACAATCAATCTATAATTCATGATATATTAAATATTAGTCAATTGAGAATCATTTTTTGGACAATTGTATCCTTACCATAAAACTCAATTATTTCAATAATATCTTACTTTGTCGTTTTTCAATATGTATTTAATTATTTAAAAAAAAATGCCCTACTTTTCATTTTTTTAATATGTATTTAATTTATTTCTGAACTATTTAAAATATTATTATTATTATTCTTTTGTCAACTATTTAGTTATGATAAATGTACATTTGACACATTTATTGTCTCACTTTTCATTTTTCAATATGTACTTAATTTATTTAATCATATTTAGCAGATTCATTATCTTTTCATTTTTAATATGTATTTGATTCTTTTAATCATTTGAATAATATTACCATGAATTATTTTATCAATTATTTAGTTATGATCAGAGTACATTTGACATATTTATATTATTTGATTGGATAGTAAATTAATTTCATTAAAAATTAGAACAAAAGATGTATATTTTTAGAGTTTTCTTCCAATTGATTTATTCAATGAATGTTAAGATACGAATGAGGTAAATGTGGGAACATAGTGCATATCTATAATAAATAATTTCAATTAATATATTCAATGGATATTTAACGAATATAAAGAAATGATCGTATTCGTTTAATGTTAAGTTCAGATCAAATGGGTAAATAGAGGGAGTATTCTAATTGACTTTATCAACTATTTAAATTGTTTTCAAAAACTAATTTTTATATCATTTTAATCAAAAGTTCATTCCACATTTCCACATGAACACTTTTATTAATTATTTTTTTATATTCTCACATTTTTCAAATATTATTTTTATAGCATTTATAAAACATTTCAGAATAACGTGTAACGCACGTTTGACTATGACTAATATTACACAAAAATGACTTCCAACAACATTTATCAGATCCAATAAGTGACATATTAGCATCATATATACGAAAGACTCATTCATGTTGTGAAAGTTAAAAAACTTTTCAAGATCATCTAGATAACAAAAAAAAAGTTCGGGACCAAGACCATCAAAGTCCCAAAGTTGAAATTTAACTCTTAGAGAAGGATAATGAACGTCCTCAACATTTTCCTAAGGGAAGATGAAGGCACACATTCTGGTCAAGACCCAAGGATTTGGTATGGCTTTAAGAGTTGTAGTACGTGTTATTTGGGAGAAGAAAATCAAATTTTATTTTCTTGAATTTCTTTACAGTGACAACGGTATATAAACACAATGAATATTCCTCCTATTTTGGTATACATATATCTTGCTATAATTTAAAGATAATTTTGCCTCTTGATTGATCTGTTGGCCCCATAATGTAGAAATTTGCCTCCTTAATTTGATCCTGTAATTTTCCTTTAGACAACTCATGCCAACACTTCCCCTCAAGTTGGTGTGTTATCATGCCCAAATTGCTAAGTGAGTTATGAAAACTCCTATTACATACAGCCTTTGTTAGGATATCTGCTAACTGGTCTTCGAACTTCACAAAAGGAAGGCGAATTATCATAACTTCGAGATTCTGCTTGATAAAATGCCGATAACTTCTACATGTTTGGTTCGATCATGCTGGACTGAATTATGTGAAATGTCAATCGCCACCATATTGTCACAAAATAGATTCATCTCGCACTTAGGAGCAAACCCAATCTCAGATAAAAGTTTCTTAAGCTAAAGAAGCTCACAAAGTCCTTTTGCCATTCCTCGAAATTCTGCTTCTGCACTTGGTAACGACAATACCTTCTGTTTCTTACTCCTCTAGGTAACTAGGGTCACTCCAACAAATGTGAAATAGCCTAGAGTAGATTTCCTATCTGATATGTTTCCTGCCCAGTCTGCATCTGTATAGCCTTCAACATTTAGATGATCATTTTTTGAAAATAGAAGTCCACTTCTAGGGAACGACTTCAAGTATCAAAGAACTTGCATTACAGCATTCATATGATCTTCACTTGGACAGTGCGTGTATTGGCTCACCAACCTTACTGCATAGGCAATGTCAGGTCAACTATGTGACAAATAAATCAGTTTACCAACTAGTCTCTGATATCTATCTTTGTTGGTTGGAACTTGGTCCGAATATTCCCCAAGTCAGTGAGTCTGGATTATTGGTACATCAGCTGGCTTGCAATCTAGTAACCCAACGTCAGCTAGTAAAGTACATATTTTTACTAAGAAAGGAATATCCCATGATTAGATCTAGCAACTTTGATTCCCAAGAAGTACTTGAGCCCTCCTAAGTTCTTCATCTCAAACTCTGATGCTAACTGATTTTGAAGTCTTGCAATCTCGTCTGCATTATCTCCTGTAATGATCATATCTTCAAAATAGACAATTAGTGTTGTACTTTTACCCTGTCTGCATTTTAGAAATAGAGTGTGATCAGAGTTGCTTTGTTGAAAGCCATATTTCTTCATTGCCAAACTCAGTTTCCCGAACCAAGCTCGAAGAGATTGTTTCAAGCCATAAGTTTTCTGCAATTTGCATATGACATCTACAAATTTACATGGACATTCCTCACGGATATATGCAAATTGGAGAGCTAGGAGAGTTTACCTCAGTGATATTCTCAAGAGAAGTGTCATTGGGTGTTAAGGAGTGAGGGTGATCTACGGGAGGGGTCGTCTCAGTCTTAGTAGTGCCTTCAATTTCCATTAGTGGAGATATATCCGGGTCATTAAACCCTGGCCAATCAAATTGCAGCCAATTTATCTCTTCATCATGTTTCTCATGATTCTCCCCTTGAAGAGGAAAATTGGATGCTTTGGACGTAAAGAAAGTCTTAGATTCTAGAAATGTAACATCCATTGACACATATGTACACCGATGAGTGGGATTGTAGCATCTATTCCCTTTTTGATGTACGCCGTAGCCCAAGAAAAGACACTGAATTGCATGAGGACCGATTTTAGTGCGTTGATCCTTGTGGAGGTGAACGAAGGCAACACATCCAAAGACACGTGGTGGAATCATCAGGACCGAGGCAAGGTGAGGTAAGTGGATAGTGCTTGGAGAGGAGTCTACATTTTAAGGACTTTTGATGGCATTCTGTTAATAACATGAATGGCCGTTGTGACTACATCTGCCCAATAATGGCTGGGCATATTAGCTCCAAGAAGAAGGGCTCGTGCGGTCTCAAGGATGTGGCGATTTTTCCGCTCGACAACCCCGTTTTGCTATGGGGTCTGGGGACATGATGTCTCATAAATTATTCCATGGTGGCGCAAAAAATCATGGAACTGAGTATTCACATATTCGCCACCATTATCGAAGTAAAGAACCTTAGGTTTGGCACAGTATTGGTTGCAGATCATCTCATAAAAGGATCAAAATGTATCAAATACTTCATATTTATGTCTTAAAAAATACAACCATGTCATTCTAGTACAGTCATCGACAAATATTACAAACCACCGATAGCCAAGCTTAGTAGGTTTCGGGGACGGGTCCCACACATCAAAACGAATCAATGTAAAAGGAACCATACTTTTATTTAAAATCAAAGGATAACTAGTTTGATGGCTTTTATCTAGAATGCATGTCTCGCATTTATATTCCGAACTTGATACATCCGAAAAAAAACTAGGAAATACTTACTTTAAATAACTAAATGAATGATGACTTAACTGGCGGTGCCAAAGCCAAATTTGCTCCTTCTTCGATTTATTCTAATGGGTAATCTGACATGCATGTCTCACCTTCAAATTCTCTATTTAGTAGAGTCCCACCTTCTCAATACCACTCCCAATGATCTTCTGGGTGAGAATATCCTGAAGAAACAAACATTAGGATAAATAATCGTAACACATTTTAATTCCTTGGTAATCTGGCTCACAGATAATAATTTATGGAAAAGAGAAGGGACAAGTAATGTATTGGATAGAGATAAGTCTCGTGACAACACCACAGTACCCGCCTCGATTATCGAGCAAACTTTTCCATTAGCATTTGCAATGCTCATTCTCCGGGGTGTAGACCATTGGGAGAAATCCCTTTCATCATAAGTCATATGGTTGAAAGCTCCCGAGTCAAGTATCCACTCGGTATAAGCATCCTCCATGTTGGACCCAAGCAAAATGGTACCTGTGATGGCATCATTGTAGCTTTCCTATGTAGTGACATTATGGGCTTCGGCTGGAATTAGAGAGAGTCGAGTCATTTGCAGCAACTGAAGCTTGCCCACCAAAGCACCCATACCATTATCACGTTTTTTTTTCTTTGCCTGTAATTTGAGCCACCATTCGGGATAGCCATTGAGCTTGAAACATGTCTCCCGAGTGTGTTTAGGTCCTCCACAATAAGATCATTTCTCCCCGTCGGATACAGTCTTCAATTTAGAAGTGGAATTCATCTTTCCATTTTTAGAGACCTTTGGTGTAGGCGCTCCAATCTTCAAGCTTTTGGATGCCATCACAACACCTGGTGGTTCCTCGCTTGTGGCCTTTGTCATTAATACTTCCCGTACCGCCTCTCGTCGGACATGGGCGTATGCTTGCTGCACGGTGGGGAAACGTTTCATTTGCAAAATATCTCTTCGAGCACCATCTAGCTTATCATCTAGGCCATCCTGGAAGGTATATACACGATCTTCTTGTAACATGCTATTATATTTCTAAATATCAGTCTGGCACTGCATTAGATTCGGCCTTCGAAAGTCAATTTCTTTCCATAGTCCCTGAAGGTTGTTGTAGTATTTTTCCAGTGAGTCACCAGCTTGTTTTAAGCGTGTTACTCGGCAACGGAGGTCATATACTTGGGAGGCATTGCTCCCATCGAAGTAGGTTGTGTTGGTGTGAGTTGTTAGAAATCTTTTTCTGGAAACATAAATCATATATAATTGTATCATTTTAAAGGAATAGAATTAGGCAATTATGTGTAGAATCAATTAATTAGCTACAAATTTGTGATTATCCAAAATTAGGAGTTTTTTTCCTATATAAACTCTGTAACCTACCTATTGACCGTATGAATGAAAATTACCTCTTGTGTGTATTGTGACATGGTATCAGAGCAGGACACACGGTCCTAGTTCCTCTTCTCCAAGTTACCATTAGCCCGGTTCTTGTGAACATTTTCACAAACACATGGAAGACCCCAACTTCATCGCCGATCCCAGCCAATCTTCACCTAATTCTGATGCTATACTTACAGATATTTCCACCAAAATTTCTGAAGCCTTAACCAAGACACACATATCAGCCCCACTCACTAAAAATTCGCCCCAGATTGGTATCAAACTGAATGATACAAACTATGGCCTATGGTCCCAGGTTATGGAAATGTATATTTCCGGGAAAGATAAACTGGGTTACATTAATGGAGATACATCTCCACCCCTACCGACTGATCCCTCCTTCCGAAAATGGCGAACTGAGAATGCCATTGTCAAGGGATGGATTATCAATTCGTTGGACCCTGTTCTGATTGGCAATTTCATTCGTTTCCACACTGCTAAGGAAGTCTGGGATGCTATTGCCACTACATACTTTGATGGGAATGATAAATCCCAAGTCTATGATCTTCGACGAAGGGTGAGTCGCCTAAGACACTCAGGCGGATCTGTGGAGAAATATTACACTGAACTGCAGGGGTTGTGGCGCGAAATTGACTTCCGTCGCCCAAATCCGATGAAGTGTGCCGCTGACATCCGCCACTTCAATAATTTGACCCAGGAAGACAGAGTTTACACCTTCCTTGATGGGCTTGATGAACGTCTCGATAGCATCCTTAGTGGAGTATTGCAGATGGACCCGTTTCCTACCGTTGAGCAGGCGTATGCGTACGTCCATCGTGAGGCACTGCGACAAGCAGTCATGGTTTCTACAGACTCCGACAATGGTCTTCCTGGAGCGATCTTGGCAACCAAAGGCGTGAAGATGGGATCATTTCCTGTTGCTGGAATAAATTCTTTAAAGGGAGACCCAAATAAAAGTGATGGAGGCCCAAATAAAAGTGGGCCAAATAAGTTAAAGGGTTTGGATGAGGAAATTAAGTGTTCATACTGTGGAAATAACAAGCATGCACGAGAAAACTGTTTTAAACTTAATGAATACCCCGATTGGTGGCATGAGTTGTAGGAAAAAAGAACAAAAATGGGACGGGCACCAATAAGCGAATAGGCAAGGCGGCCGTGGCAACATCTGACTCTCAACTATCTTTGATTTCTGAAAATGATTATTTTCAGGATACGGACCCCTCATCAGAACCAGGTAATTTTGGTTCAGCTTGTGTTACATCCTCCAGTGACAAAAATAATAATTTATGGTTTCTTGACTCCGGGGCAACTGACCATATGACTTATGATGAAAGAGATTTTATTCAGAGGACCTCACCTCGACGCAACAGGGTTGCGAATGCAAATGGAGTTATTTTCCCAGTCACCAGGACTGGCTCTGTATCTCTGTCTCCCTCTCTACATTTATCCCACACTTTACTTGTTCCATCACTCTCACATAAATTATTGTCTGTAAGCCAAGTGACGGCTGAATTAAATTGCGTGGTACTTATTTATCCAACCTTTTGTCTTCTTCAGGATATTCTCACCAAGGAGATACTTGGGCGTGGTACTAAGAGAGAGGGGTTATACTACATGGAGGATTTCAGTGTCGGTCACACTTATCATGTTCAGAGTAATGTGAAGGAACGACAGATTTGGATGTGGCATCGTCGTCTTGGGCATCCATCATTCGGTTATTTAAAGCATTTATTACCTAGCCTTTTTTCGAATAAGGAAGTTTCTGATTTTAAATGTAATACCTGCATTTTAGCGAAAAGTCAACGCAATTCTTATCAATCAAGCATGAATAAAAGTAGTATTCCTTTTTCCCTAATACATTCTGATGTGTGGGGCCCTTCAATTATTGCTACAAGGTTTGGGTTTCGTTGGTTTGTTACATTTATTGATGACTGCACTCGCATGACCTGGCTCTATCTACTAAAAAATAAAGATGAAGTGTTCAAAGTATTTCAGTTATTCCATGCCATGATTCAAACTCAGTTCTCTGCCAAACTAAGAGTTCTTCGTTCCGATAATGGTGGTGAATTTATCAACCAACGGTTTCGCACTTACTTTGAACAACACGGTCTCATTCATGAGATGTCTTGCCCTCAAACCCCTCAACAAAACGGCGTTGCTGAACGAAAAATCGACATATTCTTGAAACTGCAAGAGCTCTCCTTCATGGAATCTATGTTCCAAACTGTTACTGGCCTGATGCAGTGTCCACGGCTGTATACTTACTCAATCAGATGTCCTCTAAAGTCTTAAATTTTAAGACTCCACTCCAGGTCCTATCTTCCCATGTTGCTCTACCACCAACTCTAATGCTCTCTCATCGAGTATTTGGTTGTGTGGCCTATGTACATCTTCACAAGAATCAACGGACAAAACTTGACCCATGTGCTCTCCGATATCTTTTTGTGGGATATGCTACACATCAAAAGGGCTATCGGTGCTATGATCCATCCTCCAAACGGACCTATGTAACTATGGATGTTACCTTCTCGGAGTCTGACACATTTTTTTCTCCAACATCCAATTCTCCTCTTCAGGGGGAGACAAGGGATGAAGAGTTGAATTGGTCGAAGTTTGAGTGGTCAAATAATACTGAGATAGAGACAGCTCCGATATATATTGACTTAAGGAATGATATGACTCAAGATCCGGAACCAACTGTAGAAGCTGAACCAAACTCCACGGAACCAGAGCCCCCTTTCTCTTCAGTATCCGCAGGCCCATCTCCTGAGAATATCTCTGAGGTAAGCACTCCTTTACATATAAGCAATTTAGATACTCCTGGTGGCTATAATTTACCTTTCAGGCATAATCGAGGCAAACCGCCAAGCAGATACTCTCCAGACATTGAAAAACGAAGATCAAGATATCCAGTTGCCAACTATGTATCCACCACGAAGTTATCTGATCCACTGAAAGCTTTTGTACATGTTCTCTTTTCTAATCATGTTCCAACAGGAATTCAGGATGCCTTATCAGATTCCAAATGGACTCAGGCAATAAAAGATGAGATGGAGGCACTAGTAAAGAATAACATGTGGATACTAGTTCCATTACTTGAAGGAAAGAAGACAGTAGGATGCAGATGGGTATTTTCCATCAAACACAAGGCAGATGGATCCATTGAGCGGTACAAAGCAAGGCTAGTCGCGAAGGGGTATACACAGACATATGGGATAGACTACGAAGAGACGTTTTCACCAGTTGCTAAACTAAACACTGTTAGAATACTATTGTCCCTCACTGCTAATCTTGACTGGCCACTACATCAGCTTGATGTGAAGAATGCATTTCTTCATGGCGACCTCGAAGAAGAAGTCTATATGGACCTCCCTCGGGCTATATAGGGTCTTCACAAAATGTTCTGTGTGAATTGCAGCGAGCATTATATGGCTTGAAGCAGTCATCTCGAGCATGGTTCGGACGATTTAGTATGGCAATGAAGAAATATGGGTTCAAATAGAGTGACTCAGACCATACACTCTTTCTTAAGTATAATGGAGGCAAAGTAACTGCATTGATAGTGTATGTGGATGACATGATTATCACAGGGGATGATAAAGAAGAGATATCCAGAATTCAGAAACAGCTGGCGTCTGAGTTTGAGATAAAGAACTTGGAAGGCCTCAAGTATTTCCTGGGAATTGAAGTGGTTAGATCAAGACAAGGCATATTCCTATCCCAAAGAAAATATGTGCTAGACTTGCTGGCTGAGGTGGGGATGTTAGAATGTAAACCAGCAGATACTCCTATCACTCAAAATCTTAAGCTGAGTGAGTGTTCAGATCAAGTGCCAACGGATAAAGGGAAATATCAAAAATTAGTTGGCAAACTTATATACTTGCCTCATACTCGTCCAGATATTGCCTATGCCGTAAGTGTAGTTAGCCAGTTTATGCATAGCCCTAGCAAAGACCACATGGATGCTGTGACTCGAATACATCGATATCTAAAGTCCTCACCAGGGACGGGACTGATGTTTTCAAAGAATGATCACTTGAAAGTTGATGGCTATACAAATGCAGATTGGGCGGGGAACATTTCAGATAGGAGGTCTACCTCAGGCTACTTCATGTTTGTAGGCGGTAATCTCGTTACATGGAGAAGTAAGAAGCAAAAAGTGGTATCATTATCGAGTGCTGAAGCGGAGTTTCGTGGAATAGCAAAAGGACTTTGTGAATTCCTCTGGATCAGAAAACTACTCACTGAACTTGGCTTTGCTCCTATTACTGAGATGGATCTATACAGTGACAACAAAGCTGCCGTTGCCATATCTCATGACCCGGTTCAACATGATAGAACAAAACATGTGGAAATAGATCGACACTTCATCAAGGAAAATTTGGTAGGAGAGATAATTCGTTTCGCTTTTGTAAAGTCGAGGATCAACTAGCAGACATACTCACAAAGGCAGTTTCAAGCAAGGACTTTCACAACTCACTTAACAAGTTGGGCATCAGAGACCTGTAGCATCAACTTGAGGGGGAGTGTTGGCGTGAGCTGTTAGAAATCTTTTTCTGGAAACATAAATCATATATAATTATATCATTTTAAGGGAATAGAATTAGGCAATTATGTGTAGAATCAATTAATTAGCTACAGATTTGTGATTATCCAAAATTAGGAGTTTTTTTCCTATATAAACTCTGTAACCCACCTATTGACCGTATGAATGAAAATTACCTCTTGTGTGTATTGTGACAGGTTGTTGCAATGGCGTCCCACACCATTTTTGCCGTTGGAAATCTAATGAAGTTTCCAATCGATGATGGATCCATGGAATTGATCAACCAACCTTCACTATGGCGTTGTCGGTGCGCCATTTGCGAAAAGTTGGGTCTGTCGATGGAGGTTGGGGAAGATCGCCATTGATATACCCCAATTTATCTTTGCTGGCTATGTACATTTCCACCACTTGAGACCACATTGTGTAATTGGTCCCATCTAGCTTAATTCCAATTGGTGGAGTGGACATGTCGGTAGTCTGAGTCGGGGCTGAGGTTTTGGACAGCACCTCAACCATTTTTTCAGTGAGTTCGAACAGAATAGAAGATGCAGAAGATTCTTCCAAATGTGGGTCTGCATTAGCCATGGTGAAAAGTTCCTGTCTCTGTGTTACTGGGTTTTGGTTTCAAGGTTATGGAGGGTAAAGTAGCAGTTGCTCTGATGCCATGTTATTTTGGAGAAGAAAATCAGATTTTGTTTCCTTGAATTTCTTTACAGTGACAACAGTATATAAACATAATGAATATTCCTCCTATTTTGGTATACATATATCTTGCTATAATTTAAAGATGATTTTGCCTCTTGATTGATCTGTTGGCCCCATAATGTAGGAATTTGCCTCCTTAATTTGCTCCTGTAATTTTCCTGTAGCCAACTCATGCCAACAGTACGAACTTTACATAGTATTGAGTGGAACGTTGAAACAAAACCAGTTATTTGAAATAATTACAAATTATTACTTAGCACACATACAATACTAGGAAAAACTGTAAAATCTAACCAAAGTGATTTTCCTGTTGTAATTAAACCGAACAAAAGAACAATATGTCTCGATACTGGTTAATGGAAAAGAACAGCAAAGAAGTAGTTGATTTTTTATTTTAAAATGATATTGAGCATTTAATAACTAACAAAAAAAGAATTCTTTTATTTAATTATTATTATTATTATTATTTTAAAGAATCAAAATTACTATCCAAACACTGGAACAAAAGTAAAGTTGTTGAGATAACAAAAAGTCTATCTGAGCGATTTACATGCAGCCAGCAAAAATGATGTGAGAATTTTAATCTTGATGTTGGGTGGGGACAATCCAAATCCAATGGTGGCAATGTAGACAGATTTTGAAGGTGATGAACCGATGGTGGTATTTTTGTTATGGCTTAGGCTTGATTATATTGCATCATTAACTTAAAAACACTAACAAAATAGAAAACTAAATTGATTTTAACACTTCTGACACTGTACTACAAATATTAAACAAAAGTTCAAATTGAAAGCAATCACACTGCAGAATCAAGCAAGCAAGCAAGCAAGCAAAATGACACAAAATATGGAAAACGAGGCCCTCCAAGTTCCTCTTTAACGTGGCCATGATAAATCCAACTGCCCTGCTCTGCCACCACATATTTTGTCCCTATTTGGTGGGATATTATGTGTTTGTTTGATAGAGATTTTGTCAATTGATTTTTTGATCGTTAGAGATAAAGTGAGTCTTATAAAAAAAGAATTTAAAAATGATAATTGAAATAGTGAAATAACGGTAAAAAAATTAATGTTAATTGTATTAAAATCTTTACTAAACATGCTTTATATATATATATTAAAATCAGGTTTTTATAGATTTTGGTAAAAAGGACTTCATCTTGTATGCTTTTCATTTTTTATTTTTCACACGATATTCGAATATGCCTCCAAGGTCCAAATATCCAATTCCTTTGGTCAATAAAGCACACAATAACTGTTTTTCACATAAAAATTTGCCGACTTCCCCACCTAAACTTTCTTAGGTGGCCTTCATATATTTGGTCAATAGTCCCATCGGCCTGTAATAAATGTTTGACAGCTGGTGATTTCTTTTAAAATCCAGGTCCCTCTCAAAGATGAATAAAAATCTAGGTATAAATAATTTTTAATACGGGGTCCATTGGAGTGAGGTTCGCTTAAATATTATAAAAAAATTAGGAAAATATTAAACGAATATGATGATTGACACAATGGATGATCGAGCCTTCACATGTCAAGATAGGTCCAATCAGAATAAAATAATTTCAACCCCCACATATCTCTGTGTTGTGTCAACCCTTATGCCACTCATTGTGACTATATAGCTCGTTCAAAAAAATTATGCACATAAATATTTCACGGTGACTGGGTCCACTTCCTCGTGTATATATCAGTTGACAATGAATGTCCATATAGAGAGTTAGAACCAGAAAAATATACAGAACATCCTGAGANTAGTGTGTGACTGTGTGAGTGAGGTTGCAATAAATGGTATTAGCTACGCTAAAATAAAGGTGGACATGGCCCAAAAATGTCGTTTTTTGGGCATCATGTTTTGGTAAATAATGAATTGCCGTTTTTACTAATATTTTCTTTGGATTTTCCAGTAAATAATTGAATCATCCATATGTGATTACTTAAGTATAACTCATTACCTTCCAAAGAGTATTTTATATATTATGGATGCTAAGTATGACAAGTTAAACAACACGACATGATCTTCAAGTAGGTTTATATAAGGTTATAAGTTCTAAATGAAAAACATAACTATGTAATTTTTTTTATGAATTATGCTTATGGGTGTCTTGGGAGCGATTCTTTCACCCAAAAATTTGATTTTTTTTTATCGTTATTTCATTATTTTAATTGTTATATTTGACTTCTTCTCTTGTGGATCCCACTTTTCTCGTAACGATTAAAAAATCAATTCTCAAAATTACTTTCAAATAATTCTTATATTTTCCTAACCATGAGATGGTCTCCATGCTTCAAATTGAGGTTGTTGAAAGAAGCATGGACTAAAGTATGCTCTTTGGGCTTTGATTATGAGGGAATAGAAATTTTCAAATTGAGGTTGTTGAAAGAAGCATGGACTAAAGTATGCTCTTTGGGCTTTGATTATGAGGGAATAGAAATTTTGAAGTCCAAAGATCAATACTCCATTGATATCATTTTAATTTTTGTATGTATATTATTACAATTATTTATGTCCTCGACGTGCTTATGATATAGTACCGGACGGTTACAAACTCCTCAATTATTTATATAAGGCGATGATATGTTTGAAGAATCAAGAATTCTCACGCAAGAAAAATAACTAAATGATAAGTGCAATGTTTAGGATACAATGGTCTATAATTTGATTATGCAAGAAATAATTCAATTGTCTCGTCTAATGATTGATTGATCTATTCATAAGTATGAGAACAATTTACATATATGTCCCCCAGAGTTTATGACAATTTTAAAAACTCCTCATCTCTTTTTAAAAATTACACAAACTCTCATAATTTCAAGTTTTGAATAATACATCTACTTTCTTGAGGTTTATAACGATTAAGAGACATCCCTCTTTTTAAAAATTACACAAGCTTCAATTATTTCAAGTTTTGAATAAAGCATACCTCCCTAGAGGTTTATAAAATTTTGGTGACACCCCTTTTATTTTCGAAAATTACACAAGCCTCTCTTATTTCAAGTTATGGATAACGCGTACCTCAATTGATTACTTTTCTTTCACACGTTTGCATAAATAACATAGAAAATGTATAAAATATGGTTACAAACTTTCTTCTAGCTTGTGGGCCCTTTAATAATAATGTAATACATGTGATGCTCAATAACACTTTTGACAAAATTAACAAACTTTGTTCTATCTTTGGGCCCCTTAATAATAATGTAATACATGAAATAGTCAATAACACTTTTGACCAGAGTACCATCAAAGTATTATTTTAGACAATTAGTTCTTCTAAAATACATTAGCAAATACTCAGATTGAGTCAAAACACATTTAAGTATACTTCTCATTTTGGATATAAATCAACTATTACCCAAAATACCTATACGAAGTAACATATTTGTAATGTTCATTTTCACTCCACTTGATCAGTCAGTTAATAACTTCATTTTCTTGTCAACTGTAACGCTCTGAATTCATATAACACGATGCATTACCAAACTTGAATTCTTTAACGTAGATCTTCAAAATACAAGATTAAGAAAAGTTTTTAAATTTGAATTAATTAATAAATATTGTAAAAGCTTAACCCTTTTTTAACACTTAGAAAAAATATGGAACAAAACGATTTGGAAAGCTGGAAACAATTTTCTCCATTTGAGCATTGAGTTGCAAAAATTATTTGATCCATTAAACCCTAACGAAAAGTTATGAAAATTTATGAGAATGTATAAAATTCATATAAGTGCAACATATAAAAATTTGGGATCTCGATGATGATGTTTGCAGCATTAAATTATTATTCAAACAGGCTGGTTTGTATTTCCAAAATCTAACAGTCACAGTTTTCTTAAAATGCTATAATAAATTTCATGGGACTCCAATCGATCTGTTTTCAATTGAATACGATAGATAACTCATAAAAGGTCAATTTTCAATTAAAAGCAGGCTAAAATTATAAATATATAGACCGTAGTAAATTTTTAAACAATGGCAGAATGCTGAAAATTCATGAAAACATGTCCAAACGTTAAAATTTACCATCTCGAAAATAAAGTTAAATTTCAAATCTTGGAACACCTCGAGTTATTGATCATAAAAGGTGACAATCTAAAATATAAGGAATCAATTTCTCTAAAATAAAATATTTCATTCATGCCGAACTACCGTAGGATCTCCGATTACTCTAAAAATGTTAGATATGAATTAGCATCTCAAAAAAATATTCAGTATGCTACAGGGGTGAATCCAGGGTTCAATGTCAGCTAGGGCGGACCATTGACCGTAGGGTGGACTATTGACCATTGACATTTAACCGTTGCAAGTTTATTTATTAATATTTAATTAAATAATATTAAAATTTTTCAACTTTCATGTAAATGCACCAAAACGTAATTCTCATATTTCCTTGCTAAAAGTTTCTTATTAGTCAAAGAAACATGTAATTAGCATAGAGCTTTGAGCTCAGTATATAGTATACATTAATTTTAACTTCACAGAATCACAATTTTTAGTTGGTTAATTAATTTTGGAAAGCAGGTCATGAGATTTCTATTAAACCAATTTTCTTGAATGTTCTAGTCATATAGAACTTGAATCTACATCAATGTCTCGTACTTACTATCTATATATTTGGTTCTCAACTATAATTACATTTTTTTTTTCATAAAATTGTAATTTCTCCATCAGTATATTATACAACTAAATTTTCCAATTCCGCAACCAGCACAAACAGTCAAAGAAATCAAATTTATTTGACACAGCCATATCTATCCTCTACCAATCAAGTACATAAAAAATTATAGACAGAAATTAAAACAAAAAAGAAAGAAATTCCAACTAACCTTACCGAATTTGTTCCCACGTGCCTATTTATTCTCACAAAAAAAAAAAAACCTAGGTATCACAAAGACAAGGCCCATCATTTCCAGTACACATGGCTTTACAAGCTTTACAACATTCATCAGAAGAGCTGAATTTGAAATAAGTGCCCAAAAATAAAGCATGTAAACTTCGCAAGAAATAAGGAAGAATAGTCCAAAAATATATAAAAAAATAAAGGAAAAAACACAGAAAGTGCTTCGGTAACTAGAAATAACTGAGAAGGCTTATCCATTTGTCAAATCCAGTCTAGCTTAACATTTATCTTCATAACCAATTCCAACCAACGACGACGACGACAGCAACCACGTAGAAGAAGTGGAGAATGCAGAAGGGTTTGTTTGCCTGTTTGGGATTGCCTGGTTATTTATCCATCTCCAAATTGGTTGGGCCAAACATTTTTTTAAAAAGAGGCCCAACTCTCAGTCCAAACAAAAAGGCCCAAAAAACCCAAAATTTTCATTCAACTTCTTCTTCCTCAGTTACTCATCCCCAAATCCAGCGCTCACGTCCACCAAATGTTGCCACTGTCGCCTTGCAGCCATCCCATCTTCCATCAACGCTGTACCCCTTAAATCATTACCCAAAATCAATAAACAACCAAACAGGAAAAGAAATCAACAATTCAACACAAACAAGTGCAATTAGACAAAAACCAACCTCTCAGATTTCTGCTGCAACTTCTACCCGGCAATTCAGGCGGCTATTGAAGGCTCCGGCAGATCCAGCACGAGTGGCCGCGAGGGCTCGCCAGATGCTGGATCCGTGCCTGGTATGCTACATATGCTATATGAATAAAATATCATACATCTAAACATGTATTATTACATATTGTCCTCATAAATAAGAAAATTGATGATCAAACGATCTACTTAAAGTTCTAACGAGCCCCTACGACCATCAGTTAAAGATATATACTTCAAGTTTTGACGAGTCTTTACGACCATCAATTAAACATATAATCTTTTTGACATTAATATTTAAGAAGAGCCATTAAAGGCACTTCACATACTTCATGAGCAAATATAATGAATAACATGCGTGAATGAAAATTAAAATCATATAACGATCAACTTAGTGTATGAATCCTACCTTAGTTCGTAGTGATAAGATGGTGTTTACGTCGAACAGAACTCCTCTCCAAATCTTAAACGTAAAGATACTTTCTTTAGTGGGTCTGTTGTGTGTGCATGTGATGTCTTGTAATCTAATGTCAATTGGAATTAATATGTAAACAGAAGTTTAAAATCGGTTATAAAGATTGGATAGAACTCGATTTCAAATAACAGCACTGGGATATGTATTAGTTGAATGATTTTCATTTCATTTTATTTTATTTTTATTTTTAATTTTTGTCAAGTAGCGAAATAAATACACGAAATCCTAGCTGCAGATGATCTAATTGGTTAATTAGATTACAAGGAATACAAATGGATAATTAATAAAAACTAATCCTAATTATCCTCTATTCAAATTCAAAAATCAAAATGTCAAATTCCAATTATTTAGTGATACACGTGGTTAATTAACATTAATTAAAATATAACTTATTTTGAACTACAATAACATAGGCCTAACTTATTAGAAACAACTTTTTCTCGAATCCAAAATTTGCCATTTAATATGAGCTTCGAAACTAGTCCAGTATCGACATGAAAAGTTCTCATTAAATGAATGCTTGATTTTTTGATCGAATAAATAAAATATTGACATCAAAACTTATTTTTTAAATTAATCCTTCGATGTATCAAAATTAACTAACACATGTCAAAAAGAAATAAAAGAAATTTTATTTTCAATCGCTGCATCAACTCTTTGTTAAAGCAAAAATGATAAAAACTAGTTATGAATTTGTTAATCTATAAATATTCTAAATAATATTTTGTTGATGATTTAGTTATATTTTGTTAAAAAGCTATTTTGTGTATTAAAATATGAAAGAAAAAAGTGGCCAATGGGAGTATGCGTTATTCGAAACTTGAGATAAGGTTGTTAATTTTTTTAAAATGGAGGAGGTATATCTGATATTTTCAAAAATTTCAGGAAAAAAGTCATGAATTTTTTAAAAAGGGAAATGGTGTTACTGAATCATCAACTAGGATTTTTTTAGGGTAATTATATTCAAACCATGATTTTGGTTACCGCCGTCACATATTAATTGCATTGAAGCCCTCAAATTTTGCTCATTTTTGCAATTATATCTCCAACCTTTTTTCGTCACCTTTTTAAATTTAACCTTCAATTAGTTAACATACTTGCCTATTATAATGAATTTTTATTATTATTATTTTTTTTGCCAAATATTATGTTAAACTTATGTATTTGTTGCTTATATTACTTATTTTAAAAATGAAGGGCAAATTTTTACTTCATTCTAGCTTATTTTTAGACGTTATTTGAAACAATATGTGTTAATCAAAATAAGATTGGGGTTAAAATACAACGAAAAGTTAGATCATAATCGTAAGAATAAAAATGAGCAAAACCTAATAACATTCACTGTAATTATAAAATGGTATAGAAAAAACTCGTGTACTCTTTCCTAACAAATGTAATTGAGTGATCAACCACATTCGTTTTGTAAGTACAGTTCTATCATACTATGATTACGTCAATTACCATATTCTATTCTTCAATACTAAATTAATGTGTTACACTGAACAGAACCATACGCATATAAATGATAGATCAGCCCAAAATTCATTAACGCCATTGATTTTATAAAAAAAAATAATTAATTTAGGCAATCCACGCAGCTCCAATTGTACTTGTACATGCATCTTGTAGTATTTGCATTAATAATTTTTGGAGTAATAATATTTATCGTCACTAATGACTATCATCATTTTCAGATGAATGGAACGTAAAGTCCAATGTAAGTTTCATGTATCTAAGAGTAATAATATTTATCATCACTAATGACTATCATCATTTTCAGATGAACGAAAGGTAAAGTCCAATATAAGTTTCATGTATCTAAGAGTAATAATATTTATCATCACTAATGACTATCATCATTTTCAGATGAACGAAAGGTAAAGTCCAATATAAGTTTCATGTATCTAAGAGTAATAATATTTATCATAACAACCTTTTCTCGAATCCAAAATTTGCCATTTAATATGAGCTTCGAAACTAGTCCAGTATCGACATGAAAAGTTCTCATTAAATGAATACTTGATTTTTTGATCGAATAAATAAAATATTGACATCAAAACTTATTTTTTAAATTAATCCTTCAATGTATCAAAATTAACTAACACATGTCAAAAAGAAATAAAAGAAATTTTATTTTCAATCGCTGCATCAACTCTTTGTTAAAGCAAAAATGATAAAAACTAGTTATGAATTTGTTAATCTATAAATATTCTAAATAATATTTTGTTGATGATTTAGTTATATTTTGTTAAAAAGCTATTTTGTGTATTAAAATATGAATGAAAAAAGTGGCCAATGGGAGTATGCGTTATTCGAAACTTGAGATAAGGTTGTTAATTTTTTTAAAATGGAGGAGGTATATCTGATATTTTCAAAAATTTCAGGAAAAAAGTCATGAATTTTTTAAAAAGGGAAATGGTGTTACTGAATCATCAACTAGGATTTTTTTAGGGTAATTATATTCAAACCATGATTTTGGTTACCGCCGTCACATATTAATTGCATTGAGGCCCTCAAATTTTGCTCATTTTTGCAATTATATCTTCAACCTTTTTTCATCACATTTTTAAATTTAACCTTCAATTAGTTAACATACTTGCCTATTATAATGAATTTTTATTATTATTATTTTTTTTGCCAAATATTATGTTAAACTTATGTATTTGTTGCTTATATTACTTATTTTAAAAATGAAGGGCAAATTTTTACTTCATTCTAGCTTATTTTTAGACGTTATTTGAAACAATATGTGTTAATCAAAATAAGATTGGGGTTAAAATACAACGAAAAGTTAGATCATAATCGTAAGAATAAAAATGAGCAAAACCTAATAACATTCACTGTAATTATAAAATGGTATAGAAAAAACTCGTGTACTCTTTCCTAACAAATGTAATTGAGTGATCAACCACATTCGTTTTGTAAGTACAGTTCTATCATACTATGATTACGTCAATTACCATATTCTATTCTTCAATACTAAATTAATGTGTTACACTGAACAGAACCATACGCATATAAATGATAGATCAGCCCAAAATTCATTAACGCCATTGATTTTATAAAAAAAAATAATTAATTTAGGCAATCCACGCAGCTCCAATTGTACTTGTACATGCATCTTGTAGTATTTGCATTAATAATTTTTGGAGTAATAATATTTATCGTCACTAATGACTATCATCATTTTCAGATGAATGGAACGTAAAGTCCAATGTAAGTTTCATGTATCTAAGAGTAATAATATTTATCATCACTAATGACTATCATCATTTTCAGATGAACGAAAGGTAAAGTCCAATATAAGTTTCATGTATCTAAGAGTAATAATATTTATCATTACTAATGACTATCATCTTTTGTAGATGAATGGAATGCAAAACGTATCTACATTTAACTGAACCTACCATTTAACGCCACCATGTTGACACATAGTGATGATGGTCACAAATAGCATTATTTTTTTTGGGAATCAAAATGCATGATTCTTAGCGGTGGTTTGATAAAAATTTTAACATATTATATATATATATATAAAAGTTAATAAAATATATGGTTAAAGTTTGATCATTTAAAAAGTTGAATACGTGGTCCGTATGATAATAGAGATTCATAATCTTACACAAATCTATATTCTTTTTCTAATACTGTTTGGTAGTATATATTAACATTATAAAAAAAAATTTTGTTAAATTAATAATTACTGTGAAAATATCTAAAAGCATAGGTAACAGAATATGTATATTTTATGCCAAAAGGATGAAAAAAGTAAGGGTAATGCTATTTGTACATTGAAATTGTATATTGTTGTTGATATCATGTGGTGCGTAAAAAATTTGACCATTGATTTAAATTTTATTATTCAAATAAATGACCAAATTGTCTATCACATCACACAGTATCAACAAAGATGCCAATAAAAGTGTAAGTGTGGCGTGATTAAAACAGTAACGAGAACTATCAATCAAGTTCTTAACCCAGGAGATTTTTTTACTTTAATCATGGCTTTTGGTAAATAAAGTTTCAACAGCAAGTAAGCAACAAAATTTAAATTTCAAGCTAAAAATTGTACGAGTAATTATTATACAATTCAGAGATATTAATTTGTTCATTTTACAAAAGTTAAATCTTTTTTGACCACCATACTCGAGCAGTAACGTTCGATGTGGCTTCTACTTTTCCCTGCTTCTTGTCAAAAAAATTCTTGAGAAATCTAGTTTGAGTCAACTTTCTCTAAATGCTATTTTAGCGAGAAAAAACGCTTTCAGAAAATTTAAACATGTTTAAAAGCAATTTTTTCATTTCAAAAGTAATTTGTCTTTTTAAAAGTCATGCTAAATGGCCCCTTAATCCACTTTTGATTGTTTATTATTAAATGTCAATTGTCATCATTTATTAAACAACTTGGAAGGGAAGAAAATTTGAAGATTCCTTATGAGCACGGTAGAATGATAGATTAGCAAAGAAAAGTAATTATTTTAGGAACCAAATTACGGACAAAAGTAACAAATGACTAATTTCAATGAAGTTTCTCAATCATCTCAAACTAAAAATAATTACAAAAATTTTACAATCCCAATCATTGTTGACTACTGTGTCAATCAATCAATCAATTATGCTTTTCTTCAATCCAATCTTGTCAAATGGTCCCTAGCAAGCCCTCTATCCATTTCCTTTCCCATCTATCAGAACAGAAATCTATGCAATGACTTCGTACAGGATCCGGTGGGCCGGTGGCACTTCCACATTTCACGGCCAACTTGTTACGTCTTCAATCCAGTCACTAGCCTGGCCTTTCGTGTCTTTTCTTCCTTACTGTCTTCGTGCTCGAGCCTCCTTCAAGAGTTTCCCTACCGCCTCATCATTTGGATTTTCTGTTAACAGCATCTCACAGTCTTGTATGCATGCTTCCCATTTTTCCAGCTACAGCAAAAAGATCATAACGTTTCAAAAAATATTTTCTTGTGCGTTTGTGTATCAGACGTGTGCACACATGCTAACATGACTTGTGAGTTACCTTAGCATAACAATCGCCTCTTCTTAATCTAGCCTTGCTATAAAAAGGGCAGACGCCTAAAGCAGCACTGCAATCCTCGATTGCTTTTTCAAATTGGCCGAGTTTGGACCTGCAGGCAGCTCGGTTACATAACAAGACTGTGTTATATGGATCATGATTGAGCCCTTCACCATATGCAACACTTGCCTCGGAAAATCTTCCTGCCTTGAATAAATCGTTTCCATTTGATCTAGCTAATGCCACAGCCTTCGTCCTCCACAATATCGTGTTTACTTCCTTATTGTTCGCGTCCAGCCTAGATGCTCGTTGAGCAGAGGTCAGAGCATCATCAAACCTGTTAATTACGTGTGGAATTAGGTATATTAGATGATGATCACTTGCTAACCGGTAAAATTGAAAATGTACTGCTCATATTACAAAAATCTTCTGATCATAGACCAGTCGCCTAGAAATTAAAACTGGTACTTGGAAAAACATGCAAAATAACAAGACAAGCCAGAAAGTTGGAGAAAACACATGAAATTCTAGACATTGCCATACTAAAAAAGACAAGACACTAACCTGCCAACAACCAAGTTAACTTGAGCATGAACAAGTAACAGGCTTGTACTACCAATAGGGCCGAAGAATTTAATACATTCATCGATGTCAAAGTTTGGACCTTTCGCCATAGTTTCATCAGCTTCTTGGTGCTTATGGAGTTTCAGTAAGGCCTCGGCTTTTGAGGAAAATATCTTCATAAATTACACCAACAAAATTATTTTGACTTGGAAACTATAAAAGTAGAGAAACATACGTTATCACATTAAGTTCAGGTAATAAATGACTAACCAGTGGTGCAGAATCAGCACCGGCTGCTATAGCAAGTGTAGCTTCTTTTAGGAGGGTGTTCCAATCGCGCTGCCTCTTTGCCTCGGTGCATTTGTTCAGATGAACTTCAACTTTTTTAGCCTTGTTCATTGAATCGGGATCAGCTTCTGCTCCAGCTTGTTTGAAATGATATGCCGCCTTCTCTGCGTCACCTAATCTGCCAACGAATTATATATGCAACAATGTCAAATTTGCAAGTTATGAACGAACTGGTTTCTCAAGAAAAATTTATACAATTTTACCTAACATATAGGGTTGCTAATCGATTATGAGCTCGTTGATAATATGGATCAATTCTAATTGCTTCCCTGCATTCAAAAGCTGCTTCAAGAAGTCTGCCTAAAGCAGTTAACGCTGCGCTTTTATTGCTCCTGTAAGAAGCCTTATTCGGATCAATAGAAATGGCTGCATCGTACAAAGACAAAGCTTCTGCAAATCTGCCATTTTTGTAATCTTCATTTCCTAAAATTTTCAATTGCTCAGGATCCATTCTGGTTGAAATAGCACGACAAAGAGAAGGCTCTTCATTTTTTTTCAATACATTCCCCATAACGCTAGTACTGTATTTCCCATTAGCTGGTGATTGATCTTTTGCAGTTTTTGGAAGATAATCAAGAACATTGTTTGCAGTTGAATTCCCATTGCCACCCGGTTGCCTCAAATTACCCAAATTGCCAAACAACATCACATTACTGGACGATGCACGGACTAACTTACCTGCACCTTTTGATTGCTGATGATCGGTGATCATGCTCTCAAGCTCCCCAGATATTGCAAGTCCGTTTTGGGGCACTTTTCGTGCTTGACCACATCCTTGTTTGTTAGGCACGCTTCTTGAAGCTGCGGCCGGTGGTGGGAGATGGTGTTGCTGATACACGGGAGGAGATCTCGAGTGGTTTTGGCCTGGCCGCTCGATGATTCTGTCAGCCTGTTTATTTAAAGGGGCATCTGATGAATCCAAAATGGAACTTTGTCTTCTTGAACCCGGCATGCTTTGGACTAAGTTCACATTATCGTTTGGGTCGAATTTTTGAAGAGAACCTGTGGATGTTGATCTTCTAGGCCATATACTTCGACGTCCAAAAACTGCATTCAACAGGCCACAGCCTGATTTTTTCTCAGGAGAGATTTCTCCCATATCAAATTCAATTCCCCAGAAACAAATAACTTGGCTATTTGTAATGTAATGTAATGTAATGCAAATAATGAATGAATGAATATATGGAATACCAAGGGATTTTTCTAAGGGGAAAAACAGTAAAGTTGAAAACTTTTAGGCCAAAGGATCATTTCACCAGAAAAGGAGAGGACCCACCCATATTTTGGAAAATAAAAAATGAAATTCATTACAAAAGAATGAACATACAGAGAGAGATTGCTTGTACAGGAAGGAAGAATATGTTTGCATTGAATTGATTTCTATTATTTTCCACTGCCTCCTGGAGAAGGCAGTTGCCAACAACCAACCAATCTCTCTATTCTTGCTTTCTCTCTGTCAGCAATGGAAATGAGAGACCAATGCATGATTTTGACACGGAGAAAAAAATGTCGGAAAAGAGAAAATTTAAACCCCTCATTTTATAATTTGTCTTCCTTTTTATTTTCTTTTCTTCCTCAATTTTTTTTTTTTTTTTTTTTTTGGGGGGGGGGGGGGGGGAATTTTTGGTGGGAGAGGTGGGTGGGGTCAACAGGTATCTGAATATCAAAAACTAGTCCATTAATTTTTAATTTAATTAAAAAGGGAAGAAAGCATATTATTGTTTTGATTGGGACTCCAAGAGACTCGGTCATGGAAGAAATATGGATCTCAAAATAAAAATTAAAGACGAGCCCTCCTTATTTGGTGGAACGGAGATTTTTCTTCTTTTGTTGATTTGCAAATGACCCAATTGAGGACTTCACGTAGGTTAGGATCCTGCGTATGACCGCCAGCTGTACATATTTTGTGTCTTGTTTTACAAGTTTGACTTGATTACGTCTACTTATAATTCTTCAAAAAAGTCAACTATTTGATACACACCAAAATTTTAGAGAAATGCTCTTCGTAGTAAAAATTATTGGTACACATGATAATTTATTATTTGATTCATTAATATTGCAATTTGTTATTACCTCATGCATCAAATAACAAGCTGCTACGTATATGTCACGTAGGACAACTATCGATAGTTTTCAATATGATTAGCATTATTAGAAATTTTATGTCAATATTGCTCATATTTAAAATCACACTACCCTCTTCAATTTCAAGTTTTTGAGTATCATATTCATACCTCACAAATTTTTAACTCATATCTCATCTAAAATGAAGTTAATATAATTAAAAATTCCCTTGACTTGCATGGATTCACATGCTTCAGATGGAAATAAAGAAAGAATAAGTGACAATACATGTTAATTTTACCAACCAACAAAATGGAAAATTCATTGAATCAGTTCATTTATTTGTTTTGTATGGATGTTTCTCGTTTCTTTGACTAGTTGATCGTACATAAATAAAGTATAAACTGATAATAAATATTTTATTTATTATCTTTAATTATTTTCGTAAAAAGCTTATTTAGTAAAAAAATTCAGAAAAAATGAAAGTATTCCCTAATTCGGGACCTTAGCCAGCCATTTGATTTGCCTAACGATCGAGACAGTTATGTATGCTTTATATTTACTGAACAGTATAACGCTTCAAAACTCGAACATTTGCAATATTGGAAAAGATTGTGCATCACAGTGTCACTATGCACGGGGAAAAAGGAAGTGGCTGAGAATGTAATTAGAAACTCGAGATGATTGAACAGGGAACATGAGGAACCTTAGCTGCTGCAGATACCAAGTGTCATTTTGTATTAAAATTGGATCAAATTCAAAACTAACATACATTTTGACAGTGTGAAGGGAAAAAATTGTTAAGAGTGACACTTGAAAAGTATAAACCTACCCCGCACTGTATTCAACTCCAAAGCACCTCACTACTTCCATGTTCGGATTCATCAAGTACCTGTTAATTATATTCATACAACTTTTCAAAACAGCAAAAAGATATATCGGGAAAAGAAAAATGGAAACAGTGAAGACGAGGAAGATCGGAGGAAGGCTTGCACTTTACATGTTTTGAGAAGACTTGACAAGATAATCATCTCCTTCTTCGTCGACCTTTTTAAAGAATACATGGACTGTTGTGCCATCTGTCTAATAGCAGCAACTGGTCCAGTTAATCCCACTATCCTTGAGTCGAACTCTACACTCGATATGGAAAGAAAGTGGTGCGGGAAATGTTAGTCATAGAAAATATCAGAATTACAACTTAGCTTATTAGTACTACTACTAAATAAATAAACACCAAATGGTGCAACTCACATACATAATAGGGAAAAGATACTTCTTGCCATGCATTAAAAGACATTCTAAAGAACCATCAAAATGATTTAATACTTCTGGAGATAAAGACATAGGACAGAAGAACATGAGAATAAATAGCTTAAGCCGGTGCAGCTGTGACCATACTCACCTATACTAATTGGGCTTTGCAAAATCCCAGTTGAAACAAAGAAAAAATTGCCTTAAAATATTTTTTTTCCTGAAAAAAAAAAAAAAAAAAAAAAAAAAAACGCAGTAGGTTTCTCTTATTGTACTTTTTATTATTGTAGAATAATATAATTTGCCGGAATTGATGTTTAGTGCATTAGAAAACACTTTCTTTTGATAATTAACAAAATTTAAGTCAAGGAAAACCCCTCGACAAGATATACACAAATGCAGCAGCTAAGAAAGTCTTTGGATCTCATTTAAGTCTTATAAAATAAGTTATAACTGAAAATTACTATTTTACATCTTTCCTTTCTTAAGGCCACACACAACTGATATCTCACCCAAAAAAATAATCATGATTAAGAAGGCAGCATGATTGATGAAATTATATCATGATGTAAAATGACGACTTCAGGTCATTTTCCTTAAAACTCAATTACAAAGAGAGACAAATTATATAATTATGGGTTATGATGACAATTATTCATTAATAATAAAGTCAACTTATAACAGTGCTACCATTTTTCACCAAATATGAGATGTCTGGCTTCATGGAAAATACTCCAACCAGTTTTGTGGAAGGGTACAAGAAAACAAGTCAATAGCAAACTCACCTCTGAGGTAAGCACGAAGCTGTGCAGGCGTATCCCTCTAAGGATCAATTGTGACAAATATGGGCAAAATCTTGAGATTCTGTTTTGACTCTTGTTCCAATCAAATTAGGAAAAACAAAAAATCAATCATAGAACTCAAAAACAGTTCAATTTAATTGCAAGGAAAAATGGATTAGTAAAACCTAATATCTCAACGGTCTTGGCCATCTTTTGAACCTCTACTGGCCCAACATCAGGAGATGAAGTATAACCGAAGTAGAGGAGAACCCAGTTCTCCAGAAGGTTGTGTTCAGTGACTAACTGGCCTTCTGTACTAATAGGCTGAAAGGGCCACCAATTATCGGCCCTTGAATGGCACTTCTTTCAAGCTCTACACCCTGGCCTAATTGAAGTTGAAAAATGAAACAAAAAATTTAAATAAAATGAAGAGTTGAAGACAGTTTGTCAATAGACAATGTAAATTCAGTTGACTTCTATGAAGAATAACCAACCATTTGCTCATTAACCAATGTTATATCCCTTAGTTTAATCTTCTTTGATCATGAAAATGTGCTAGCAGAAGCAATTTATTATTTCATGTAATAGCACTAGAAGTAGATATGGGATTCCTTTAAGTATTACAACAAGAAAATAGCAGATGAAACTGACATAGACCTACAGAAACACACTGAAATAAGCCAAAAGAATGATGGTTGCAGTATAATTTCATAATGTTTTTGTCATCTTCATCATGAGCACATTTCAGGAATCCCCTTCCCAGTCCAATTTCCATGTAAAGATGCAAGATTGCAATTGACATAATTTTTTTCCAGTGATAACGCTCATAAAAGGCAATTTATTATAACAAATTACTGTATTTACAACAGCTGCCAACAGTAAATAAGAGAAATGCTTGAAAAGATACTAATTACATTCACAGCTAGACAGAAGAAAGAGAAAAACCAAAGAGGACTGGTTGTTTCAAATAAAATAATAATGCTTCAAATATAAACAGAAAAAAGAGCTTGTTTGGTATGCAATACTAGAAAGAACTTAAAGAGTGTAATAAACAAGATTTTAGCTTCTCTTTCTTTTTTAGTATTATCAAGTCCAATCCATTCATCCCTACCAAGCATGTTGTAAGTCTGTAATTAGACAAACAACATCGCCATCGAATCCCCCATCTCTCAAAAGTAACTCATCAATATATACATTCTACAAAAAGTAGAATTTAGGTAACAGATCAGACTCTGAAGCCATCACCGACACGTTTACAACCAGTTAAAATCCCATTGAAGCTGCATGAAATTGTAGACAAAGTCCAGTCAATACGATTTCACCCTTCACTTAAATGCTTCATAATTCCGTAATCTCATACTAGAGTCACAAGCCATTTCAGAAGAGCATCCCTAACTTTTACTTCGGCGTGAACCATCAACAACTTGTTCATCCCAAATAGACACTAGTATATATATGGCACTTAGAAAACCTTTTATGTCATCAAGTCAATCAATCAAATCAGTAAGTCTAAATGACAAAATCACCTTTTGGATTCGCTCTCTTTTCATCGTTATAGTGAATGAAAAAAACCAAACCACCAATTCCAGCTATGATGGAACATAAATTTTATAGAACGAGAATTGCAAAATTGGAGCATCTCCAGGGAAGATGGAGTCATAGTATCATACAATAATAAGAGATCTCCAAGAGCTGGGGGACGTAGACTGTTCAGGTAATGGAAGGGGAGTTTTATTGCTACTCGTTGACCTTTGTCTGGAAGAGTAAAATCTCTTAGATGCACCAAATCTATACACACAAAACAATAGAAAAATATAACTAAATGTTGGTTACAAGTTGAAATAGGTCAGGGGAAATAACATCGGGAAGATTGCCAATTCTCTAAAAAATAAATAATACAAAATAAGTGCTCACTTGTTAAGAGAATTACCAAATGATAGCAATTCAAAACAATTCAATGTGTAATTTCAGTTAGAGGCAATTCGTTTGCATTTTGCTAACAGACTTATTTTATGTGACGTGTCATATTGAATTTGATTTTACACAAAAACTGGTTTGTCAAATATCTCAGTGCTAACATACAAGACCTCGAACACAAGTGCATGCATACTTCAAAATTGAAACCAAAATGAAATATTAACAGAAAACACAGCACTCATCCCTAGGATATATCGCAATACAAAACAGTACAAAATTCACTAGGAATGTATTCATAACCACGTACTGAAAATGGCCCAAAAATGGTTACAGTTCACAGAGTCTTCCCCTACACTCAAAATGATTAGTAAAATTCATGCAAGAGAATGAAGGCAGAAGTTTACTGCTTTGCACCACCTAGTGTAACATAACCTACATAAGAAACATGGTAAAGCATTTATCTGGATTTTACTAGTAAGAAAAAAATAGGGTTTTTGGTTATGAAGAAAGAGAAAGATTAGCAAGAACAAGTACTCCATCCATTTACAATTGGACATACAATATGATCAGTAAACACATCATCATCCACTGTTTTAATAGAACTTAACCTGATTTACGTCAATTACATAATCTAATCTCGCTTAGAGTGAATTTATTTCCATTTTGCCTCACAAACTGACTTTTCTAAATTCAATTCAATATCACAGTAAAACACTGGTTTGTCAAATGTCCCATCATTACTTAAGAGAGCAGACTGAATTGAAATACCCTATGTGCTTCTAATTTGCAAACCAAATAAACATCTACGATGATTACCACATATGTCAAGCAGCACATCAAGTTCCAAACCAAGGTAACATCCAATAAACCATGTATTTACATTTGACTTTTCTCCAATACCACTAACAATTAGTCAATTCCCCTGGCTTAACAAACCAATTTGTTCCAATGCGGTATTCCATCTCTGTGGCATAAACAGATCCTCATTCAAGGAGATTTTTTGTTTGCAAAAGCCGCATAAAAACTCCAGCTCTGGTCTCAAATAGAAAACAAAGCCTCTTTAATTGGCTGCAGTTAAGCCATAAAAGTATTCATGGATCTTTTTTATCTATGTTTTCGTTCTTTTAAATGTCAGAAACAGAATCTGATCTATGTACCATTTTATAGTCCAACAAAAGTTACCATAATTTTTTTTTTTTTTTTAAATTCAAGCACTTCAAACACGGCTAGCAGAATAAATCTCTCATCCTTGCGATCATACATCAGTCTAGCATCAACAGTAAGCATACGCCCTTGAAGCCAAAATGAATTTCTGCTCAAGGAAGCCACCCCACCACACCCCCATCCTTGTCTTCAACCTTAATTCAATTATAACGTGTTATCTGCAAGATATCGAACTCTATTTTGTTTTCCAACTCTATGCGATTCCATTAACAAGGTAAATGCAATTCCTAGCTTTTATCTCAAATGAATAATTTACAGTCAATCCTCATCGATGCACAACTACAATGGATATTATCCCTATTAAAGCTTCATTCTACAATGCAAAGCGACTTCAGCCCTACCCTTAAAAAAATAATAATAATAAAATAAAATAAAATAAATGTCGTGTATAACGTGAGTTGTGAATTTAACTATCACGAGCACAGGAAGATTAAATCTTTCTGACTAATTATTGAGCGTAGATCACCACTGAAGACGAAAAATAAAAACTCAAAAAAAGTTCCATCAAAAGTATGAAAAATTACCGTTTGAATATATGCAGAGACTCTTCAGACCGATTTTTCAAGGAGGCTAGGAGTAATCTTGCCAGTGGCGTTTTGGTTCCCTCTATCTTTTCCCTTTCGTTTTTCTATGAAATATCAAATATATGAAAGATCACAATGCCAAGAAAGTTTTAGTCAAATTTGTTTCATTGTGCGTTTTCAATCAAATTTGACCAAAGTTTTACCGGGATTTAATTCATTGGTGTGTTTCGAATCAAATTTGACTAAAATTTTACCAGAATTTTGTTCATTAATGCGTTTCAAATCAAACTCAACTAAAGTTTCGTCTGCATTTTGTTCATTGGCGCGCTTGCAATCAAATTTGACCTAAATTTGACCTGAGTCATGTTCATTGGCGCGTTTCCTATCAAAGTTAACTAAAATTTTACATGACTTTAGTTCATTGGCACATTTCAAATCAATTTTGACTAAAATTTCATGCGGATTTTTTCGTTGGCACGTTTTCAATCGAATTTATCAAAAATTTCATCTAAATTCTGTTCATAAGCACGTTTTTAATTGAATTTGACTAAAATTTTACCTCAATTTGGTTCATTGGCACATTACCAATCAAATATAACTAAAATTTCACATGATTTTGGTTCATTGGTACATTACGAATCAAATTTGACTAAATTTTGATGCGGCTTTTCATTGGCCCAATTCCAATCAAATTTGACAAAAATTTCACTTGGGTTTCGTTCATTCGCATGTAGTGATGGCAATGGGCTGAGCCGAGTCGGATCGGCCCTTTAACCCACGAGCTCGACTCGAGCTCGTGGCGAGCCGAGCTCGTGGCTCGTGAAGCTCGAGCTCGACTCGGCTCACGAGCTCGTGTTTTATTTTTAAAAACTTTTTTTTCACACATTTTTTTAAAAAATTTCATATTTTTGGACGAGCCCACGAGCTTGGCTCGTGGGATCGATCCCCCTGCTCGGCTCGGGCTCGTCATTTGATGAGCCCAAGTCGCCTACGAGCCGAGTTTTAAAGAACCGACGAGCCGCTTGGCCCGTTTGACATCCCTATTGGCATGTATCAAATCAAATTTGACTAAAATTTTATCTAAATTTTGTTTGTTAACACGTTTTCCATCAATTTTGACTAAATTTCACATGGGTTTGGTTCATTGGCGCGTTTCCAATTAAATTTGACTAAAATTTCACCGAGATTTAGTTTATTGGCGTGTTTTTAATCAAATTTGACTAAAATTTCACCAGAATTTTGTTTATTAGTACATTTCTAATCAAATTTGACTAGAATTTTATATGGATTTTGTTCAATGGTGTGTTCTCAGTCAAATTTGACTAAAATTTTACTTGAATTTTGTTCATTCGCGCGTTTGCAATCAACTTTGACTAAAACTTCACCTGAATTTCGTTCATTGGCGTGTTTCTAATCAATTTGACTAAAATTTCACTAGAATTTTTTTTGTTCGTGCATTTCAAATCAAATTTAACTTAAATTTCATCTGAATTTTGTACTTTGGCGCGTTTCCTGTCAAATTTGACTAAAATTTTACATGACTTTGGTTCATTGGCACATTTCGAATCAAATTTTGCTAAAATTTCATGCAGATTTTTTCGTTGGCGTGTTTTCAATCAAATTCGACTAAAATTTCACATGATTTTTGTTCATTGGCACATTGCGAATCAAATTTGACTAAAATTTCATGCGGCTTTTCATTGGCGCAATTCCAATCAAATTTGACAAAAATTTTATTTGGGTTTCATTCAATGGCGTTTATTAAATCAAATTTGACTAAAATTTTATCTGAATTTTGTTCGTTGGCACGTTTTCCATCAAATTTTACTAAAATTTCACTGAGATTTAGTTCATTGGCGTGTTTCTCATCAAATTTGACTAAAATTTCGTCAAGATTTTGTTCGTTAGTGATTTTTCAATCAAATTTGACTAGAATTTCATCTGAATTTTGTTAAATGGTGCGTTCTCAATCAAATTTGACTAAAATTTCGTCAAGATTTTGTTCGTTAGTGATTTTTCAATCAAATTTGACTAGAATTTCATCTGAATTTTGTTAAATGGTGCGTTCTCAATCAAATTTGACTAAAATTTCATGCAACTTTTCATTGGCGCAATTCCAATCAAATTTGACAAAAATTTCACTTAGGTTTCATTCATTGGCATTTATCAAATCAAATTTTACTAAAATTTCATCTGAACTTTGTTCGTTAGAGCATTTCCAATCAAATTTGACTAAAATGTCTTCTGAATTTTGTTCATTAGCGCATTTTTAATCAAATTTGACTAAAATTTCACCCGAGTTTTGTTCATTGGCACATTTTGAATCAAATTTGACTAAAATTTCACATGATTTTAGTTCATTGGCGCATTTTTAATCAAATTTGACTAAAATTTCACCCGAGTTTTGTTCATTGGCACATTTTGAATCAAATTTGACTAAAATTTCACATGATTTTAGTTCATTGGCTCATTTTGAATTAAATTTGATAAAAATTTCATGCATCTTTTCATTGGCGCAATTCCAATCGAATTTGACTAAACTTTCACTTGGATTTCGTTCATTGACGTGTATCAAATCAAAATTGACTAAAATTTCATCTAAATTTTGTTCGTTGGCACGTTTCCCATCAAATTTGATTAAAATTTTACGGGTTTGATTCATTGTCACGTTTCCAATCAAAGTTGACTAAATGTTCATCAAGATTTAGTTCATTGGCGTGTTTTTAATCAAATTTCACTAAAATTTTATCAGAATTTTGTTCGTTAGTGCGTTTCACATCAAATACGACTAAGATTTCATTTGAATTTTGTTCATTGGCACGTTTTCAATCAAATTTGACTAAAATTTTACCCGAGTTTGGTTTATTGGCCGATTTCCAATCAAATTTGACTAAAATTTCACATGATTTTGGTTCATTGGCACAATTCGAATCAAATTTGACTAAACTTTCAAGCGGATTGTTTCGTTGGTCGTTTCCATTCCAATTTTACTAAATTTTCACATGAGTTTTGTTCATTGAATTGTTTCCAATTGAATTTCACTAAAATTTCACTAAGGTATCGTTCATAAGCGTGTATCAAATTAAATTTGACTAAAATTTTACATGACTTTGGTTCATTGGCACATTTCAAATCAAATTTGACTAAAATTTCAAGCAAGTTTTTTTGTTGGTACGTTTCCAATCAAATTCGACTGAAATTTCCCATGTGTTTGGTTCATTGGTGCGTTTCCAATCAAATTTGATTAAAATTTCACCGGAACTTAGTTTGTTGGCGTGTTTCCAATCAAATTTAACTAAAATTTCACCAGGATTTTGCTCGTTAGCGTATTTCTAATCAAATTTGTCTAAAATTTCTTTAAAATTTTGTTTATTAGCGCTTTTTCAATCAAAATTTGACTAAAATCTCACAACACTTCAGTTCATTGGCACATTTTGAATCAAATTTGACTAAAATTTCATGTGTCTTTCCATTGGTGCAATTCTAATCAAATTTGACTAAAATTTCACATGGGGTTTGTTCATTGGTGTGCATCAAATCAAATTTGACTAAAATTTCATCTGAATTTTGTTCCTTAGCACGTTTCCCATCAATTTTGACTAAAATTTCACATGGGTTTGGTTCATTGGCGCGTTTTCAATCAAATTTGATTAAAGTTTCACTGGGATTTAGTTCATTGGCATGTTTCTAATCAAATTTGACTAAAATTTCTCCAGAATTTTGTTCATTAGTGCGTTTCAAATCAAACTCGACTAAAATTTCGTTCGCGTTTTGTTCATTTTTGAGTTTTCAGTCAAATTTGATAAAATTTCACATAAGTTTGGTTAATTGGCACATTTCCAATCAAATTTGACTAAAATTTCACTTGAGTTTCGTTCGTTGGCATGTATCAAATCAAATTCGACTAAAATTTAATCTAATTTTTGTTTTTTAGCGCGTTTCCAATCAAATTTGACTTACATTTTACATGGATTTGGTTCATTGGTGTGTTTTCAATCAAATTTGACTAAAGTTTCACCTGAATTTAGTTCATTGGTGTGTTTCTAATCAAATTTGACTAAAATTTCGCAAGGATTTTGTTCGTTAGTGCGTTTCAAATCAAACTCGACTAAAATTTCGTCTGTATTTTGTTCATTGGCGTGTTTTTAATCAAATTTGACCTAAATTTCACCTGAATTTGGTTCATTGGCATGTTTTCTATCAAATTTGACTAAAATTTCATATGACTTTGATTTATTGACACATTTCGAATCAAATTTGACTAAAATTTCGTGTAGATTTTTTTGTTGGCGCGTTTTCAATCGAATTAACTAAAATTTCACCAAAGTTTAGTTCATTGACGCGTTTCCAATCAAATATGACTAAAATTTCACATGATTTTGGTTCATTGGCACATTACTAATCAAATTTGACTAAAATTTTATGCGACTTTTTGTTGGCGCAATTCCAATCAAATTTGACAAAAATTTCACTTTAGTTTTGTTCATTAGTGTGTATTAAATCAAATTTGACTAAAATTTCATTTGAATTTTGTTCTTTAACGTGTTTCCCAACAAATTTGACTAAAATTTCACATCTGTTTGGTTCTTTGGAGCGTTTCCAATCAAATTTGACTAAGATTTCATCGAGATTTAGTTCATTGGCGTGTTTCTAATCAAATTTGACTAAACTTTCACCAAGATTTTGTTCAATCGTGCGTTTCCAATCAAAATTGTCTAGAATTTCATCTGGATTTTTTTTCAATGGTGTGTTTTCAATCAAAATTGATTAAAATTTCACCTGAGTTTGGTTCATTTGCACATTTCAAATCATATTTGACTAAAATTTCATGCGACTTTTTATTGGCACAATTCCAATCCAATTTGACAAAAATTTCACTTGGGTTTCGTTCATTGATACGTATCAAATCAAATTTGACTAAAATTTCACCAGAATTTTGTTCATTAGTGCATTTTAAACCAAACTTGACTAAAATTTCGTCTGCATTTTCTTTATTGGCGCGTTTTTAATCAAATTTGACCTAAATTTCACCTAAACTTGGTTCATAGGTACGTTTCCAATCAAATTTGACTAAAATTTCACATGATTTTGGTTCATTGGCACATTTCAAATCAAATTTGACTAAATTTCATGCCAGTTTTTTGTTGGCGCGTTTCCCACCAAATTTGACTAAAATTTCACATGTATGGTTTATTGGCACGTTTCCAATCAAATTTAATTAAAATATCACGGAGATTTAGTTCATTGACGTGTTTCTAATCAAATTTGAAATTTCATCAGAATTTTGTTCGTTAGAGTATTTCCAATCAAATTTGAATAAAATTTCACCTCAGTTTGGTTAATTGGCGCGTTTCCAATCAAATTTAAATTTCACATGACTTTATTTCATTGGCACATTTCGAATCAAATTTGACTAAAATTTCATGCAGCTTTTCATTGTCACCATTCTAATCAAATTTGACTAAAATTTCACTTGAATTTCGTTCATTGGCGTGTATTAAATCAAATTTGATTAAATTTCATCCGAATTTTGTTCCTTAGCGCGTTTCCCATCAAATTTGACTAAAATTTCACATGAATTTGGTTCATTAGCTCGTTTCCATTCAAATTTGACTAAAATTTCACCAGGATTTACTTCATTGGTATGTTTCTAATAAATTTTACTAAAAATTCATTAGGATTTTGTTCGTTAGTGCATTTTAAATCAAATTCGATTAAGATTTCATCCGGATTTTGTTCAATGTAATGTTTTCAATCTAATTTGACTCAAATTTCACATGACTTTGATTCATTGACACATTTCTAATCAAATTTAATTAAAATTTTATGCAGCTTTTCATTGGCGCAATTCTAATCAAAGTTGACTAAAATTTCACTTCAATTTCGTTCATTAGCGTGTATCAAATTAAATTTTGCTAAAATTTCATCTGAATTGTGTTCATTGGCTTGTTTCTCATCAAAATTGACTAAAATTTCTCATGAATTTGGTTCATTGGCACGTTTTCAATCAAATTTGACTAAAATTTCACATGACTTTAGTTATTGGCACATTTCGAATCAAATTTGACTAAAATTTCATGTGAGATTTTTGCTAGCGCATTTCGAATCAAATTTGTCTAAAATTTCACATGTGTTTGGTTCATTGACGCGTTTCCAATCAAATATGATTAAAATTTCATCGGGATTTTGTTTATTGGAGTGTTTCTAATCAAATTTGACTAAAATTTCACCCCAATTTTGTTCGTTACGTATTTTCAATCAAATTTGACTAAAATTTCATCTTAATTTTGTTCATCGGCACATTTTCAATTAAATTTGACTAAAATTTCACCTGAGTTTGGTTCATTAGCGCGTTTCCAATCAAATTTAACTAAAATTTCACATGACTTTGGTTCATTGGCACATTTTGAATCAAATTTGATTAAAATTTCATGCGAGTTTTTTCATTGGTGCAATTCCAATCAAATTTGACTAAAATTTTACATGTGTTTCGTTCATTGGCGTGTATCCAATCAAATTTGACTAAGATTTCACCTAAATTTCGTTCATTGACGTCTTTCTAATCAAATTTGACTAAAATTTCACCAAAATTTTCTTCGTTCGTACGCTTCATATCAATTTTGACTTAAATTACATCTGAATTTTTTTCTTTGGCGCGTTTCCTGTCAAATTTGACTAAAATTTCACATGACTTTGGTTCGTTAGCACATTTCGAATCAAATTTGACTAAAATTTCATGTCAGTTTTTTTGTTGGCCCGTTTTCAATTAAATTTGACTAAAATTTCATCTGAATTTTGTTTATAGGCGTGTTTTCAATCGAATTTGACTAAAATTTCACCTAAGTTTTACTCATTGGTTCGTTTCCAATCAAATTTGACAAAAATTTCACATGACTTTTGTTCAATGGCACATTTCGAATCAAATTTAACTAGTATTTCAAGCAGGTTTTTTCGTTGGCGCGTTTCCAATCAAATTTGACTAAAATTTCACACGAGTTTTGTTTATTGGCGCGTTTTCATTCAAATTTGACTAAAATTTCACATAGATTTAGTTCATTGGCGTGTTTCTAATCAAATTTGACTAAAATTTCACCAGAATTTAGCGTTTCAAATCAAATTTTACTTAAATTTCTTTTGAATTTCGTTCTTTGGCTCGTTTCCTGTCAAATTTGACTAAAATTTCACATGAATTTGGTTCATTGGCACATTTTAAATAAAATTTGTTTAAAATTTCATGCGGATTTTTTCGTTGGCGTGTTTTCAATCAAATTTGACTAAAATTTCACATGATTTTGGTTCATTGGCAATTTATGAATCAAATTTGACTAAAATTTCATGCGGCTTTTCATTGGCGCAATTCCAATCAAATTCGACAAAACATTCACATGAGTTTCGTTCATTGGTGTGTATCAAATCAAATCTGACTAAATTTTCATCTGAATTTTGTTCGTTACAACATTTCCAATCAAAGTTGACTAAATTTCATCTTAATTTTGTTCATTGGTGCATTTCCAATCAAATTTAACTAAAATTTCACCTGAATTTGGTTCATTGACGAGTTTCCAATCAAATTTGGCCAAAATATCACATGACTTTTGTTCATTGGCACATTTCGAATCAAATTTGACTAAAATTTCGAATCAAATTTCATTGGCGCAATTCTAATCAAATTTGACTAAAATTTCACTTGGGTCTCGTTCATTGACATGTATCAAATCAAATTTGGCTAAAATTTCATCTAAAATTTGATCGTTGGCGCGTTCCTTGTCAAATTTGACTAAAATTTCACATGAGTTTGATTCATTGGCGTGTTTCCAATCAAATTTGACTAAAATTTTACGAGGATTTAGTTCATTGGTGTGTTTCGAATCAAATTTGACTAAATTTTCATCAGAATTTTGTTCGTTAATGCGTTTCACATCAAATTCGACTAAGATTTCATCTAAATTTTGTTTATTGGCATGTTTTCAGTCAAATTTGACTAAAATTTCACTTGGGTATGATTCATTGGCCCCTTTCCAATCAAATTTGACTAAAATTTCACATGATTTTGGTTTATTGGCACATTTCGAATCAAATTTGACTGAACTTTCAAGCGAATTTTTTCCTTGGCACGTTTCTATTCGAATTTGACTAAATTTTCGCATGAATTTTGTTCATTGGATTGTTTCCAATTGAAATTCACAAAAATTTCACCAAGGTTTTATTCATTGGCGTATATCAAATCAAGTTTAACTAAAATTTCATCTGAATTTTTTCGTTGACGCGTTTCCCAGCAAATTTGACTAAAATTTCACATGGCTTTGGTTCATTAGCGCGTTTCCAATCAAATTTGACTAAAATTTCATATGACTTTGGTTCATTGGAACATTTTGACTCAAATTTGACTGAAATTTCATCCGGGTTTGTTCGTTGGTGTGTTTCCTATCTAATTTGACTAAAATTTCGCATGTGTTTAGTTCATTGGTGCGTATCCAATCAAATTTGATTAAAATTTCATCGAGATTTAGTTCATTGGCGTGTTTCTAATCAAATTTGACTAAAATCTCACCTGAATTTTGCTCGTTAGAGCATTTCCAATCAAATTTGGCTAAATTTTTTTCTAAATTTTGTTCGTTGGCGCATTTTCAACAAAAATTGACTAAAATTTCATCTGAGTTTGGTTCATTGGTACGTTGCCAGTTAAATTTGACTAAGATTTCACATCACTTCAGTTCATTGGCACATTTCGAATCAAATTTGACTAAAATTTCAGGCGGCTTTTTATTGACGTAATTCCTATCAAATTTGCCAAAAATTTCACTTGGATTTTGTTCATTGGCGTGCATCAAATCAAATTTGACTAAACTTTCATCTGAATTTTGTTCCTTGGGCATTTCCTATCAAATTTGACTAAAATTTCACTGGGATTTAGTTCGTTGGCGTGTTTCTAATCAAATTTGACTAAAATTTCACCAAAATTTTGTTCGTTAGTGCATTTCAAATCAAACTCGACTAAAATTTTGTCTGCATTTTTTTCATTGGCACGTTTTCAATCAAAATTGACCAAAATTTCACTTCTGTTTGGTTAATTGGCGCGTTTCCAATCAAATTTGACTAAAATTTCAAGTGTATTTTCGTTGGCGCAATTCCAATCAAATTTGACTAATTTCATCGGAATTTTGTTTGTTGGCACGTTTCCAATCAAATTTGACTAAATTTTTACATGGGTTTGGTTCAATGGCGCATTTTCAATCAAAATTAACTAAAGTTTCGCTAGGATTTAGTTCATTGGTGTGTTTTTAATCAAATTTAACTAAAATTTCACCAGGATTTTGTTTGTTAGTGAGTTTCAAATCAAACTCGACTAAAATTTATTCCAATCAAATTTGACAAAAATTTCACTTGAGTTTCGTTCATTAGCGTGCATCAAATCGAATTTGAATAAAATTTCAACTGAATTTTATTTGGTGGCGCATTTCCCATCAAATTTTACTAAAATCTCACATGGGTTTAGTTCCTTGGCGCGTGTTTCTAATTAATTTTGACTAAAATTGCACTAGAATTTTGTTCGTTAGTGCGTTTTAAATCAAACTCGACTAAAATTTTATCTGCATTTTGTTCATTGGTGTGTTTTCAATCAAAGTTGACTAAAATCTCACTTGAGTTTGGTTAATTGTTGCGTTTCCAATCAAATTTGACTAAAATTTCAAGCGGGCTTTTCTTGGCGCAATTCCAATCAAATTTGACTAAAATTTCACTTGAGTTTTATTTATTGGAATGTATCAATTCAAATTTGACTAAAATTTCATCTGAATTTTGTTTGTTGGTGCGTTTCCAATCAAATTTGACTAAAATCTTACATGTGTTTAGTTTATTGGGGCGTTTTCAATCAAATTTGACTAAAGTTTCATCGGGATTCAATTCATTAGTATGTTTCTAATCAAATTTAACAAAAATTTCATCAGAATTTTTTCGTCAGTGAGTTTCAAATTGACTTGACGAAAATTTCTTCTGCATTTATTTATTAGCGCGTTTTCAATCAAATTTGACCTAAATTTCACCCGAGTTTAGGTCGTTGGGGCGTTTCCTATCAAATTTGACTAAAATTCAATAGGGATATAGTTCATTAGCGCGTTTCTTATTAAATATGACTAAAATTTCACATGATATTGGGTTATTGGCACATTACAAATCAAATTTGACTAAAATTTCATACGACTTTTCATTGGCACAATTTCAATCAAATTTGACAAAAATTTCACTTGAGTTTCGTTCATAAGCGTGTATCAAATCAAATTTGACTAAAATTTCATCTGAATTTTACTCGTTAGCACATTTTCCATCAAATTTGATTAAAATTTCACATGAGTTTGGTTCATTGGTGCTTTTCCAATCAAATTTGATTAAAATTTCACCAGGATTTAGTTTATTGGCGTGTTTCTAATCAAATTTTACTAAAATTTTATCAGGATTTTTTTCATTAGTGCGTTTCACATCAAATTCAACTAACGTTTCATCCAGATTTTGTTTATTGGTGCGTTTTTCATCAAATTTGACTAAAATTTTACATGAGTTTGGTTCATTGGCCAGTTTCCAATCAAATTTGATTAAAATTTCACATGATTTTGGTTCATTGGAACATTTCGAATCAAATTTGACTAAACTTTTGAGCGAATTTTTTCATTGGCGCGTTTCCAATCAAGTTTGACTAAATTTTCCCATGAGTTTTGCTCATTATAGCGTATCCAATCGAATTTGACTAAAATTTCACATAGGTTTTGGTTCATTGTTGTGTTTCCAATCAAATTTGACTAAAATTTCACATGAGTTTTGGTTCATTGGCACATTTCGAATCAAATTTGACTAAAATTTTATCCATATTTTTTCGTTGGCGCGTTTCCAATCAAATTTTACTAAAGTTTTATCTGAATTTTGTTCATTGGCGTTTTTCAATCAAATTTGACTAAAATGTCACATGACTTTGGTTTATTAGCACATTTCGAATCAAATTTGACTAAAATTTCACTTGGATTTCGTTCATTGGTGTGTATCAAGTCAAATTTGACTAAAATTTCATCTGAATTGTGTTTGTTGTCGCGTTTCCCCTCAAATTTGATTAAAATTTCACATAGGTTTGATTCATTGGCGTGTTTCCAATCAAATTTGACTAAAATTTCACATGACTTTGGTTAATTGGCACATTTCGAATCAAATTTGACAAAACTTTCAAGCGGACTTTTTGTTAGCAATTTCAATTTAAGTTTGACTAAATTTTTACATGAGTTTTGTTCATTAGGGCGCTTCCAATTGAATATGATTAAAATTTCATCTTGATTTTGTTCATTAACACTTTTCACTCAAATTTGACTAAAGTTTCACATGACTTTGGTTCATTGGCACATTTCGAAGTGAATTTGACAAAAATTTCATGCAACTTTTCGTTGGTGCAATTCCAATCACATTTGACTTAAATTTCACTCGGATTTCGTTCATTGGCATTTATCAAATCAAATTTGACCAAAATTTCACAAGGGTTTTGTTCATTGGCATGTATCAAATCAAGTTGACTAAAATTTCATCTGAATTGTGTTCGTTGGCGCATTTCCCATCAAATTCGACTTAAATTTCACATGGGTTTGGTTCATTGGTGCGTTTCCAATCAAATTTGACTAAAATTTCACATGACTTTGGTTTATTGACACATTTCGAATAAAATTTTACTAAAGTTTCATGCGGCCTTTCATTGGCGTAATTCCTATCAAATTTGACTAAAATTTCACTTGGGTTTCGTTCATTGACATGTATCAAATCAAATCTGACTAAAATTTCATCTGAATTTTTTTTTGCTGACACGTTTTTAATCAAATTTGACTAAAATTTCACATGTGTTTGGTTCATTGACACGTTTCCAATCAAATTTGATTAAAATCTCATCGAGATTTAGTTCATTGGCATGTTTCTAATTAAATTTGACAAAAATTTCACCAGAATTTTGTTCGTTAGATCATTTCCAATCAAATTTGACTAAAATTTCATCTGAATTTTGTTTATTGGCACATTTTCAATGAATTTTGATTAAAATTTCATCTGACTTTGGTTCATTGGCGCGTTTCTAAACAAATTTGACTAAAATTTCATATGACTTTTGTTCATTGGCACATTTCAAATCAAATTTGACTAAAATTTCGTGTGAGTTTTTTTGTTGGCGCGTTTCCAATCAAATTTGACTAAAATTTCACTTGTGCTTGGTTCATTGTCGCGTTTCCAATCAAATTTGATTAAAATTTCACCGGGTTTAGTTCATTGGCTTGTTTGTAATCAAATTTGACAAAAATTTCACTGGGATTTTGTTCGTCGAAGTATTTCCAATCAAATTTGACTAAAATTTCACATGAGTTTTGTTCATTGGTGCGTTTCCAATCAAATTTGACAAAAATTTCATGCGGCTTTATATTGGCGCAATTCCAATCAAATTTGACTAAAATTTCACTTGGATTTCGTTTATTAGCGTGTATGAAATCAAATTTGACTAAATTTCATTTGAATTTTGTTCGTAGGTGCGTTTCCCCTTAAATTTGACTGAAATTTCACATGGGTTTGGTTCATTGACGCGTTTCCAATCAAATTTGACTAAAATTTCACATGACTTTTGTTCATTGGCACATTTCAAATCAAATTTGACGAAAATTTCATGCAGATTTACATTGGTGCAGTTCCAATCAAATTTAACTAAAATTACACTTGAATTTCGTTCATTGGCGTGTATCATATCAAATTTGACTAAAATTTCATCTGAATCTTGTTCATTGGCACATTGTCCATCAAATTTGACTGAAATTTCACATGGGTTTGGTTCACTGGTACATTTAGAATCAAATTTGACTAAACTTTCTGATTTTTTCATTGGCGCATTTTCATTCAAGTTTGACTAAAATTTCACATGAGATTTGCTCATTATAGCGTTTCCAATCAAATTTTCCTAAAATTTCATGTGGGTTTGGTTCATTGGCACGTTTCTAATCAAATATGACTAAAATTTCATATGACTTTGGTTCATTGGCACATTTCGAATCAAATTTGACTAAAATTTCATACGAGTTTTTTCGTTGGCGCATTTCCAATCAAATTTGACTAAAATTTTATCTGAATTTTGTTCATTGGCGCTTTTCAATCAAGTTTTACTAGAATTTCATTCGACTTTTTATTGGTGCAATTCTAATCAAATTTGACTAAAATTTCACTTTGATTTTTTTCATTGGCGTTTATCAAATCCAAATTGACTAAAATTTCACTAGGGTTTCATTCATTGGCGTGTATCAAATGAAATTTGACTAAAATTTTACATGGATTTGGTTCATTGGTGCGTTTCCAATCAAGTTTGACTAAAATTTCATATGACTTTGGTTCATTAGCATATTTTAAATCAAATTTGACTAAACTTTCAAGCAAATTTTTTCATTGGTACGTTTCCATTCAAGTTTGACTAAATTTTTACATGAGTTTTGTTCATTAGAGCATTTTCAATCGAATTTGACTAAAATTTCATTTGGATTTTGTTCATTGGCGCTTTTCAATCAAATTTGACTAAAATTTCACATGACTTTGGTTCATTGGCTCATTTCGAATCAAATTTGACTTAAATTTTATGCGGCTTTTCGTTGGCACAATTCCAACCAAATCTGACTAAAATTTCACTTTGATTTTGTTCACTACCGTTTATCAAATCAAATTTGATCAAAATTTCACCACGTTTCGTTTATTGGCCTGTATCAAATCAAGTTGATCGAAATTTCATCTAAATTGTGTTCGTTGCTGCGTTTCCCCTCAAAATTGACTAAAATCTCACATGGGTTTGGTTCATTGTCGCATTTTCAATCAAATTTGACTAAAATTTCACATGACTTTTGTTCATTGGCACATTTCGAATCAAATTGGACTAAAATTGCACTTGGATTTCATTCATTGGCGTGTATCAAATCAAATTTGGCTAAAATTTCATCTGAATTTTTTTCGTTGGCATGTTTCGTATTAAATTTGACTAAAATTTCACATGTGTTTGGTTTTTTGATGCGTTTCCAATCAAACTTGATTAAAATTTCACCGAAATTTAGTTTATTGACATGTTTCTAATCAAATTTGACAAATATTTCACCAGGATTTTGTTTGTTAGAGCATTTCCAGTAAAATTTTACTGAAATTTCATCTGAATTTTGTTTATTGGCACGTTTTCAATCAAATTTGACTAAAATTTCACCAGAGTTAGGTTCATTCGAGCGTTTTCAATCAAATTTGACCAAAATTTCACATGACTTTGGTTCATTGGCACATTTCGAATCAACTTTGACTAAAATTTCATGCGGCTTTGCATGAGCGCAATTCCAATCACATTTGACTAAATTTTCACTTGGGGGTTTCGTTCATTGGTGTGTATCAAATCAAATTTGACTAAAATTTCACTAGGGTTTCGTTCATTAGTGAGTTTCAAATCAAATTTGATTGGAATTTCATCTGAATTTTGTTCAATGGCACGTTCTCAATCAAATTTGAGTAAAATTTCACCTGAGTTTGGTTCATAGGCGCGTTTCCAATCAAATTTGACTAAAAATTCACATGACTTTAGTTCATTGGCACATTTCGAATCAAATTTGTCAAAACTTTCAAGTGAATTTTTTCGTTGGCGCGTTTCCATTCAAATATGACTAAAATTTCACATAAGTTTTGCTCATTGGAGCGTTTCCAATCGAATTTGAGTAAAATCTCACTAAGGTTTCGTTCATTGGCATGTATCAAATCAAATTTGACAAAAATTTCATCTTAGACTTTTTCGTTGGTGTGTTTCCCATCAAATTTGACTAAAATTTCACATGAGTTTGTTTCATTGTCATGTTTCCAATCAGATTTGACTAAATTTCAAACTTTGGTTCATTGGCACATTTTGAATCAAATTTAACTAAAATTTCATGTGGATTTTTTCGTTGGCGCATCTTCAATCAAATTTGTCTAAAATTACACGTGTTTGGTTCATTGGCGCATTTCCAATCAAATTTGATTAAAATTTCACCGAAATTTTGTTTATTAGAGCATTTTCAATCAAATTTGACTAAAATTGCATTTGAATTTTATTCATTGGCGCGTTTTCAATCAATTTTGGCTAAAATTTCTCACGACTTCGATTCATTGGCACATTTCGAATCAAATTTGACTAAAATTTCATGCGACTTTTCATTAGCACAATTCTAATCAAATTTGGCTAAAATTTCACTTGGGTTTTGTTCATTAGCGTGCATCATAGCAAATTTGACTAAAATTTCATCTGAATTTGGTTCCTAGTGCATTTTCCATCAAATTTGACTAAGGTTCATTGGCATGTTTCCAATCAAATTGGACTAAAATTTCTACACAATTTAGTTCATTGGCCTGTTTCTAATCAAATTTGACTAAAATTTCACCAGAAATTTGTTTGTTACTGCGTTTTGATTCAATCTTGACTAAAATTTCGTCTGCATTTTGTTCATTGAAGCGTTTTCAATCAAATTTGACTAAAATTTCAAATTTGTTTGGTTAATTAGCGAGTTTCCAATCAAATTTGACTCAAATTTCAAGCGAATTTTTGTTGGTGCAATTCCAATCTAATTTGACTAAAATTTTATTTAGGTTTTGTTCATTGGCGTGTATCAAATCAAATTTGGCTAAAATTTCATCTAAATTTTTTTATTGGTGCGTTTCTAATCAAATTTGACTAAAATTTTACATTGATTTGGTTCATTGGTGCGTTTTCAAACAAATTTGACTAAAGTTTCACCAGGATTTAGTTTATTGGTGTGTTTCTTATCAAATTTGACTAAAATTTCACAAGGATTTTGTTCGTTAGTGCGTCTCAAATCAAATTTGACTAAAATTTCATCTGTATTTTGTTCATTGGCACGTTTTCAATCAAAATTGACCTAAATTTTACCCGAGTTTGGTTCGTTGGAGCGTTTCCTGTCAAATTTGACTAGAATTTCTCATGACTTTGTGGTTCATTGGCACATTTCGAATCAAATTTGACTAAAATTTCAATTGAAATTTTTGTTGATGCGTTTTCAATCAAATTTGACTAAAAGTTCACCTTTGTTTGGTTCATTGGCGCATTTTCAATCAGATTTGACTAAAATTTCATATGACTTTGGTTCATTGGCAGATTTCGAGTCAAATTTGACTAAAATTTCATGCGACTTTTCATTGGCACAATTCCAATCGAATTTGACAAAAATTTCACTTGAATTTTGTTCACTGACGTATATCAAATCAAATTTGACTAAAATTTCATGTGAATTTTCTTCATTGGCACGTTTCCCATTAAGTTTGACTCATTGGCGCGTTTTCAATCAAATTTGACTAAAATTTCACCGGGATTTAGTTCATTGACAAGTTTCTAAACAAATTTGACTAAAGTTTCTCCAGGATCTTGTTCCTTAGTGTGTTTCCATTCAAATTTGATAGAATTTCATCTGGATTTTATTCAATGGCACGTTCTCAATCAAATTCGATTAAAATTTCACCTGAGTTTGGTTCATAGGTGCGTTTTCAATCAAATTTGACTAAAATTTCACTTGACTTTGGTTAATTGGCACATTTCGAACCAAATTTGACTACAATTTCATGTGGGTTTTTTGTTGGCACGGTTCCAATCAAATTTGACCAAAATTTCAAAAGGGTTTCGTTCATTGGCACATTTCGAATCAAATATGACTACAATTTCATACGGGTTTTTCTTTGGCACGTTTTCCATCAAATTTGACTAAAATTTCACAAGGGTTTGGTTCATTGGCGTGTTTCCAATCAAATTTGACCAAAATTTCACCGAGATTTAGTTCATTGACGTGTTTCTAATCAAATTTGACTAAAATTTTCCCAATATTTTGTTCATTCGTGCGTTTCAAATCAAATTTGACCAAGATTTCTTATGAATTTTGTTGATTGGAGAGTTCTCAATCAAATTTGACTAAAATTTCACGTGGCTTTTTATTGGGGGCAATTCCAATCAAATTTGACTAAATTTCACTTGGGTTTCGTTCATTGACGTGTATCAAATCGAATTTGACTAAAATTTCACCAGAGTTTCGTTCTTTGTCGTGTTTCCAATCAAATTTGATTAGAATTTTATTTGGATTTTGTTTAATGGCACGTTTCCAATCAAATTTGACTAAAATTTCATGTGGGTTTCTTCGTTGGCGCGTTTTCAATCAAATTTGATTAAAATTTCACTAAGATTTAGTTCATTGGCATGTTTCTAATCAAATTTGACTAAAATTTCACCAGCATTTTGTTCGTTAGAGTATTTTCAATCAAATTTGACTAAAATTTCATCTGAACATTGTTCATTGGCGCGCTTTCAATCAAATTTAACTAAAATTTACCTGAGTTTGGTTCATTGGCGCGTTTTCAATCAAATTTGACTAAAATTTCACTTGACTTTGGATCATTTACACATTTCGAATCAAATTTGAGTAAAATTTCATGCAACATTTCATTGGCACAATTCCAATCAAATTTGACTAAAATTTCACTTGAGTCGTTTATTGGTATGTATCAAATCAAATTTGACTAAAATTTCATCTGAATTTTGTTCATTGGCACGTTTCCCATCAAATTTGACTAAAATTTCACATGAGTTTGATTCATTGGTTTGTTTCAAATCAAATTTGACTAAATTTCATCAGGATTTAGTTCATTGGCGTGTTTCTAATCAGATTTGACTAAAATTTCATTAGAATTTTGTTCATTAGTGCGTTTCACATCAAATTTGACTAACATTTCATCTGTTTCATTGGTGCGTTTTCAGTCAAATTTGACTAAAATTTCACCTGAGTTTGGTTTATCGACACGTTTCCAATCAAATTTGACTAAAATTTGACATGATTTTGGTTCATCGATACATTTCCAATTGGACTGAAATTTTACTTGAGTTTGGGTCATTGGTGCATTTTCAATCAAATTTGACTAAAATTATACATGAGTTTTGTTCATTGGTGCGATTCAAATCAAATTTGACTAAAATTTCATCTGCATTTTGTTCATAAATGCGTTTCCAATCAAATTTGACTAAAACTTCACATGGGTTTGGTTCATTGGCGTGTTTCCAATCAAATTTGGCTAAAATTTCACAGGGATTTAGTTCATTGGCATGTTTCCAATCAAATTTGGCTAAAATTTCACAGGGATTTAGTTCATTGGAGTGTTTCGAATCAAATTTAACTAAAATTTCACCAGGATGTTGTTCGTTAGTGCATTTTCAATCAAATTTGATTAAATTTCATCTGAATTTTGTTTGTTGGCGCATTATCAATCAAATTTGACTTAAATTTAACCTATGTTTGGTTCATTGGCACATTTCGAATCAAATTTAGTTCATTGGCGTGGTTCTTACTAAATTTGACTAAAATTACACCAGGGTTTCGTTCATTGGCGTGTATCAAATCAAATTTGACCAAAATTTTTTCGAAATTCTATTCGTTGGCACATTTCTAATCAAATTTGTCTAAAATTTCTACTGAGTTTGGTTCATTGACATATTTCGAACCAAGTTTGACTAAAATTTTATGCAAGTTTTTTCGTTGGCGCTTGTCCAGTCAAATTTGATTTAAATTTCACATGAATTTTGTTTGTTGACGCGATTCCAATAAAATTTGACTACAATTTCACCTGAGTTTCATTAATTGGTATGTATTAAATCATATTAGACTAAAATTTCATCAAAATGTTGTTCGTTGGTGTGTTTTCAATCAACATTGATAAAAATTTCACATGGGTTTGCTTCATTGGCGAGTTTCCAATCAAATTTGACAAAGGTTTCAACAGGATTTAATTCATTGGTGTGTTTCTAATCAAATTTGACTAAAATTTTACTACGATTTTGTTTGTTAGGGTGTTCAAATCAAATTTGACTAAAATTTTACATGAGTTTGGTTCATTGGCACATTTCCAATCAACTTTGACTAAAATTTCATGCGGGTTTTTTCGTAGGCATGTTTCCAATCAAATTTGACTAAAATTTCAGATGAGTTTTGTTCATTAGCGCGATTCCAATCAAATTTGACTAAAATTTTACCAGGGTTTCGTTCATTGGCCTGTATCAAATAAAATTGGAATAAAATTTCATCTGAATTTGGTTCATTGGCGCATTTTCAATCAAATTTTACTAAAATTTTACTTGATTTTGGTTCATTGGCGCATCTCTAATCAAATAGGACTAAAATTTCACCTGGGATTTATTTGTTGGTGCGTTTTCATTAAAATTGGACTAAAACTTCACCTAGGTCATATTCGTTGGTGCGTTTCCAATCAAATTTGACAAAAATTCCACATGAATTTGATTCATTAGCGCATTACCAGTCAAATTTGACTAAAACTTCACCTGGGTCTCATTCATTAGCTTGTATTAAATCAAATTTGACTAAAATTTTATCTGAATTTTGTTCATTGGCGCATTGTCAATCAAATTTGACGAAACATTTTCACATGAGTTTGGTTCATTGGTGCGTTTTCAATCAAATTTAACGAAAATTTTGCCAAGATTTAGTTCATTGGCTTGTTTCCAATGAAATTTGACTAAAATTTCATCGAAATTTAGTTCATTGGCGTGTTTCTAATCAAATTTGACAAAAATTTCACCAGAATTTTGTTCGTTAGTGAGTTTCCAATCAAATTTGTCTAGAATTTCATCTGGAATTTGTTCATTAGCGCATTTTCAATCCAATTTGACTAAAATGTCACAGAGTTTGGTTCATTGGTGCATTTCCAATCAAATTTGATTAAAATTTCACGTTAGTTTGGTTCATTGGCACATTACGTATCGAATTTGACTAAAATTTCGAGCAAATTTTTTCTTCAACGCATTTCCAATGAAATTTGACTGAAATTTCACCGGGTTTTCATTCATTGGCATGCATCAAATCAAATTTAACTAAAATTTCATCTGAATTTTGTTCTTTGGCACGTTTCCAATCAAATTTAACAAAAATTTCACCATGATTTGGTTCATTGGCGTGTATCGAATAAAATTTGACTGAGATTTAGTTCATTGACGTGTTTTTAATCAAATTTGACTCACTAGGATTTTATTCGTTAGTGCGTTTCAAATCAAATTTGACTAAAATTTCATTTGAATTTTGTTCGTTGACGCGTTTCCAATCAAATTTGACGAAAATTTGACATGAGTTTGGTTCATTGCCGCGTTTCCAATCAAATTTGACTAAAATTTCACTGAAATTTAGTTCATTGGCGTGTTTCGAATCTAATTTAACAAAATTTTCCCAAGATTTCGTTCGTTAGTGCGTTTCAAGTCAAATTTGACTAGAATTTTATCTGGAATTTGTTCATTGGCATATTTCCAATCGAATTTGACTAAAATTTCACTTGAGTTTGGTTTATTGTCACATTTCGAATCAAATATGACTAAAATTTCAAGCGAATTTTTTCGTTAACTCATTTTCAATCAAATTTGATCAAAATTTCACATGAATTTTTTCATTAGCGTGATTCCAACCAAATTTAACTAAAATTTCATCTGAATTTGTTCTTTGACGCGTTTCCACTCAAATTTGTCTAAAATTTTACATGAGTTTGATTCATTGGTACGTTTCAAATAAAATTTGACAAAAATTTCATCGGGATTTAGTTCATTGGCATGTTTCTAATCAAAATTGACTAAAATTTAACCATGATTTTGTTCGTTAGTGCATTCAAAATCAAATTTGACTAAAATTTTATCTGGATTTTGTTCATTGGCGCTTTTTCAATCAAATTTGACAAAAATTTCACATGAGATTGGTTCATTAGCGCGATTTCAATTAAATTTGACTGAATTTTCACATGATTTTGGTTCATTGGCACATTCCGAATGAAATTTGACTTAAATTTCAAATGGATTTTTTCGTTGGTGCATTTCCAATCAAAGTTGATTAAACCCATTAAGTTTGTTCATCGATGCGTTTTCAATCAAATTAGACTAAAATTTCACCTGGATTCCGTTCATTGGCATGTATCAAATCTAATTTGGCTAAAATTTCATCTGAATTTTGTTGATTGGCGTATTTCCAATCAAATTTGACAAAAATTTCCCATGGGTTTGGCTCATTGGCGCGTTTCCAATCAAATTTGACAAAAATTCACCGAAATTTAGTTCATTGTCATGCTTCTAATCAAATTTGACTAAAATTTTACGAGAATTTTGTTCGTTAGTGCGTTTCAAATCAAATTTAATTAAATTTCATCTTAATTTTGTTCATTGGCACGTTTTTAATCAAATTTGACTAAAATTTCACATGAGTTTGGTTCCACATGATTTTAGTCAAATTTGATTTGAAATTGTTGTGGAGAAACTAATCTAATTTGTAGTTGTTGACGTTCTTATCGATCGATCATAGAAGAAAAAATATGATTTTCCAATGAACCAAACTCATGTGGAACCAAACTTAGGTGAAATTTTTGTCAAATTTGTTTGAAAACGAGCCAATGAACAAAATCCAAATGAAATTATAGTCAAATTTGATTGGAAACACACTAACGAGGAAAATTCGGATGAAATTTTTGTCAAATTTGATTAGAAACACTTCAATGAACAAAATCCCGATGAAATTTAAGTCAAATTTGATTGAAAATGCACCATTGAACCAAACTCATGTGAAATTTTCATCAAATTTGATTAGAAACGGGCCAACGAACAAAATTCAGATAAAATTTTAGTCAAATTTGATTAAATACGTGCCAATGAATGAAACCCGGGTGAAATTCAACAAATTTAATTGAAAATGCGTCAATGAACGAAATACAAATGAAATTCTAGTCAAATTTGATTAGAAACGCACCAACGAACAAAATTCTAGTGAAGTTTTCGTCAAATTTGATTAGAAACACGCTAATGAACTAAATCTCGGTGAAATTTTAGTCAAATAAGATTGAAAACACACCGATGAACTAAATCCCGATGAAATTTTTGTCAAATCTAATTGGAAATGAGCCAATGAACAAAATTCATGTGAAATTTTAGTCAAATTTGATTTGATACACACCAAAGAACGAATTCCAAGAGAAATTTTAGTCAAATATGATTGGAAACTCACCAATGAACAAAGCTCATGTGAAAAAGATAGTCAAATTTGATTAGAAATGCAGCAACGAACAAAATTTGGTTGAAATTTTAATTAAATTTGATTTGATACGCGCCAATGAACGAAATCCTGGTGAAATTTTAGTCAAATTTTATTGGAATCGTGTCAATGAACAAAATTCATGTGAAATTTTGATCAAATTTGATTGGAAATGCACCAACGAAAAAGCTCGCATAAAATTTTAGTCAAATTTTATTGGAATCGTGTCAATGAACAAAATTCATGTGAAATTTTGATCAAATTTGATTGGAAATGCACCAACGAAAAAGCTCGCATAAAATTTTAGTCAAATTTGATTCGTAATGTGTCAATGAACCTAACTCATTTGAAATTTTAGACAAATTTGATTAGAAACGTGCCAATGAATAGAATTCAGATGAAATTTTAGTCAAATTTGATTCGTAATGTGTCAATGAACCTAACTCATTTGAAATTTTAGACAAATTTGATTAGAAACGTGCCAATGAATAGAATTCAGATGAAATTTTAGTCAAATTTGATTTGATACACGCCAATGAACAAAACCCTAGTGAAATTTTAGTCAAATTTGGCAAGAATCGCATCATTGAACAAAACTCATATGAAATTTTAGTCAAATTTGATTGGAAACGCTCCAACGAAAAAATCCCATGAAATTTTAGTCAAATTTGATTCGAAATGTATCAATGAACAAAACTCATGTCAAATTTTAGTCAAATTTGATTGAAAACGCGCCAATGAACAAAATTTAGGTAAAATTTTTGTCAAATTTGATTTGAAATGCAACGACGAACAAAATCCTGATGAAATTTTTGTAAAATTTGATTAGAAACAGGCCAACGAACAAAATTTCGACGAATTTTTTGTCAAATTTGATAGAAAACACACTAAGGAACCAAACTCACGTAAGATTTTCATCAAATTTGATTATAAATGTGCCAACGAAAAAATGTCCGATGAAATTTTAGTCAAATTTGATTGAAAATGCGCCAACGAAAAAACCCACATGAAATTTTAGTCAAATTTGATTCGAATGTATTAATAAACAAAACTTATGTGAAATTTTAGGCAAATTTGATTTGAAACGCACCAAGAACAAAATTCAGATGAAATTTTAGTTAAATTTGATTTAATACACACTAATAAACAAAACACTGGTGAAATTCTAGACAAATTTTGTTGGAATCGTGACAATGAACAAAACACGTGTGAAATTTTCATCAATTTGATTGGAAATGCACAAACAAAAAACCCTCATGAAATTTTAGTCAAATTTGATTTGAAATGTGTCAATGAACCAAAACACATGTCAAATTTTAGTGAAATTGGATTGAAAACTCGCTAATGAACAAAATCTAGATGAAATTTTAGTCAAATTTGATTTGAAACGCACTAACGAACAAAACCCTAGTGAAATTTTGGTCAAATTTGATCAGAAACACGCAAACGAACTAAGTCCCGGTGAAATTTTAGTCAAATTTAATTGAAAACATGCCAATGAACCAAACCAATATAAAATTTTAGTCAAATTTTATTGAAAACGCACCGACGAACAAAAGTCAGATGAAATTTTTGTCAAATTTGAATTGATACACGCCATCAAACGAAACCCAAGTGATATTTTAGTCAAATTAGATTGGAAACGCGCCACTAAAAAAATTAAGATGAAATTTTAGTCAAATTTGATTTGACACACACCAATGAATGAAATCCTGGAGAAATTTTAGTCAAATTTTATTGGAATCTGGTCAATGAACAAAACTCTTGTGAAATTTTAGTCAAATTTGATTGGAAATGCGCCAACGAAAAAACCCACTTGAAATTTTCATCAATTTTGATTCGAAATGTGCTAATGAACCAAACTCATGTGAAATTTTAGTCAAATTTGATTGGTAACGCGCCAATGAACCAAACTCAGGTGAAGTTTGAGTCAAATTTGATTGAAAACGCATCAATAAACAAAATCTAGATGAAATTCTAGTTAAATTTGATTAGAAATGCACTAACGAACAAAATCCTGTGAAATTTTTTTCAAATTTGATTAGAAACACACCAACGAACAAAATCTCGGTGAAATTTTAGTCAAATCTGATTGGAAAAGCACCAATGAACTAAATCCCGGAAAAACTGTTGTTAAATTTGATTGGAAGTGTGCCAATGAACCTAACAAATGTGAAATTTTCATCAAATTTGATTGGCAATGCGTCTATGAACAAAATTCAGATGAAATTTTATTCAAATGATTTGATACACGTCAATAAATGAAACCCTGGTGAAATTTTAGTCAAATTTGATAAGAAATGAGCCAACGAAAAAACTTGCTTGAAATTTTAGTCAAATTTGATTCGAAATGTGCCAATAAAGCAAACTCCTGTGAAATTTTAGTCAAATTTGATTCGAAATGGGTCAATGAACCAAAATCAGGTGAAATTTTAGTCAAATTTGATTGAAAACGCGCCAATAAAAAAATGTAGAAGAAATTTTAGTCAAATTTGATTTGAAACACACTGACGAATAAAATCCTGTGAAATTTTAGTCAAATTCGATTAGAAACATGCCAATGATCTAAATCTCAGTGAAATTTTATCCAAATTTGATTGGAAACGCACCAATGAAACAAACTCATGCAAAATTTTATTCAAATTTGATTGGAAACGCACCTACGAACAAAATTCAGATGAAATTTTAGTCAAATTTAGTTTGATACACGTTAATGAACGAAACCCTGGTGAAATTTTAGTCAAATTTAATAAGAAACATGCCAATGAAAAAATTTGCTTGAATTTTTTCCAAATTTGATTTGAAATATGCCAAAGAACCAAACTCAGATGAAATTTTAGTCAAATTTGATTTAAGACGCCCCAATGAATAAAATACAGATGAAATTATAGTCAAATTTGACTGGAAGCACACTAATGAACAAAATTCGATTGAAATTTTTGTCAAATTTGATTAGAAACACGCTAATGAACTAAATCTCAGTGAAATTTTAGTCAAATTTGATTGAAAACATGCCAACGAATAAGATTTAGATGAAATTTTAGTCTAATTTGTTTCGATACACGCCAATGAAAGAAATTCAGGTGAATTTTTAGTCAAATTTGATTGGAAACGCGCCAATGAACAATACTAATATGAATTTTTAGTCAAATTTTATTGGAAATGCGCAAACAAAAAAATTCGCTTAAAATTTTAGTCAAAATTTGATTCGAAATGTGCCAATGAACCAAACTCATGTGAAATTTTAGTCAAATTTGTTTGGAAACGTGTCAATGAACCAAACTCAGGTAAAATTTTTGTTAAATTTGATTGAAAACACGCCAATGAACAAAATTCAGATGAAATTCTGATCAAATTTGATTGGGAACGCAATAACGAACAAAATTTTAGCAAAATTTTTGTCAAATTTGATTAGAAACGTGCCAACGAACTAAATCCCAGTGAAATTTTAGTCAAATTTAATAAAAAAGGGCCAAATTTCCAAGCTCATGTGAAATTTTCGTCAAATTTAATTAAAAACGTGCCAACGAAAAAATTTCAGATGAAATTTTAGTCAAATTTGATTGAAAACGTGCCAATGAAAAAACTTTCATGAAATTTTAGTCAAATTTGATTCGAAATGTGTTAATAAACCAAACTCATGTGAAATTTTTGTCAAATTTGATTGGAAACGTACCAACGAAAAAAATTCCGACGAAATTTTAGTAAAATTTGATCTGATACACTGCAATGAACGAAACCCTGGAGAAATTTTAGTCAAATTCTGTTGGAATCGCGGCAGTAAATAAAACTCATGTGAAATTTTAGTCAAATTTGATTAGAAACATGCTAACGAAAAAATTCGAATGAAATTTTAGTCAAATTTGATTCGAAATATGTCAATGAACCAAACTCATGTCAAATTTTAGTCAAATTTGATATGAAACGCACTGACGAACAAAATTTCGATGAAATTTTAGTCAAATTTAATATGATAGACACCAATGAAAGAAACATGGTGAAATTTTAGTCAAATTTTATTAGAATCGTGTCAATTAACAAAAGTCATGCGAAATTTTAGTTAAATTTGATTGAAAATGCGTCAACGAAAAAACTCACACGAATTTTAGTCAAATTTGATTTAAAATGTGTCCATGAACCAAACTCATGTCAAATTTTAGTCAAATTTGATTGAAAACGCCCCAATGAACAAAATCTAGATGAAATCTTAGTCAAATTTGAATTAGAATACTCTAATGAGTAAAATGCTGGTGAAATTTTAGTCAAATTTGATTGAAAACGCGCCAATGAATCAAACCAATGTGAAATTTTAATCAAATTTGATTGGAAATGCATCAATGAACAAGACTCATGTGAAATTTAGTCAGATTTGATTTGATAGACACTAATGAATGAAATCCAGGTGAAATTTTAGTCAAATTTAATTGGAAACGCAGCAATGAACAAAATTCAGATGAATTTCTAGTCAAATTTGATTTGATACACGCCAATGAACGAAAATCGAGAGAAATTTTAGTCAAATTTTGTTGGAATCGTGTCAATGAACAAAACTCATGTAAAATTTTAGTCAAATTTGATTTGAAATGTGTCAATAAACCAAGTACATGTGAAATTTTAGTCAAATTTTATTGGAAACGCACCAATGAACAAAATTCAGATAAAATTTTAGTCAAATTGATCTGATACACCGCAATAAACATAACCCTGGTGAAATTTTAGTCAAATTTTGTTGGAATCGCTTCAATGAACAGAACTCACGTGAAACTTTAGTCAAATTTGATTGGAAATCCGCTAAGAAAAAACCCGTTTGAAATTTTAGTCTAATTTGATTGGATACACACCAATGAACAAAATTCAGGGTACATTTTAGTCAAATTTCATTTGATACATGCTAATGAATGAAACTCAGGTGAAATTTTATTCGAATTTGATTGGAAACGAGGCAATAAACAAAACTTATGTGAAATTTCTGTCAAATTTGATTTGATACATGCAAATGAACGAATCCAAGTGAAATTTTACTTAAATTTGATTGGAAACGAGCCGACGAACAAAATTCAGATGAAATTTTAGTCAAATTTGATTTGATACAGGCTAATGAATGAAATCTTGGAGAAGTTTTAGTCAAATTTTATTTGAATCGCGCAATGAACAAAACTCATGTGAAATTTTAATCAAATATGATTGAAAATGCGCCAACTAAAAATCACGCATAAGTTTTTTGTCAAATTTGATTTGAAATGTGTCAATGAACCAAACTCATGTAAAATTTGAATCAAATTTGATTGGAAATGTGCCAACGAACAAAATTCATATGAAATTTTAGTCAAATTTTATTTGATACATGCCAATGAATGAAATCTTGGTGAAATTTTAGTCAAATTTTGTTGGAATCACGTCAATGAACAAAACTCATGTGAAATTTTAGTCGAATTTGATTGGAAATGTGCCAAAAAAAAAAACCGCTTCAAATTTTAGTCAAATTTGATTTGAAATGTGCGAATGAACCAAACTCATGTGAAATTTTGGTCGAATTTGATTGAAAACGTGCCAATGAACAAATTCCATATGAAATTCTAGTCAAATCTGATTGGAAACGCACTAGCGAAAAAAATCTTGGTGAAATTTTGTTAAATTTGATTAGAAACAGCCAACGAACTAAATCTTGGTGAAATTTTAGTCAAATTTGCTTGGAAACGCACCAATGAACTAAATTTCGACGATATTTTTGTCAAATTTGATTTGAAACGCACCAATGAACCTAACTTATGTGAAATTTTCATCAAATTTGATTAACAATGCACCAACGAGCAAAATTCATATGATTTTTTAATCAAATTTGATTTAATGTACGCCAATGAATGAAGCCCAAGTGAAATTTAAGTCAAATTTGATTGGGAATGCGCTAATGAACCAAATTCATGTGAAATTTTGGTCAAATTTTGTTGGAAACATGCCAACGAACAAAATCTATGAGAAATTTTAGTCCAATTTTATTGAAAACGCGCCAACGAACAAATTTCAGGTGAAATTTTGGTCCAATTTGATTAAAAACGTGCCAATGAACCAAACTCGGGTAAACTTTTAGTCAAATTTGATTGAAAACGTGCCAATGAGCAAAATTCAGATGAAATTTAGTCAAATTTGATTTGAAACGCACTAACAAACAAAATCCTGGTGAAATTTTAATCAAATTGGATTAGAAACACGCTGAACTAAATCTCGGTGTAATTTTAGTCAAATTTGACTTGAAACGTGCCCATCAATCAAACATGTGAAATTTTAGTCAAATTTGATTGTAAACGCGCCAACGAACCAACTTCAGTTGAAATTTTAGTCTAATTTGATTTGATACAAGCTAATGAACGAAACTCTGGTGAAATTTTAGTCAAATTTGATTGGAATCACGCCAATGAATAAAACTTATTTGAAGTTTTAGTCAAATTTGACTGAAAACGCGCAAACAAAAAACCCACCTGTAATTATAGTCAAATTTGATTCGAACAAAGCCAATGAACCAAACTATTGTGAAATTTTATCAAATTTGACTTAAAACGCGCCAATGAACAAAATTCAGATGAAATTTTAGTCAAATTTGATTTGATATGCACTAACTAACAAAATTTTGGAAACATTTTAGTCAAAATTAATTAGAAACATGCCAATGAACTGAATCCTTTGGAAATTTTAGTCAAATTTTATTTGAAACGTGCCAATAAATCAAACCCTTGTGAAATTTTAGTCAAATTTGATTGGCAATGCACCAATGAACAAAATTCAGATGAAATTTTAGTCAAATTTTATTGGAATCGCGTCAATGAACAAAACTCATGTGAAATTTTAGTCAAATTTAGATTGAAAACGCGCCAACGAAAAAGCCCGCATTAAATTTTACTCAAATTTGATTCGAAATGTGTCAGTGGACCAAATTCATTGGAAATTTTAGTCAAATCTGTTTGGTAACGCGCCAACGAACAAAATTCAGATAAAATTTTGGTCAAATTTGATTTGATACATGCCAATGAACAAAATCCTGGTGAAATTTCAGTCAAATTTTATTGGACTCAAGTCAATGAACAAAACTCATTTGAAATTTTAGTCAGATTTGATTGACACGGGCCAACAAAAAACCCAAATAAAATTTTAGTCAAATTTGATTTGAAATGTGCCAACGAACAAAATTCAGATGAAATTTTGGTCAAATTTGATTTGATACTCTCCAATGAACGAAACCCTTGTGAAATTTTAGTCAAATTTTATTGGAATTGCTTCAATGAACAAAACTGAAGTGACATTTTAGTCAAATTTGATTGGAAACACGTCAACGAAAAAACGCGCTTTAAATTTTAGTCAAATTTGATTTGAAATGTGCCAATGAACCAATCTCATGTCAAATTTTAGTTAAATTTAATTGGAAATGAGCTAATGAACCAAACTTAGGTGAAATTTTAGTCAAATTTGATTGAAAACGCTCCAATGAATGAAATCTAGATGATATTCTAGTTAAATTTGATTGGAAACGCACTAACGAACAAAATCTTCGTGAAATTTTTGTCAAATTTGATTAGAAATACACTAACGAACTAAATCTCGGGGAAATTTTGGTCAAATTTGTTTGGAAACGTGCCAATAAACTAAATCCAGGTGAATTTTTTGTCAAATTTGATTGGAAACACGCCAATGAACCTAACTCATGTGAAATTTCCATCAAATTTGATTGGCAAAACGCTAACAAACAAAATTCAGATAAATTTTAGTCAAATTTGATTTAATACACTCCAATGAATGAAACCCAGGTGAAATTTTAGTCAAAAGTTATGCCAATTTTTCATAAATTGACAATCCAAGCGTTTCGTGTACACAAGTGCCAGTTCTTCACATGAACTTTGTTCCAAATCGTTGTGAGCTTTCAAAAATGTGGTTATGGGCCCAAAACAAACATCTTACGAGAAAGTTATGCAAATTTTTTCGAAAACTGACAATCCAGGCATTTTGCATATGCAAGTGTCTGTTCCTCTACGCGAACCTCATTTCGAATCATCGCGAGCTTTTCGGAATGTGGTTATGGGACCAAAATGGTCAAAGTATACGAAAGTTGTGCCAATTTTTTCGAAAAATGACAAGCCAAGCATTTCGTGTATGTAAGTGCCTGTTTTCCACATGAATCTCGTTTCAAATCGTAGCAAGCTTTTCGAAATGTGGTAATGGGCCCAAAACGGACAAAGTTTGTGAAAGTTGTGCCAATTTTTTCAAAAACTGACAATCCAAGCATTTCGTGTGTGCAAGTGCCTATTCTTCCACGCGAACCTCATTTCGAATCGTCGCGAGCTTTTCGAAATGTGGTTATGGGCCCAAAACAGACGCCATGTGTGAAAGTTATGCCAACTTTTTCGAAAACTGACAATCAAAGCGTTTCGTATAGGCAAATGCATGTTCTTCAATGCGAACTTCTATTCCAATCGTTGTGAGCTTTTCGAAATGTGGCTATGGGCAAAAAATGGTCAAAGTATACGAAAGTTGTGCGCATTTTTTCGAAAATTGACAATCCAAGCATTCTGTGAATGCAATTGCCTGTTCTTCCACACGAACCTTGTCTCGAATCGTCGTGAGCTTTTCGAAATGTGGTTTTAAGCCCAAAATGGATGCTATATGTGAAAGTTATGCTAATTTTTTCGAAAATTGATAATCCAAATGTTTTATGTGTGAAAGTGTATGTTCTTCCATGCGAACCTAGTTCCGAATCGTCGCGAGCTTTTCGAAATGTGGTTATGAGCCAAAAATGAACAAAGTATGCGAAAGTTATGCCAATTTTTTTGAAAACAAACAATCCAAGCATTCTGTGTATGGAAGTGCCTATTCTTCTGCACGAACCTCATTTCGAAGCATCGCAAGCTTTCCAAAATGTGGTTATGGGCCTAAAATGGACACCGTTAGCAAAAATTATGTCAATTTTTTTGAAAACTGATAATCTAAGAGTTCCGTGTACACAAGTGTCTATTCTTCCACACGAACCTTGTTGACGAAATATTTCTTTTCGATTTTAAAATCCACCGCAAGTGTACGGTTCGTTAACAAGTAGTAAAAATGGACTATGAGCCCAAGTATCGTTCCCACGAGGATTAAATTAGCTCTAATTAGACCAATGTGACCTTAATCGAATCTAATTGAATGAAAATTTGGTTTAAATGTGAAAAGCCCTAAAATTGGAAGAAATCCCCAATTTGAAGCCCTAATTGCAAAGGAAACCCTAATTTTGAAATTTCACTAATCGAAAGAAATAAACACGCAATTGAAATGTAAATATGCAATTTTAGAACTAATGTATTGAAATGAATCGAAATGAAATCATTAAGAACTCGAATTCCCAATTGACTATTAAAAACCCTAATTTCACAAATTCAACGAATCGATGGAACAAAATGCCAATTCAATGTTCCTAAATTATCCAATACCCTCTCTCGATATATATTAAATCTACTCTTGCACACCACCAGCCTATATTTCTATGGATGATGCAATGTACAAGAATGCATGACTTTTTATGAACATCTTCATGAATTGCATAAAGCATAGAGGTAAGTTTCCATCCCCTATCGGACCCTATGTCAATTTATATTCTATCGAATTTATTCCCCTTCTTTCGAATGCAAACAAATCATCTACAATCCCATAACAATTGGCCAAATAATTATGGAAGCATTCAAATCATATAAATCAAACATTTATCCAATCGAAACTATTGTTGAATTAATGAAATAATGGAAATATAAATCATCAAAAGGTTCATCAAATTCCTAATGAACAAAAACCCTAGCCTATCATACTTTTTAGAAAATTACAAAGATTGAATAAAGGAGAAGACATCACCCTATTAGAATTTATGCTTGAAATCTTCAATCTTGATGAAATCCTCCTTCTTCTTGCATAAACTCTTGGATCTTGATGTTATTGTGTGCCTCTCTTCTCCCAAAATCGTCTACCCTAGTTCTGGACGTGTTTTAGGGTATATATAGCGTGTCCAAATTAGGTAAGAAAGGAGTTAGAGTCGAAAAAGGAAACTGCAGAAAACCTCCCGAAGTTTCTTCTATGCGACCGCATAGAAGGAACCTATGCGGTCACATAGGTCATTTGAAATGCCCAATTTTTTCCCCTGTATCCATCTATGCGACCGCATAGATGGTTACACTATGCGGTCGCATAGATATAGCCAACTATGTGGTTTTTACATTTTGGTCCCTGAACTTCCTTGTTGCTTCTCTTGACTTCTTTCTTCGATTTCTTCATCTTTTCAACAAATTTTATCCTCCAATTGATGATTGACACCATCAATTCTCATGCTCCTCATTCGGCACATCTTTTGAGTATTTGCGCTTTAGTCCTCCAACTTTCAATTGTCTTCATTTCAGTCCCTCTTCAATACTTTCTTCTTCCAATTGTTTTGCTTTGTCATTGAGCTCATACTTGGCATGTTTTCACTCTCGTTTTGCATTTAGCTCAACTTCTCAATATTTGCACCTTTGGTCCTCGAACTATCACTTTGTTGCGTTTTGGTCCTTCTTCGGCCCTTTTCTCCTGAATTCCACAATTTCCATTGAAATACCTACATTGCATGAATTTAATAGGATTAATCCACAATTCAACCATTTTATCCATGTTTAAGTCATGTTTGTGAACCAAATACGTGTGTAAAGACATACTTATCAAACCTCGTTTTTAATCGTCGCAAGCTTTTTGAAATGTGGTTATGGGCTCCAAACAAACAAAGTATGAGAAAGTTATGCCAATTTTTTTAAAAACAGACAATCCAAGCGTTCCATGTACGTAAGTGCCTGTTCCACCACATGTATCTCGCTTCGAGTCATTGCGAGCTTTTCAAAATGTGGTTATGGGCTCAAAACGGACACCATATGCGAAAGTTATGCTAATTTTTTCAAAAACTGACAATCCAAGCATTTTGTGTATGCAAGTGCCAGTTCTTCCACAGGAACCTCGTTCCGAATCGTCGCGAGCTTTCAAAAATGTGGTAATGGGCCCAAAACTAACATCTTATGAGAAAGTTATGCAAATTACTTCAAAAACTGACAATCCAAGCATTTCGTATATGCAAGTGTTTGTTCCTCTACGCGAACCTCGTTTTGAATCGTCACGAGCTTTTCGGAATGTGGTTATGGGCCCAAAACGGTCAAAGTATACAAAAGTTGTGCCAATTTTTTTGAAAATTAACAATCTAAGCATTTCGTGTACAAAAGTGCCTGTTCCTCCATGCGAACCTCATTTCGAATCATAGGAAGCTTTTCGAAATGTGGTTATGGGCCCAAAATGGACAAAGTTTGTGAAAGTTGTGCCAATTTTTTCGAAAACTGACAATCCAACCGTGTTATGTATGCAAGTGCCTATTCTTCCATGCGAACATCATTTTGAATCATCATGAGCTTTTTGAAATGTGGTTGAAGGCCTAAAATGGACGTTGTGTGTGAAAGTTATGCCAATTTTTTTCCAAAACTGACAATCAAAGCATTCCGTGTAGGCAAATGCCTATTCTTCCACACGAACCTCATTCCCAATCGTTGTGAGCTTTTTGAAATGTGGTTATGGGTCCAAAATGGTTGAAGTATACAAAAGTTGTGCCAATTTTTTCGAAAACTAACAATCCAAGTGTTTCGCGAACGTAAGTGCCTGTTCTTCCATGTGAACCTCGTTTCGAATCGTCGCGACCTTTTCGAAATGTGGTTTTGGGCCCAAAACGGATGTCGTATGTGAAAGTTATGCCAATTTTTTTGAAAACTGATAATCCAAGCATTTTAGGTACGAAAGTGCCTATTCTTCCATGCGAACCTAGTTCCGAATCATTGAGAGCTTTTTGAAATGTGGTTATGGGCCGAAAATGAACAAAGTATGCGAAAGTTGTGCCTTTTTTTTGAAAACTGACATTACAAGCATTCCGTGTACGCAAGTGCCTATTCTTCCACATGAACCTCACTTCAAAGCATCATGAGCTCTTCAAAATGTGGTTATGGGCCTAAAATGGACACCGTAAGCGAAAGTTACGTAATTTTTGCGAAAACTAATAATCCAAGAGTTTCGTGTATAGAAGTGTTTGTTCTTCCGCATGAACCTCATTTCGAATCATCGCGAGCTTTTTGAAATGTGGTTATGGACCCAAAATGAACAAAGTATGCAAAAATTATGCTAGTTTTTTCGAAAACTGACAATCCAAACGTTTCGTGTACGCAAGTGCCTGTTCTTCCATGCGAACATCGTTTCAAATCATCATGAGCTTTCCGAAATATGGTTATAGGCCCAAAACGGACACCGTATGTGAAAGTTATTCCAATTTTTTCAAAAACTGAGAATTCAAGCGTTTTGTGTATGGAAGTCCCTATTCTTCCACGCTAACCTAGTTCTGAATCGTCGCGGGCTTTCAAATATGTGGTTATGGGCCCAAAACGGACAAGGTTTGTGAAAGTTGTGCCAATTTTTTTGAAAACTAACAATCCAAGCTTTCCGTGTATGCAAGTGCCTGTTCCTCCACATGTATCTCATTTCGAGCCGTCGTGAGCTTTCCGAAATGTAGCTATGGGCCCAAAATGGACACCATATGCGAAAGTTATGCCTATTTTTTTCAAAAACTGACAATCCAAGCATTTCGTGTACGCAAGTGCTAGTTCTTCCACAGGAACCTTGTTCCAAATCGTCATGAGCTTTCAAAAATGTGGTTATGGGCCCAAAACGAACATCTTATGAGAAAGTTATGCAAATATTTTCAAAAACTGACAATCCAAGCATTCCTTATATGCAAGTGTTTATTCCTCCACACGAACCTCATTTTGAATCATCGCGAGCTTTCCGAAATGTGGTTATGGGCCCAAAACGGTCAAAGTATACGAAAGTTGTGCCAATTTTTTTCGAAAATTGACAATCCAACCGTTTCGTGTACGCAAGTGCCTATTCTTCCACGCGAACCTCATTTCGAATCATAGTAAGCTTTTCGAAACGTGGTTATGGGCCCAAAATGGAGAAAGTTTTTGAAAGTTGTGCCAATTTTTTTCGAAAATTGACAATCCAACCGTTTCGTGTACGCAAGTGCTTCGAATCGTAGCAAGCTTTTCGAAACATGGTTATGGGCCCGAAATGGAGAAAGTTTTTGAAAGTTGTGCCAATTTTTTTGAAAACTGACAATCCAAGCATTTCATGGACGCAAGTGCCTATTCTTCCATGTGAACCTCATTTTGAATCATCGTGAGCTTTTTGAAATGTGGCTAACGGCCCAAAACGGACGCCGTGTGTGAAAGTTATGCCATATTTTTTGAAAACTGACAATCAAAGCATTCTATGTAGGCAAATGCCTGTTCTTCCATGTGAACCTCGTTCCCAATCGTTGCAAGCTTTTTGAAATGTGGTTATGGGCCCAAAACGGTCAATGTATACCAAAGTTGAGCCAATTTTTTTTGAAAACTGACAATCCAAGCATTCCATGAATGCAAGTGCCTATTCTTCCATCTGAATCTCGTATCGAATCGTCATGAGCTTTTTGAAATGTGGTTTTGGGCCCAAAACGGATGCCGTATGTGAATGTTATGCCAATTTTTTCTAAAACTGATAATCCAAGCATTTTGTGTACGAAAGTGCCGGTTCTTCCATGCGAACCTAGCTCCAAATCATCGCAAGCTTTTCGAAATGTGGTTATGGGCCGAAAATGAACAAAGTATGTGAAAGTTATGCCAATTTTTTCGAAAACTGATAATCTAAGAGCTTCTTGTACACAAGTGTCTGTTTTTCCACATGAACCTCGTTTTGAATCGTCGCGAACTTTTTGAAATGTGGTTAAGGGCCCAAAACGATCAAAGTATGCGAAAGTTATGCTAATTTTTTCGAAAACAGACAATCCAAGCGTTCCATGTACGTAAGTGCCTGTTCTTCCATGTGAACATCATTTCAAATCATCATGAACTTTCCGAAATATGGTTATGGGCCCAAAACAGACACCGTATGTGAAAGTTATTCCAATTTTTTCGAAAACTGAAAATCCAAGTGTTTTGTGTACAGTAGTGCCTATTCTTCCATGCGAACCTCGTTTTGAATCGTCGTGAGCTTTCCAAAATGTGGTTATGGGCCTAAAACGGTCAAAGTATACGAAAGTTGTGCCAATTTTTTCAAAAACTGACAATCCAAGCATTACGTGTACGGAACTGCTTGTTCTTCCATGCGAATCTCGTTTCGAATCGTAGCGAGCTTTTCGAAATGTGGTTATGGGCCCAAAATGGATAAGGTTTGTTAAAGTTGTGCCAATTTTTTCGAAAGCTAACAATCCACGCTTTCCGTGTACGGAAGTGCCTATTCTTCCACGCGAACCACATTTCGGACCGTCGTGAGCTTTTCGAAATGGGGTTATGGGGCCAAAATGGACATCGTGTGTGAAAGTTATGTCAATTTTTTTGAAAACTGACAATCAAAGTGTTCCGTGTAGGCAAATACCTGTTCTTTTACACGAACCTCGTTTCGAATCGTTGTGAGCTTTTCGAAATGTAGTTATGGCCCAAAATGGTCAAAGTATACAAAAGTTGTGCAAATTTTTTTGAAAAAATGATGATTCTAGCGTTGCGTGAATGCAAGTGCCCGTTCTTCCTTGCGAACCTCGTTTCGAAACGTTGCGAGCTTTTCGAAATGTGGTTTTAGGCCCAAAACGGATGCCATATGTGAAAGTTATGCCAATTTTTTCGAAAACTGGTAATCCAAGCGTTCTATGTACGCAAGTGCCTGTTCTTCCATGCGAACCTAGTTTCGAATCGTCGCAAGCTTTTCGAAATGTAGTTACGGGCTGAAAATGAACAAAGTATGCAAAGGTTATGCAAATTCTTTTGAAAACTAATAATCTAAGCATATCAAGTACACAAGTGCCTATCCTTCCACACAAAACTCGTTCCGAATCATCGCGAGCTTTTCCAAATGTGGTTATGGGCCCAAAACGGACAAAGTATGCAAAAGTTGTGCCAATTTTTTTGAAAACTGACTATCCAAGTGTTCTGCGTACGTAGGTGCCTGTTCTTCCACGTGAACCTCATTTTGAATCGTCGCGAGCTTTTCGAAATGTGGTCATGGGCTCAAAACGAACGTCGTATGTGAAAGTTATACAAATTTTTTCGAATACTGACAATCCAAGCATTCCGTGCATGAAAGTGCCTCTTCTTCCATGCGAACCTTATTTTGAATCGTCGTGAGCTTTTTGCAATGTGGTTACGTGCCCAAAACGAACAATGTATGCGAAAGTTATGTCAATTTTTTCGAAAACTGACAATCCAAGCGTTTCGTGTACGCAAGTGCTGGTTCTTCCACAAGAATCTCCTTTCGAATCGTCGTGAGCTTTTCGAAATGTGGTTATAGGTCGAAAATGAACAAAGTATGCGAAAGTTATGCTAATTTTTTTGAAAATTGACAGTCCAAGCATTTTGTGTACACAAGTGCCTGTTCTTCCACACGAACCTCATTTCGAATCATCGCAAGCTTTTTGAAATGTGGTTATGGGCCCAAAACGGACGTCGTATGTGAAAGTTATACAAATTTTTTCGAAAACTTACAATAAAAGCATTCCATGCCCGCAAGTGACTCTTCTTCCATGCGAACCTCATTTCGAATCGTCGTGAGCTTTTTGAAATGTGGTTACGGGCCCAAAACGAACAAACTATGCAAAAGTTATGCCAATTTTTCAAAAATTGACAATCCAAGCGTTCCATGTACGCAATGCCGGTTCTTCCACAAGAACCTCATTTCGAATCATCGTAAGCTTTTCGAAATGTGGTTATGGGCCGAAAACGAACAAAGTATGCAAAAGTTATGCCAATTTTTTCAAAAACTGACAATCCAAGCATTTTGTGTATGGAAGTGTCTGTTCTTCCATGCGAACGTCGTTCCGAATCATCGTGAGCTTTTCGAAATGTGGTTATGGGCCCAAAACAGATAAAGTGTGTGAAAGTTATGCCAATTTTTTTGAAACCAGATAATCCAAGCGTACCATTTACCCAAGTGCCTGTTCTTCCACATGAACCTCATTTCGAATCATCGTAAGCTTTTCCAAATGTGGTTATAGGCCCAAAGTGGACAAAGTATGCGAAAGTTGTGCCAATTTTTTTTGAAAACTGACAATCCAGGTGTTCTGTGTATGCAAGTGCTTGTTCTTCCACATGAACCTCATTTCAAATCGTTGCGAACTTTTCGAAATGTGGTTATGGGCCTAAAATGGACGTCGTATGTGAAAGTTATGCAAATTTTTTCGAAAACTGACAATCCAAGCATTCCGTGCACGTAAGTGTCTCTTCTTCCATGCAACCCTTGTTTCGAATTGTTGTGAGCTTTTTAAAATATGGTTACGAGCCCAAAACAAACATAGTATGCCAAAGTTATGTCAATTTTTCAAAAACTGACAATCCAAGTGTTCCGTGTACACAAGTGCCGGTTCTTCCACAAGACGCTCGTTCCGAATCATCACTAGCTTTTCGAAATGTGGTTATGGGCCAAAAAGGGACACCATACGTGAAAGTTATGCCAATTTTTTCGAAAACTGACAATACAAGCATTCTTGTACGCAAGTGCTTGTTCTTCTACGCGAACGTCGTTTCAAATCGTCGCGAGCTTTTCGAAATGCGGTTATGGGCCCAAAACGGACAAAGTAAGCTAAAGTTGTGCCAATTTTTTCAAAAATTGACAATCCAAGCATTTTGTGTAGGCAATTCCCTGTTCTTCCACGTGAACCTCATTTTGAATTGTCGCGAGCTTTCCAAAATGTGGCTATGGGCAAAAAAGGGACACCGTACGTGAAAGTTATACCAATTTTTTCAAAAACTGACAATACACGCATTCCTGTACGCAATTGCTTGTTCTTCCACGTGAACGTTGTTTTGAATCGTCGCGAGCTTTTCAAAATGTCGTTATGGGCCCAAAATGGACAAAGTAAGCTAAAGTTGTGCCAATTTTTTCGAAACTGACAATCCAAGCGTTCTGTGTATGCAATTCCCTGTTCTTCAATGCGAACCTCATTTTGAATTGTCGCGAGCTTTTCGAAATGTGGCTATGGGCAAAAAAGGGACACCGTATGTGGAAGTTATGCCAATTTTTTCGAAAACTGACAATCCAAGCGTTCCGTGTACGCAAGTGCTATTCTTCCACACGAACCTCATTTCAAATCGTCGCGAACTTTTCAAAATGTGGTTATGGGCTGAAAACAGACACCGTCTACGAAAGTTATGCCAATTTTTTTGAAAACTAACAATCCAAACATTTTGTGTGCACAAGTGCCTGTTCTTCCACGCGAACCTCGTTTCGAGTCATAGCGAACTTTTCAAAATGTTGTTATGGGCCCAAAATGGACAAAGTTTACGAATGGTGTGCCAATTTTTTCGAAAACTGACAATCGAAGCGTTCCGTGTATGCAATTTCCTATTCTTCCACGCGAACCTCATTTCAAATCATCACGAGCTTTTTGAAATGTGGTTATGGGCCCAAAACGGACGCTGTGTGTGAATGTTATGCCAATTTTTTCAAAAACTGACAATCAAAGTGTTCCGTGTAGAGAAATGCCTATTCTTCCACTCGAACCTCGTTCCAAATTGTTGTGAGTTTTTCGAAATATGGTTATGGGCCCAAAACGGTCAAAGTACACGAAAGTTGTGCTAGTTTTTTTGAAAACTGACAATCTAAGCATTTAGTGAACGCAAGTGTCTGTTTTTCCTCACGAATCTCGTTTCAAGTCTTCGTGAGCTTTTCGAAATGTGGTTTTGGGCCCAAAACGGATGTCGTATGGGCAAGTTATGCCAATTTTTTCAAAAATTGATAATCCAAGCATTCCGTGTATGCAAGTACCTATTCTTCCATGTGAACCTCATTCCAAATCATTGCGAGCTTTTCAAAATGTGGTTATGGGTCGAAAATAAACAAAGTATGAATAAGTTATGCCAATTTTTTTGAAAATTGATAATCCAAGTGTACCGTTTATGCACGTGCCTATTCTCCCACACGAACCTCATTTCGAATCATCGTGAGCTTTTCCAAATGTGGTTATGGGCCCAAAATGGACAAAGTATGCGAAAGTTGAGCTAAATGTTTTTGAAAACTGACAATCCAAACGTTCTGTGTACGTAAATACCTGTTCATCCACGCGAACCTTGTTTCAAACTGTCGTGAGCTTTTCGAAATGTGGTTATGGGCCCAAAACGGACATCATATGTGAAAGTTATGCAATTTTTTCGAAAACTAATGATCCAAGCTTTTCGTGCACGTAAGTACCTCTTCTTCCACGTGAACCTCGTTTCGAAGCGTCGTGAGCTTTTTTAAATGTGGTTATGGGCCCAAAATGAACATAGTATGCAAAAGTTATGCTAATTTTTTTGAAAACTGACAATCCAAGCATTTCGTGTACGCAAATGCCTATTCTTTAACACGAACCTCGCTTCGAATTGGCGCGAGCTTTTCCAAATGTGTTTATGGGCCAAGAATAGACAAAGTATGCGAAAGTTGTGCCATTTTTTTCAAAAACTGACAATCCAAGCATTTTGTGTACAAAAGTGCCTGTTCTTCCACACGAACCTCGTTTCGAATCGTAGCATGCTTTTCGAAATGTGGTTATGGGTCCAAAACGGACAAAGTATGCGAAAGTTATGCCAATTTTTTTGAAAATTGACAATCGAAGTGTTTCATGTATGCAAGTTCCTTTTCTTCCACACGAAACTCATTTCGAATCGTCGTGAGCTTTCCAAAATATGGTTATGGGCCCAAAACGGACACAGTATGTGAAAGTTATGCCAATTTTTTCGAAAACTGACAATCCAAGCATTTTGTGTATGAAAGTGCTAGTTCTTCCACGCGAACCTCGTTTCAAATCGTCGCGAGCTTTTCGAAATGTGGTTATAGGCCCAAAACGAACATTGTATGCGAAAGTTATGCCAATTTTTTCGAAAACTAATAATCCAAGCGTTCCTGTACGCAAGTGCCTGTTCTTCCACACGAACTTCTTTCTGAATCATCTTGAGCTTTCCAAAATATGTTTAAGGGCCCAAGACGGATATCACCGTAAGCGAAAGTTGTGCCAATTTTTTCGAAAACTGGCAATCCAACAATTTCGGGTACGCAAGTGCCTGTTCCTCCACGTAAACCTTGTTTCAAATCATCGCGAGCTTTCCAAAATATGGTTATGGACCCAAAACAGACACTGTAAGCAAAAGGTATGCCAATTTTTTTGAAAACTGACAATCCAAGCGTTCCGTGTAGGCAAGTGCTTGTTCTTCCATGCGAACCTCATTTCGAATCGTCGCGAGCTTTTCGAAATATGATTATGGACCCTAAATAGACATCGTAAGCAAAAGTTATACCAATTTTTTCAAAAATGGACAATCCAAGCATTTTGTGTGTGCAAGTGCCTGTTCTTCCACGTGAACCTCGTTCTAAATCGTCGCGAGCTTTTCGAAATGTGGTTATGGGCCCAAAATGGACAAAGTTTGTGAAAGTTATGCCAAGACTAACAATCCAATCATTCCATATACACAAGTGCCTATTCTTCCACACAAACCTAGTTTCGAAGCATCGCGAGCTTTCCGAAATGTGGTTATAAGCCAAAAATGGACACTGTAAGCAAAAGTTATGCCACTTTTTCAAAAACTATCAATCTAAGCATTCTGAGTACGCAAGTACGTGTTCTTCCATGCGAACCTCACTCTGAATCATCGTGAGCTTTTTGAAATGTGGTTATGGGCCAAAAACGGACATCGTAGGTGAAAGTTATGCCAATTTTTTTGAAAACTAACAATCCAAGCATTCCTATGCGCAAGTGCCTGTTCTTCCACACGAACCTCATTCCGAATTATTCTGAGCTTTTCGAAATGTGGTTATGGGCAAAAAATGGACAACGTATGTGAAAGTTATGCCAATTTTTCGAAATTGACAATCCAAGCATTCCGTGTACGCAAGTGTGTGCTCTTCCACACGAACCTTGTTTCGAATCATCATGAGCTTTTCGAAATGTGGTTATGGGCCCAAAACGGACATCATATGAGAAAGTTATGCATTTTTTCTTGAAAACTGACAATCCAAGCGTTCCATGTGCGCAAGTGCCTATTCTTCCATGCGAACCTCATTTAGAATCATCACGAGCTTTTCGAAATGTGGTTATGGGCCCAAAACGGACTCCGTAAGCAAAGGTTATGCATATTTTTTCAAATATTGACAATCCAAGCATTCCGTGAACACAAGTGCCTGTCCTTCCACATGAACCTCATTCCGAATCTTTGTGAGCTTTCTGAAATATGGTTATGGGCCCAAAACGGACATCATATGAGAATGTTATGCCAATTTTTTTCGAAAACTGACAATCTGAGCATTCCGTGTACTAAGTAACTGTTCTTCCACATGAACCTCTTCTTGAATCGTCTCGAGCTTTTGAGAATGTCGTTATGGGCCAAAAACGGACACTGTAAGTGAAAGTTATGCCAAGTTTTTTGAAAATTGACAATCCAAGCGATCCATGTAGGCAAATGCCTATTCTTCCATGCGAACCTCTTTTCGAATCGTCATGAGCATTCCGAAATATGGTTATGGGCCCAAACGGACACCGTATGCGAAAGTTATGCAAATTTTTTCGAAAACTAACAATCCAAGCGTCCGTGTATGCAAGTTTCTGTTCTTCCACACGAACCTCGTTCCGAATCATCGTGAGCTTTTTGAAATGTGGTTATGGGCCAAAACAAACAAAGTTTTTGAAAGTGGTGCAAATTTTTTTCGAAAACTAACGATCCAAGCATTTCGTGTACGCAAGTGCATGTTCTTCCATGGGAACCTCATTTCGAATCGTCGCGAGCTTTTCAAAATGTGGTTATGGACCCAAAACGGACGTCGTATGTGAAAATTATGCCAATTTTTTGAAAACTGACAATCAAAGCGTTCCGTGTCAGCAAATGCGTATTCTTCCACGTGAACCTCATTTCGAATCGTCGTGCACTTTTCGAAATATGGTTATGGGCCCAAAACGGACAAAGTATGTGAAAGTTACTCCAATTTTTTTGAAAATTGACAATTCAAGCTTTCTGTGTTTTCAAGTGCCTGTTCTTCCACACAAACCTCATTTCGAATCGTCGCAATTTTTTTGAAATGTAGTTATAAGCCCAAAACGGACACCGTATGCGAAAGTTATGCCAATTTTTTCAAAAAGTGACAATCCAAGCATTTTGTGTGCACAAGTGCCTTTTTCTTCCATGCGAACCTCATTTAGAATCAATGCGAGCTTTCCGAAATGTGGTTATAGGCTTAAAATGGACACCGTAAGTGAAAGTTATGCCAATTTTTTCAAAAACTAACAATTCGAGCGTTATGTGTATGCAAGTGCTAGTTCTTCCACGTGAACCTCATTCCGAATCATCACGAGCTTTTGGAATTGTGGTTATGGGTGAAAAAGGACCTTGTCTGTGAAAGTTATGCCAATTTTTTCGAAGACTGACAATCCAAGTGTTCCGTGTATATAAGTGCCTGATCTTCCACACGAACCTCGTTTTGAATTATCGTGAGCTTTTCGAAATGTGGTTATGGGCCAAAAACGGACACGTATGTGAAAATTATGCCAATTTTTTTGAAAAATGACAATCCAAGCATTCCATGTATGCAAGTGCCTGTTCTTCCACATGAACCTCGTTCTGAATTGTCGCAAGCTTTTTGAAATGTGGTTATGGGGAAAAAAAGGATATCGTATGTGAAAGATATGCTAATTTTTTGGAAAACTGATAATCCAAGCATTTTGTGTACACAAGTGCCTATTTTTCCACACAAACCTTGTTCCGAATCGTCGCGACCTTTTCGAAATGTGGTTATGGGCCCAAAACGAAAAAAGTATGCAAAAGTTACGCCAATTTTTTCGAAAAATCGACAATCTAAGCATTCTGTGTACACAAATGCCTGTTCTTCCACACGTACCTCGTTTCAAATCGGCACGAGCTTTCCGAAATGTGGTTATATGCTCAAAACGGACACCGTATGCGAAAGTTATGCTAATTTTTTCAAAAATTGACAATCCAAGCATTCTGTGTACGTAAGTGCCTATTCTTCCATGTGACCCCTGTTCTGAATCATTGCGAGCTTTTTGAAATGTGGTTATGGGCCAAAAATGGACACTGTAAGTGAAAGTTATTCCAATTTTTTCGAAAATTGACAATCCAGACGTTCTGTGTAGGCAAATGCCTATTCTTCCATGAGAACCTCATTTCGAATCATCGCGAGCTTTCCAAAATATGGTTATGGGCCCATAATGGACACTGTATGTGAAAGGTTTGCCAATTTTTTTGAAAACTGACAATCTAAGCGTTTCATGTATGCAAGTGCCTATTCTTCCATGCGAACCTCGTCTCGAATCATCTCAAGCTTTTCAAAATGTTGTTATGGACCCAAAATGGATGCCGTAAGTGAAAGTTATGCCAATTTTTTCAAAAACTGATAATCCAAGCACTTCGTGCATGCAAGTGCCTGTTCTTCCACATGAACCTCGTTCTGAATCTTCGCAATCTTTTTGAAATGTGGTTATGGGCCTAAAATGACAAAAGTGTACGATAGTTATGCCAATTTTTTTGAAAACTTACAATCCAAGCATTCCGTGTACAAAAGTGCATGTTCTTCGACGCGAACCTCATTTCGAATCGTTGCGAGCTTTTCGAAACGTGGATATGGCCCAAAATGGACGAAGTATGCGAAAGTTGTGCCAATTTTTTCAAAAACTGACAATCTAAGAGTTCCGTGTACGTATGTGCCTGTTCTTCCACGCGAACCTCATTTCAAATCATTGTGAGCTTTTCGAAATGTGGTTATGGGCCCAAAACGGATGTCGCATGTGAAAGTTATTCCAAATTTTTCGTAAATTGATAATCTAAGAGTTACGTGTATGCAAGTGCCTGTTCTTCCAAATGAACCTTGTTCCGAATCATCAAGAGCTTTTTAAAATGTGGTTATAGGCCCAAAACGAACAAAGTTTGCGAAGGTTGTACTAATTTTTTTCGAAAACTAACAATATGAGCGTTCTGTGTATGCAAGTGCCTGATCTTCCACGTGAACCTCATTTCGAATCGTTACAAGATTTTGGAAATGTGGTTATGGACCCAAAACGGACGTCGTATGTGAAAGTTATGCCATTTTTTTTGAAAACAGACAATCAAAGCATTCTGTGTAGGTAAATGCCTGTTCTTCCATGTGAACCTCGTTCTGAATTGTCACGAGCTTTTCGAAATGTGGTTATGGGATCAAAATAGTCAAAGTATGGGAAAGTTGTGCCAATTTTTTTGAAAATTGACAATCCAAGCATTCTGTGTACACAAGTGCCTATTCTTCCATGCGAACCTCATTTCAAATCGTCACGAGGTTTTCGAAATGTGGTTGTTGGCCCAAAACGGACATCATCTGAGAAAGTTATGCAAGTTTTTTCGAAAACTGACAATCCAAGCATTCCGTGTGCGCAAGCACCTATTCTTCCACGTGTACCTCATTTAGAATCATCGCGAGCTTTCCAGAATGTGGTTATGGGCCCAAAACGGACTCCGTAATCGAAGGTTTTGCCAATTTTTTCGAAAACTGACAATCCAAGCATTTTGTGAATACAGTGCCATTCTTCCACAAGAATCTCATTTTGAATCGTTGCGAGCTTTCGGAAATGTGGTTATGGGCCCAAAACGGACATCGTATGAGAAAGTTATGCCAATTTTTTTGAAACCTGACAATCTAAGCGTTCCGTGTACGTAAGTGGCAGTTCTTCCATGCGAACCTCATCTCGAATCGCTGGGATCTTTTGAGAATGTTTTTATGGGCCCAAAACGGACACCGTAAGTGATAATTATGCTAATTTTTTTTCGAAAACTGACAATCCTAGCATTCCGTGTAGGCAAATGCCTATTCTTTCGTACAAACCTCTTTCCGAATCGTCGCGAGCTTTTCAAAATATGGTTATGGGCCCAAAACGGACACTGTATGCGAAAGTTATGCCAATTTTTTCGAAAACTGACAATCCAAGCATTCCGTGTATGCAATTTTCTGTTCTTCCACATGAACCTCATTTTGAATTGGCACGAGCTTTTCGAAATGTGGTTATGGGCCCAAAATGGACAAAGTATGCGAGAGTTACTCCAATTTTTTCAAAAACCGACAATCTAAGCATTATGTGTATGCAAGTGTCTGTTCTTCCACACGAACCTTGTTTCAAGTCGTTACGAACTTTCTAAAATGTGGTTATGGACCCTAAACAGACACCGTAAGCAAAAATTATACCAATTTTTTCAAAAACTGACAATCCAAGCATTCCTTGTACACAAGTGCCTGTTCTTCCACGTGAACCTCATTCCGAATCGTCGCGAGCTTTTCGAAATGTGGTTTTGGGCCCAAAACTGACAAAGTTTGCGAAAGTTATGCCAATTTTTTCGAAGACTAACAATCCAATCATTCCATATACACAAGTGCCTATTCTTCCACACAAACCTCGTTTCGAAGCATCGCGAGCTTTCTGAAATGTGGTTATAGGGAAAAATGAACACTGTAAGCGAAAGTTATGCCAATTTTTTCGAAAACTAACAATCCAAGCGTTCTGAGTATGCAAGTGCCTGTTTTTCCATGCGAACCTCATTTCGAATCATCGTGAGCTTTTTCAAATGTGGTTATGGGCCAAAAACAAACACCGTATGTGAAAGGTATGCCAATTTTTTTGAAAATTGACAATCCAAGTGTTCCTGTACGCAAGTGCCTGTTCTTCCACGCGAACCTCATTCTGAATCATCGTGAGCTTTTCGAAATGTGGTTATGGGCCAAAAATGGACACCATATGTGAAAGTTTTGCCAATTTTTCGAAACTAACAATCCAAGCATTCTGTGTACACAAGTGCCTGCTCTTCCACTCGAACCTTGTTCCGAATCGTCGTGAGCTTTTTGAAATGTGATTGTGGGCCCAAAACAGACATCATATGAGAAAGTTATGCAATTTTTTTTGAAAGTTGACAATCCAAGTGTTCCATGTGCGCAAGTGCCTATTCTTCCACGCGAACCTCATTTAGAATCATCGTGAGCTTTCCAGAATGTGGTTATGGGCTCAAAACGGACTCTGCAAGCGAAGGTGATGCATATTTTTTGAAAATTGACAATCCAAGTGTTCCGTGAACAAAAGTGCCTATTCTTCCAAACGAACCTCATTCCAAATCATTGCTAGCGTTCTGAAATGTGGTTATGGGCCCAAAACGAACATCGTATGAGAATGTTATGCCAATTTTTTCGAAAACTAACAATCCAAGCATTCCGTGTACTAAGTAACTGTACTTCCATATGAACCTTGTCTCGAATCATTGTGAGCTTTCGAGAATGTCGTTATGTGCAAAAAATGAACGTCGTAAGCGAAAGTTATGCCAGTTTTTTTGAAAATTGACAATCTAAGCAATTCGTGTAGGGAAATGCCTGTTCTTCCACGCGAACCTCTTTCCCAATCGTCGTGAGCTTTTCGAAATATGGTTATGTGCACAAAACAAACACCGTATGCGAAAGTTACTCAAAATTTTTCAAAAACTAACAGTCCAAGCGTTCCGTGTATGCAAGTGTCGGTTCTTCCACACGAACCTCGTTCCGAATCATCGCAAACTTTTTAAAATGTGTTATGGGGCCAAAACCAACAAAGTCTGTGAAAGTGGTACAATTTTTTTCGAAAACTAACAATTCAAGCATTCCGTGTACATAAGTGCACGTTCTTCCACGCGAATCTCATTTCGAATCATCACGAGCTTTTCGAAAATGGTTATGGACCCCAAACGGACTTCGTATGTGAAAGCTATGTCAATTTTTTCAAAAACTGACAATCAAAGCATTTTGTCTAGGCAAATGCCTGTTCTTCCATGTGAACCTCATTCCGAATCGTCGCGAGCTTTTCGAAATGTGGTTATGGGCCCAAAACGGACAAAGTATGTGAAAGTTACTCCAATTTTTTTGAAAACTGACAATCCAAGCTTTTTGTGTTTGCAAGTGCTTGTTCTTCCACACAAACCTTGTTTCAAATCATCGGGATCTTTTCGAAATGTCATTATGGGCCCAAAACGAATGCCGTATGTGATAGTTATGCCAATTTTTTCAAAAATTGACAATCCAAGCGTTCCGTGTGCGCAAGTGCCTTTTCTTCCACGCGAACCTCATTTAGAATCAATGCAACCTTTCTGAAATGTGGTTATAGGCCTAAAACGGACATCGTAAGTGAAAGTTATGACAATTATTTCGAAATCTAACAATCCAACCGTTCTGTGTACGCAAGGGCTAGTTCTTCCACGTGAACCTCATTCTGAATCATTGCGATCTTTTGGAATTGTGGTTATGGGCGAAAAAAGGACCTTGTCTATGAAAGTTATGCCAATTTTTTTGAAAATTGACAATCCAAGTGTTCCATATACGCAAGTGCCTATTCTTCCACATGAACGTCATTTTGAATTGTCGTGAGCTTTTCAAAATGTGGTTATTGTCCAAAAACGGACACCGTATGTGAAAATTATGCCAATTTTTTTGAAAAATGACAATCCAAGCATTCCGTGTATGTAAGTGCCTGTTCTTCCACACGAACCTCGTTCTGAATTGTCACAAGCTTTTTGAAATGTGGTTATGGGCAAAAAAGGACACTGTATGTCAAAGATATGCCAATTTTTTCGAAAATTGACAATCCAAGCGTTCCGTGTACGCAAGTGCCTGTTCTTCCACACGAACCTTGTTCTGAATCTTCGCGACCTTTTCGAAATGTGGTTATGGGCCCAAAACGAAAAAAGTAGGCAAAAGTTGCGCTAGTTTTTTCAAGAACTGACAATCGAAGCATTTTGTGTACGCAAATGCCTATTCTTCCACGCGTACCTCGTTTCAAATCGGCGCGAGCTTTTCAGAATGTGGTTATATGCACAAAAAGGACACCGTGTGTGAAAGTTATGCCAATTTTTTTGAAAATTGACAATCCAAGCATTCTGTGTATGCAAGTGCCAATTCTTCCACGTGACCCCTATTCTGAATCATCGCGAGCTTTTTGAAATGTGGTTATGGGCCAAAAATGGACACCGTATGTGAAAGTTATTCCAATTTTGTTGAAAATTGATAATCTAAGCGTTTCGTGTAGGCAAATGCCTATTCTGCAATGCGAACCTCGTTTCGAATCATCGCAAGCTTTTCGAAATATGGTTATGGGCCCAAAATGAACACTATATGTGAAAGTTTTGCCAATTGTTTTGAAAACTGACAATCTAAATGTTTCATGTACGCAAGTGTCTATTCTTCCATGAGAACCTTATCTCGAATCGTCGCGATCTTTTCGAAATGTGGTTATGGACCCAAAACGGACGCCGTATGTGAAAGTTATGCCAATTTTTTTGAAAAATAACAATCAAAGCGTTCCGTGTAGGCAAATGCCTATTTTTCCATACGAACCTTGTTTTGAATCGTCACGAGCTTTTTGAAATGTGGTTATGGGCTCAAAACGGACAAAGTATTCGAAAGTTGTGCCACTTTTTTTGAAAACTGACAATCCAAGCATTCTATTTATGCAAGTGCCTGTTCTTCCACGGGAACCTCATTTTGAATCGTCGCGAGCTTTTTGAAATGTGGTTATGGGCCTAAAATGGACCTCATATGAGAAAGTTATGCAAATTTTTTTGAAAACGGACAATCCAAGCGTTCCGTGTGTGCAAGTGCCTGTTCTTCCACGTGTACCTCATTTAGAATCATTGCGAGCTTTCCGAAATGTGGTTATGGGCCTAAAACGAACTCCGTAAGTGAAGGTTTTGCCAATTTTTTCGAAAACTAACAATCCAAGTGTTTTGTGAACACAAGTGCCTGCTCTTCCACACGAACCTCATTCTGAATCGTTGCGAGCTTTCTGAAATGTGGTTATGGGCCCAAAATGGACATCATTTAAGAAAGTTATGGCAATTTTTTGTATGTAAGTGGTTGTTCTTCCACGTGAACCTCGTCTCGAATCGTCGGGATCTTTCGAGAATGTTGTTATGGGCCTAAAATGGACACCGTAAGCGAAAATTATGCCAATTTTTTCGAAAACTGATAATCCTAGCGTTCCGTGTAGGCAAATGCCTATTCTTCCACGAGAACCACTTTTCGAATCGTCGCGAGCTTTTCGAAATATTGTTATGGCCCCAAAACGGATATTGTATGCGAAAGTTATGCCAATTTTTTCAAAAATTGACAATCCAAGCATTCTGTGTATGCAAGTTTCTGTTCTTCCAGACGAACCTCATTTCGAATTGGCACGAGGTTTTCGAAATGTTGTTTTTGGCCCAAAACGGATAAATTTTGCCAAAGTTACTCCAATTTTTTCGAAAATCAACAATCCAAGCATTATGCATATGCAAGTGTCTGTTCTTTCACATGAACCTCATTTCGAATCGTTGCGAGCTTTCTGAAATGTGCTTATGGGCCCAAAACGGATACTGTATGCGAAAGTTATGCCAATTTTTTTGAAAACTGACAATCCAAGCGTTCTGTGTACGCAAGTGCTTGTTCTTCCACGCGAACCTCGTTTCGAATCATCGCGAACTTTTCAAAATGTGGTTACGGGACCAAAACGAACAAAGTTTGAGAAAGTTATGCAAATTTTTTTCGAAAACTGACAATCCAAGAGTTTCGTGTACACAAGTACCTGTTCTTCCATGTGAACCTTGTTTTGAATTGTCTCGCGCTTTTTGAAATGTGGTTATGGGCCCAAAACGAACATCGTATGTGAAAGTTATTCCAATTTTTTCGAAAATTAATATTGCAAGCATTTCATGTATGTAAGTGCCTGTTCTTCCATGCGAACCTCGTTCCGAATTGTCGCGAGCTTTTTGAAGTGTGGTTATGGGCCCAAAACAAACAAAGTATGTGAAAGTTATGCCAATTTTTTCAAGAACTGATAATCCAAGCATTTCGTGTATGCAAGTGCCTGTTCTTCCACACAAGTCTCATTTTGAATCATTGCGAGCATTCCAAAATGTGGTTATGGGCTTAAAACGAACACCGTGTGCGAAAGTTATGCTAATGTTTTCGAAAATTGACAATCCAAGCATTTCGTGTACCTAAGCGCCTATTCATCCACACGAAACTGATTCTGAATCGTTGCGAGCTTTTCGAAATGTAGTTATGGGCCAAAACAGACACCGTATGCGAAAGTTAAACCAATTTTTTTAAAAACTGACAATCCAAGCATTTCGTGTATGCAAGTGCCTATTCTTCCAAGCGAATCTCATTTCCATATGTTACAAGCTTTCCGAAATGTGGTTGCGGACCAAAACGAACACCATAAGCGAAAGTTAAGCCAATTTTTTCAAAAATTGACAATCCAAGCGTTCCGTGTACGCAAGTGCCTATTCTTCCACGTGAACCTCGTTTTGAATCATCACGAGCTTTCGGTTAAAGTTAAGCCAATTTTTTCGAAAATTGGCAATCTAAGCATTCCATGTTAGCAAGTGCCTGTTCTTCCACTCGAGCCTCGTTTCGAATCATCGCGAGCTTTTTGAAATGTGGAAATGGGCCCAAAATGAACAAAGTATGCGAAAGTTATGCCAATTTTTTCAAAAACTAACAATCCAAGCATTTCGTGTACGAAAGTTCCTGTTCTTCCACACGAGTCTCATTTTGAATCTTCGCGAGCTTTTCGAAATGTGGTTTTGGGCTCAAAACGAACACCGTGTTCGAAAGTTATGCCAGTTTTTTCAAAAAATTGACAATCTAAGCATTCTGTTTATGCAAGTGCCTGTTCTTCTACACGAACGTGATTTCGAATCATCACGAGCTTTCTGAAATGTGGTTATGGGCCCAAAATGGACATCGTATGCGAAAGTTATGCCAATTTTTTTGAAAACTGACAATTTAGGTATTCCATGTATGCAAGTGCATATTCTTTCAAGTGAACTTCATTTCAATTCTTCATGAGCTTTATGAAATATGGGAAATGGACACCGTAAGTGAAAGATGTGCCAATTTTTTCAAAAATTGACAATCCAAGCGTTCCATGTACACAAGTGCCCGTTCTTCCTCGTGGACTTCATTTCGAATCATCGCGAGCTTTTTGAAATATGGTTATGGGCCTAAAATGGACACCGTATGTGAAAGTTCTACCAATTTTTTCGAAAATTGACAATCCATGCGTTTCGTGTATGCAAGTTCGTGTTCTTCCACTCGAACCCTGTTCCGTATCGTCGCGAGCTTTTGGAAATTTGGTTATGTTCCCAAAATGGGCAAAGTATGTGAAAGTTATGCCAATTTTTTCAAAGACTAACAATCTAAGCATTCCGTGTACGCAAGTATCTATTCTTCCACACGTACCTCGTTTCAAAGTATCGCGAGCATTCCAAAATGTGGTTATGGGCCCAGAATGGACAAAGTATGTAAAAGTTGTACCAATTTTTTCGAAAACTGACAATCAAAGCTTTCTATGTAGGGAAATGCATGTTCTTCCACGTGAACCTCGTTACGAATCGTCGTGAGCTTTTCGAAATCTGGTTATGGGCCCAAATCGGACAAAGTATGGGAAAGTTGTGCCAATTTTTTTGAAAACTGACAATCCTAGTGTTTTGTGCATGCAAGTGCCTATTCTTCAACATGAACCTTGTTTTGAATCATCGTGACCTTTTCGAAATGTGGTTATAGGCCAAAAATAGACACCGTATGTGAAAGTTATGCCAATTTTTTTGAAAACTGACAATCCAAGAACGTGTACGCAAGTGCTTGTTCTTCCACATGAAGCTAGTTTCAAATCATTGCGAGCTTTTCGAAATGTGGTTATGGGTCAAAAATGGACACCGCATGTGAAAGTTATGCCAATTTTTTTTGGAAAACTGACAATCCAAGCATTCCGTGTATGCAAATGCCTGTTCTTCTACACGAATCTTGTTTTGACTCATCGCGAGCTTTTCGAAATTTGCGTATGTGCCCAAAATGGACAAAGTATGCAAAAGTTATGCCAATTTTTTTGAAAACTGACAATCAAAGCATTCCGTGTAGGCAAATGTCTATTCTTCCACACAAACCTCGCTCCGAATCGTCGCGAGCTTTTAGAAATGTGGTTATGGGCTCAAAACGGACAAAGTATGCAAAAGTTGTGCCAATTTTTTCAAAAACAAACAATCAAAGCATTCCGTGGAGGCAAATGCCTATTCTTCCATGCGAACCTCGTTCCAAATTGGCGCGAGCTTTTCGAAATGTGGTTATGGGTCCAAAATGGACAAAGTATGCAAAAGTTGTGCCAATTTTTTTGAAAACTGACAATGAACGCGTTCCGTGTAGGCAATGGCTGTTCTTCCACAAGAACCTCATTTCGAATCATCACGAGCTTTTCGAAATATGGTTATGGGCCCAAAACGGCCAAAGTATGCCAAAGTTGTGCCAAATTTTTCAAAAACTAACAATTAAAGTGTTTCGTGTAGGAAAATGCATGTTCTTCCACGAGAACCACGTTCCGAATTGTCGCGAGCTTTTCAAAATGTGGTTATATGCTTAAAATGGACAAAGACAAAGTATGTGAAAGTTGTGCCAATTTTCCTGAAAACTGACAATCCAAGCGTCCTGTGTACGCAAGTGTCTGTTCTTCCACACGATCCTTGTTTCGAATCATCACGAGCATTTTGAAATGTGTTTATAAGCCAAAAATGGACACCGTATATGAAAGTTATGCAAATTTTTTCAAAAACTAAAAATTCAAGCGTTCTGTGTACGCAAGGACCTATTCTTCCACGCGAACCTCGTTTCGAATCATCGCGAGCTTTTTGAAATGTGGTTATGGACCAAAAACAAACACCGTACGTGAAAATTATGCCAATTTTTTTGAAAACTAACAATCCAAGCGTTCCGTGTACACAAGTGCCTGTTCTTCTACGCGAACCTCATTCTAAATCGTCGTGATCTTTTCAAAATGTGCTTATGGGCCCAAAATGGACGAAGTATGCGAAAGTTATGCCAATTTTTTCGAAAACTAACAATCAAAGCATCTCATGTAGGCAAATGCCTATTCTTCCAAATGAACCTCATTTCGAATCGTCGCTAGCTTTTTGAAATGTGGTTATTTGCCCAAAACGGACAAAGTTTAAGATAATTGTGCCAATTTTTTCGAAAACTAACAATCAATGCGTTCCATGTAGGAAAATGCTAGTTCTTCCTTGCGAACCTCGTTTCGAATCGTCGCGAGCTTTTCGAAATGTAGTTATGGGCCCAAAATGGATAAAGTATGCGAAAGTTGTGCCAAATTTTTCAAAAACTGACAATCAAAGCATTTCGTGTAGGAAAATGCCTGTTCTTCCACGAGAACCTTGTTTCGAATTGTCGCGAGCCTTTCGAAATGTGGTTATATGCCCAAAATGGACAAAGTATGCGAAAGTTGTGCCAATTCTTCCAAAAACTAACAATCCAAGCATTCTGTGTACGCAAGTGTCTATTTTTCCACATGACCCTTGCTCCGAATCATCGTGAGCTTTTCGAAACGTGGTTATAAGCTAAAAACGGATACCGTATATGAAAGTTATGCCCATTTTTTTGAAAACTAACAATCTAAGCGTTCCATGTATGCAAGGGCCTATTCTTCCACCCGAACCTTGTTTTGAATCATCGCGAGCTTTTCAAATGTGTTTATGGGCCAAAAATGGACACTGTATGTGAAAGTTATTCCGATTTTTTTTGAAAACTGACAATCTAAGCATTCCGTGTATGCAAGTGCCTATTCTTCGATGCGAACCTCGTTTCGAATCGTTATGAGATTTTCAAAACGTGGTTATGGCCCAAAACGGACAAAGCATGCGAAAGTTGTGCCAATTTTTTGAAAACTGACGATCAAAGCATCTCATGTAGGCAAATGCTTGTTCTTCCACACGAACCTCGTTATTTTTGAAATGTGGTTATTTGCCCAAAACGGACAAAGTTTGCAATAATTGTGCCAATTTTTTGCTAAAACTAACAATCAAAGCATTTCATGTAGGAAAATGCTAGTTCTTCCACGTGAACCTCATTCCGAATCTCACGACCTTTTCAAAATGTGGTTATGGGCCCAAAATGAACAAAGTATACGAAAGTTGTGCCAATTTTTTCGAAAACTGACAATCAAAGCGTTCCGTGTAGGCAAATGCCTGTTCTTCCACGTGAATATCGTTCTAAATTGTCGCGAGCTTTTTGAAATGTGGTTATGGGCCCAAAATGAACAAAGTATGCAAATGTTGTGCCAATTTTTTCAAAAACTGACAATCAAAGCATTTTGTGTACGCAAGTGTCTGTTCTTCCATGTGGCCCTTCTTTCGAATCATCGCGAGCTTTTCAAAATGTGGTTATACGCCAAAAACAGACACTTTATGTGAAAGTTATGCCATTTTTTTTCGAAAACTAACAATCCAAGCGTTCTGCGTACATAAGTGCCCGTTCTTCCACGTGAACCACGTTTCGAATCATCGCGACCTTTTGGAAATGTGGTTATGGGCCCAAAACGAACAAAGTATGTGAAAGTTGTGCCTATTTTTTTGAAAACTGACAACCAAAGCATTCCGTGTAGGCAAATGCCTGTTCTTCCATGGGAAACTCATTCCGCATCATCGCGAGTTTTTTGAAATGTGGTTGTGGGTCCAAAACGGACAAAGTATGGAAAAGTTGTGCTAATTTTTTCGAAAACTGACAATCTAAGCATTCTGTGTACGCAAGTGGCTGTTCTTCCATGTGACCTTTGTTCTGAATCATCACGAACTTTTCGAAATGTGGTTATAGGGCAAAAACGGACACCTTATGTGAAAGTTATGCCAATTTTTTCAAAAACTGACAATCTAAGTGTTACGTGTACACAATTGCCTATTCTTCCATGTGAACCACATTTCGAATCGTCGAGAGCTTTTTGAAATGTGGTTATGGGCCCAAAATGGACACCGTATGTGGAAATTATGCCAATTATTTTGAAAACTGTCAATCAAAGCTTTCCGTGTACGCAAGTGCCTATTTGTCTATGCGACCCTCGCTCTTAATCGTTGCGAGCTTTTCGAAATGTGCTTACGGGCTCAAAACGGACGAAGTATGTGAAAGTTATGCCAATTTTTTCGAAAACTGACAATCAAAGCATTCCATGTAGGCAAATGCCTATTCTTCCACACAAACCTCGTTTTGAATCGTCGTGAGCTTTTCGAAATGTGATATGGGCCCAAAACAGACAAAGTATGCAAAAATTGTGGCAATTTTTTTGAAAACTGACAATTAAAGTGCTCCATGTAGGCAAATGCCTGTTCTTCCATGCGAATCTTGTTCCAAATCGTCGCGAGCTCTTCAAAATGTGGTTATGGGCCCAAAATAGACAAAGTATTTAAAGCTGTGCCAATTTTTTTGAAAACTGACAATGAAAGCGTTTCGTGTAGGCAAATGCCCGTTCGTCCATGTGAACCTCATTCCGAATCATCGCGAGCTTTTCAAAATGTGGTTATGGGCCCAAAATGGACAAAGTATGCTAAAGTTATACCAATTTTTTCAAAAACTGACAATCCAAGCGTTCCGTGTGCGCAGGTTCCTATTCTTCCACGGGAACCTTGTTTCGAATGGTCGCGAGCTTTTCAAAATGTGGTTATGGGCTAAAAACGGACACCTTATGTGAAAGATTTGCCAATTTTTTTGAAAACTGACAATCCAAGCATTTCGTGTACGCAAGTTCCTATTCTTCCACATGAACCTTGTTTCAAATCATTGCGAGCTTTTCGAAATGTGGTTATGGGCAAAAAACGAACACCGTATGTGAGAGTTGTGCCAATTTTTTCGAAAACTAACAATCCAAACGTTCTGTGTATGCAAGTGCCTATTCTTCCACATGAACCCCATTTCAAATTGTCGCGAGCTTTTCGAAATGTGGTTATGGGCCCAAAATGGACAAAGTATGCGAAAGTTATGCCAATATTTTTAAAAATTGACAATCCAAGCATTTTGTGTGCGCAAGTGCCTGTTCTTCCACACATATCTCATTTCGAATCGTCACGAGCTTTCTAAAATGTGGTTATTGGCCCAAAACGGATACTGTATGCGAAAGTTATGCCAATTTTTTCAAAAATTGATGAACTAAACGTTCTATGTACACAAGTACCTATTCTTCCACACGTCGCTTGTTTCGAATCATCGCGAGCTTTTTGAAATGTGGTTATGGACAAAAAACGGACACCGTATGTGAAAGTTATGTGATTTTTTTTGAAAACTGACAATCACGCTTTCCATGTACGCAAGTGCCTGTTCTTCCATGCGAACCTCGTTCCGAATCGTCACAAGCTTTTCGAAATGTGGTTATAGGCCCAAAACGGTCAAAGTATATGAAAGTTATTCCACTTTTTTCGAAAATTGACAACCTAAGTGTTTCATGAACACAAGTGCCTATTCTTCCACACATACCTCATTTTGAATCATTGCAAGCTTTCCAAAATGTGGTTATAAGCCCAAAACAGACACCATATGTGAAAGTTATACCAATTTTTTTGAAAAGTAACAATCCAAGCATTCTGTGTGTGCAAGTGCCTATTCTTCCATGCGACGCTTGTTTCGAATCATCACGAGCTTTTTGAAATGTGGTTATGGGCAAAAAAGGGACACCGTATGTGAAAGTTAAGCCAATTTTCTTGAAAACTGACAATCCAAGTGTTCTATGTATGAAAGTGCTTGTTCTACCATGTGAACCTCGTTTCGAATCATCGCGAGCTTTTCAAAATGCGGTTCTGGGCCAAAAACTGTCAAAGTATACGAAAGTTATGCCAATTTTTTCAAAAACTGACAATCCAATCATTTTGTGAACACAAGTGCCAATTCTTCCACACGTACCTCATTTCGAATCATCGCGAGCTTTTTGAAATGTGGTTATGCGCCCAAAATGGACGCAGTATGCGAAAGTTATGCCAATTTTTTCGAAAACTAACAAGCCAGGCATTCTATGTACGTAAGTGTCGGTTTTTCCATGTGAACCTCATTTTGTATCATAGCGAGCTTTTTGAAATGTGGTTATGGGTCCAAAACGGACAAAGTTTGCAAAAGTTGTGCCAATTTTTTTGAAAACTAACAATCCAAGCATTCTGTGTACGCAAGTGCTATTCTTCCATGTGAACCTCACTTCGAATCATCGCGAGCTTTTCGAAATGTTGTTATGGGCCGAAAATGGACGCTGTATCTGAAAGTTATGCCAATTTTTTTGAAAACTGACAATCAAAGCATTCCGTGCAGGCAAATTCCTGTTCTTCCAGGTGAACCTCGTTCCGAATCGTCGCGAGCTTTTCGAAATGTGGTTATGGGCCCAAAACAGACAAAGTATGTGAAAGTTGTGCCAATTTTTTCAAAAACTGACAATCCAAGCATTTCTTGTACACAAATGCCTATTCTTCCATGCGAACCTCGTTTCGAGTCGTCGCGAGATTTTCGAAATGTGGTTATGGGCTAAAATGGAAACCATATGTGAAAGTTATGCTATTTTTTTAGAAAACTAACAATCCAAGCGTTCTGTGTACGTAAGTGCCGTTCTTCCACACGAACCTCATTTCGAATTGTCGCGAGCTTTTTGAAATGTGGTTGTAGGCCCAAAACGGTTAAAGTATGCAAAAGTTACGCCAATATTTTCAAAAACTAACAATCCAAGCATTCTGTGTACGAAAGTGCCTGTTCTTCCACACGTATCTCTTTTCGAATCATCGCGAACTTTTCTAAATGTGGTTATGGGTCACCAAAACAGATACCGTATTTGAAAGTTATGCCAATTTTTTCAAAAACTGGTAATCCAAGCATTCTGTGAATGCAAGTGCTGGTTCTTCCACACAACGCTTGTTTTGAATCATCGCGAGCTTTTCGAAATGTGGTTATGGGCAAAAAAGGGACACTGTATGTGAACGTTATGCCAATTTTTTTGAAAACTGACAATTCAAGCATCCCATGTACGCAAATGCTGGTTCTTCCATGTGAACCTCGTTCTGAATCATCATGAGCTTTTCGAAATGTGGTTACAGGCCCAAAATTGTCAAAGTATATGAAAGTTATGCCAATTTTTTCGAAAACTAACAATCCAAGCATTTTGTGTAGGGAAGTGCCTATTCTTCCACATAAATCTCGTTCTGAATCGTCGTGAGCTTTTCGAAATGTGGTTATGGGCCCAAAGCGGACAAAGTACGCGAAAGTTATGCCAATTGTTTCGAAGACTAACAATCCAAGCATTCCCTGTATGTGAGTGCCTATTCTTCCACATGAACCTCATTTTGAAGCGTCGTGAGCTTTACAAAATGTGGTTATGAGCCCAAAACGGATACCGTATGCAAAAGTTACGCCAATTTTTTCAAAAACTGATAATCCTAGAATTCTGTGTATGAAAGTCCCTATTCTACCACGTGAGGCTTGTTTCGAATCATCGTGAGCTTTTTGAAATGTGGTTATGGGCAAAAAGTGGACATCGTATGTGAAAGTTATGCCAATTTTTTTTGAAAACTGACAATCCAAGCGTTCCATGTGCGCAAGTGTCTGTTCTTCCGTGCGAACCTTATTTCGAATCGTCATAAGCTTTTTGAAATGTGTTTATGGGCCTAAAACGGTCAAAGTATATGAAAGTTATGCCTATTTTTTTGAATACTGTCAATCCAAGCGTTCCATGAATGCAAGTGCCTGTTCTTCCAAGCGAACCTTGTTTCGAATCGTTGGGAGCTTTTCAAAATGTGGTTTTAGGCCCAAAACGGATGCCGTATGTGAAAGTTATGCCAATTTTTTTTAAAACTGATAATCCAAGCATTTCGTGTACGCAAGCGCCTGTTCTTCCACGCGAACCTCGTTCCAAATCGTCGCGAGCTTTTCAAAATGTGGTTATGGGCCTAAAAAGATCAAAGTATGTAAAAGTTATACCAATTTTTTTGAAAACTGATAATCTAAGCGTACTGTGTACGCAAGTGTCTGTTTTTCCTCATGAACCTCATTTTGAATCATCGCGAGCTTTTCCAAATGTGGTTATGGGCCCAAAATAGATAAAGCATGTGAAAGTTGTGCCAATTTTTTCGAAAACTGACAATCCAAGCGTTCTGTGTATGTAAGTGCCTGTTCTTCCATGCAAATCTCATTTTGAATCATCGTGACCTTTTCAAAATGTGGTTATGGGCCCAAAACGGACGTCATATGTGAATGTTGTGCAAATTTTTTTGAAAACTGACAATCCAAGCGTTTTGTGTACGCAAGTCCTCTTCTTCCACGCAAACCTCATTTCAAATCGTTGTAAGCTTTTTGAAATGTGGTTATGGGCCCAAAACGAAAAAAGTATGCAAAAGTTATGCCAATTTTTTCAAAAACTGGCAATCCAAGTGTTCCGTGTGCGCAAGTGCTAGTTCTTCCACAAGAACCTCATTCCAAATCATCGCAAGCCTTCAAAAATGTGGTTATGGGCCTAAAACAAACATCTTATGAGAAAGTTATGCAGATTTTTTCGAAAAAGGACAATCCAAGCATTCTATGTACACAAGTGCCTGTTCCTCCACATGAACCTCTTTTCGAATCGTCACGAGCTTTCCGGAATGTGGTTATGGGCCCAAAACAAACACCGTAAGTGAAAGTTATTCCAATTTTTTCGAAAACTGACATTCCAAGCATTTCGTGTACGCAAGTGCCTGTTCTTCCACGTGAACCTCATTTCGATTCATTGCGAGCTTTCTGAAATATGGTTATGGACATAAAATCGACACCGTAAGCAAAAGTTATGCCAATTTTTTCGAAACTGACAATCCAAGCATTCTGTGTACACAAGTGCATGTTCTTCAACGTGAACCTGAGTTCAAATCATCATGAGCATTCCGAAACATGGTTATGGGCCCAAGATGGACACCGTATGTGAAAGTTACACCAATTTTTTGAAAACTGACAATCCAACCATTTTGTTTACGCAAGTGCCTATTCTTCTACCCGAACCTCGTTTCGAATCATCGCGAGCTTTTTGAAATGTAGTTATGGACCCAAAATAGACAAAGTTTGCGAAAGTTGTGCATTTTTTTTTTGAAAATTGACAATCCAACGTTCCGTGTACGCAAGTGTTAGTTCCTCCATAAGAACCTCATTCTGAATCGTCGTGAGCTTTCCGAAATGTGGTTATGGGCCCAAAACGGACATCGTAAGTGAAAGTTATGTCAATTTTTTCGAAAACTGACAATCCAAGCGTTTCGTGTATGCAAGTGCCTGTTCTTCCATGTGAACCTCGTTTCGATCCCCTGTGAGCTTTCCAAAATATGGTTATGGACCCAAAACGGACATCGTTAGCGAAAGTTATGCCAATTTTTTCGAAACTGACAATTCAAGCGTTCCGTGTACGCAAGTGCCTATTCTTCAACATAAACCTCAGTTCAAATTGTCGTGAGCTTTTCGAAATGTGGTTATGGGCCCAAAATGGACAAAGTATACGAAAATTATGCCAATTTTATCAAAAATTGACAATCCAAGCATTCCGTGTAAGCAAGTACCAGTTCTTCCACAAGAACCTCGTTCCGAATTATCGCGAGCTTTCAAAAATGTGGTTATGGGCCCAAAGTGTACATCTTATGAGAAATTTATGCAAACTTTTTTGAAAATTGACAATCCAAGCATTCTATGTACACAAGTGCCTGTTCCTCCACACGAACCTCATTTCGAATCATCGTGAGCTTTTTGAAATGTGTTTATGGGCCCAAAACGGACACCGTAAGCGAAAGTTATGCCAATTTTTTCGAAAACTGATAGTCCAAGAGTTTTGTGTACATAAGTGCCTATTCTTCCATGAGAACCTCATTCTGATTCGTTGCGAACTTTCCAAAATAAGGTTATGTATCCGAAACGGACACCGTAAGCGAAAGTTATGCCATTTTTTTGAAAACTAACAATCCGACCATTCTTTGTACGCAATTGTCGGTTCTTCCACGCTAACCCATTTCGAATCATCGTAAGCTTTTCAAAATGTGGTAATGGGACCAAAATGGACAAAGTTTATCAAAGTTATGCCAATTTTTTCAAAAACTGACAATCCAAGCGTTCCGTGTATGCAAGTGCCTGTTCTTCCATGCGAACCTCATTTTGAATCATTGCGAACTTTTCAGAACATGGTTATAGGTAAAAAAGGACACCATATGTGAAAGTTATGCCAATTTTTTGAAAATTGACAATCCAAGCATTCCGTGTATGCAAGTGCCTATTCTTCCATAAGAACCTCGTTTCGAATCGTCGCGAGCTTTCAAAAATTTGGTTATGGGCCCAAAACGAACATCATAGCGAGCTTTTTGAAATGTGGTAATGGGCCCAAAACGGATAAAGTTTATGAAAGTTATTTCAATTTTTTTGAAAACTGATAATCCTTTCGTGTACGCAAGTGCCTATTCTTCCACATGAACCTCGTTTCAATTCATTGCGAGCTCTCTGAAATATGTTTATGGACCCAAAACGGACACCGTAAGCGAAAGTTATGGCAATTTTTTCGAAATTGACAATCCAAGTGTTCCGTGTACGCAAGTGCCTGTTCTTCAACGTGAACCTCGGTTCAAATTGTTGTGAGCATTTTGAAACATGGTTATGGGCCCAAGACTGACATTATACGTGAAAGTTACGCCAATTTTTTTGAAAATTGACAATCCAAGCATTTTGTGTACGTAAGTTCCTGTTCTTTCACACGAACCACGTTTCGAATCACTGCGAGCTTTTCGAAATGTAGTTATGGGACCAAAATGGACGTTGTATGTGAAAGTTATGCAATTTTTTTGAAAACTAATAATCAAAGGTTCCGTGTAGGTTAAATGCCTGTTCTTCCACACGTACCACGTTACGAATCATCGTGAGCTTTTTGAAATGTGGTTATGGACCGAAAATGAACAAAGTATGCAAAAGTTATCCCAATTTTTATGAAAATTGATAATCCAAGCGTACCGTGTACACAACTACCTGTTCTTCCACATGAACCTCGTTTCGAATCGTCGCGAGCTTTTTCAAATTGGTTATGGGCTCAAAACGGACGCCGTATGTGAAAGTTATGCCAATTTTTTAAAAACTGACGATCCAAGCATTTTGTGTATGCAAGTGCCTATTCTTCCACATGAACCTCGTTCCGAATCGTCGTGAGCTTTTTGAAATGTGATTATGGACCGAAAATGGACAAAGTATGCAAAAGTTGCACCAATATTTTCAAAAATTGACAATCCAAGCATTCTGTGTACGCAAGTGCCTATTCTTCCACATGTATCTCGTTTCGATTCGTCACGAGCTTTCCGAAATGTGGTTATGGGCCCAAAACAAACAAAGTATACAAAAGTTATGCCAATTTTTTTTGAAAACTAACAATGGAAGAATTTCGTGTACGCAAGTTCCTGTTCTTCCACGCGAACCTCACTTCGAATCATCATGAGCTTTCCAAAATATGGATATGGGCCCAAAATGGACACTGTATGTGAAAGTTATGCCAGTTTTTTTGAAAATTGGCAATCCAAGTGTTTTGTGTACGTGTCTATTCTTCCACATGAAGCTAGTTCCAAATCGTCGTGAGCTTTTCGAACTGTGGTTATGGGCCCAAGAAGGACACCATAAGCGAAAGTTAGGCCAATTTTTTCAAAAACTGACAATCCAAGCGTTCCGTGTATGCAAGTGCCTGTTCTTCCACATGAACCTCGTTTCGAAGTATCATGAGCTTTTTGAAATGTGTTTTGGGCCTAAAATGGATACCGTAAGCGAAAGTTATAACAATTTTTTTGAAAACTAATAATCCAAGCATTCTGTGTACACAAGTGCCTGTTCTTCCTTGTGAACCTCGTTTCGAATTATCGCGAGCTTTTCAAAATGTGGTTATGTGCCAAAAATGGACACCGTACATGAAAGTTATGCCAATTTTTTCGAAAACTGACATTCCAAGCATTCCGTGTACGCAAGTACCGATTCTTCCACAAGAACCTCGTTCCAAATCATCGTGGGCTTTTCGAAATGGGGTTATTGGTCGAAAACGAACAAAGTATGCGAAAGTTATGCCAATTTTTTTGAAAATTGATAACCAAGCATTCTGTGTATGCAAGTGCTTGTTCTTCCACACAAACCTCATTTCGAATCATCACGAGCTTTTCCAAATGTGGTTATGGGCCCAAAACGGACAAAGCATGCGAAAGTTGTACCAATTTTTTCAAAAACTAACAATCCAAGCATTTTGTGTACAAAAGTGCCAGTTCTTCCATACGAACCTTGTTCCGAATCGTCGTGAGCTTTTCGAAATGTTGTTACGGACCCAAAACAGACAAAGTATACTAAAGTTTTTCCAATTTTTTTGAAAACTGACAATCTAAGCGTTCCATGTACGTAAGTACCTCTTCTTCCACACGAACCTCGTTATGAATTGTCATGCGCTTTTCGAAATGTGGTTATGGTCCCAAAGCAGACATCGTATGTGAAAGTTATTCTATTTTTTTTGAAAACTGATAATCCAAGTGTTTCGTGTATGCAAGTACTTGTTCTTCCGCACGAACCTCATTTCGAATCATAGCGAGCTTTTCGAAATGTGGTTATGGGCCAAAAACGGACAAAGTATACGAAAGTTACACCAATTTTTTTGAAAACTAACAATCCAAGCATTCTGTGTATGGAAGTTCCTATTCTTCCACACGTATCACATTTTGAATCGTCACGAGCTTTCCGAAATGTGGTTATGGGCCCAAAATGGACACCGTATGCGAAAGTTATGCCAATGTTTTTGAAAACTTACAATCCAATCGTTCTGTGTATGCAAGTGCCTGTTCTTCCGCGCGACCCTTGTTTTGAATCATCGCGACTTTCTGAAATGTGGTTATGGGCCTAAAACTGTAATACCACGAACTTCGCATTCTACATTTGGACAATATGATTCATGCATTCCATGCTAATTACGTTGTCATTTGCATCAATTTCCTAATTGCTTTCTCTTAAAAACGTGTGTTTGATCATCGAGGCTTTAAAATCTTTATATAGTGATGATCTTTGACTCATTGACCTAAGTAGTGAATTTCACATCGAGATATGATAGAAAATTAGGTTAACTAATTATTGAAGATTAGCTTGGTAAGTAATGGAAATAAAAAAGTTCAAAAATTAGTATCGACAAAGGTTCAAGCTTTCCATTCTGTGGATCGAGGTCATCTTAAACCCTAGATAGGTAATTGACACATTTGGAATGTGAGGCATAAAGTGGAATGATCACAATTCAATAATATATGTCTCATATGACATTATAAATATTGAGGTGCGAATTGTTGAAATCGGTTGAGAATCGGGTGTCAATCGGGTAAGAAATTAAATGAATGGTTGAGAAATTAACTCTATAAAATACTTTGGGATCTTAGGACAAGTGAAAGGGATTGTAAGCATGTCAAAATAAGCCAAGGATACTTGATTTATACCTGCAACGATAGATATAAAATCAGATTTTTCCTACAAGTGACCACCTCATGCTTGTACACCTCATGCTTGGGATGTTTGTCATTTTTGTAGGTGTTATGCCCTAGATCCAATTGATTTAGGTTGTAAACACTTTTAATATATTTAATGAATTTAATTTTGGCAAGATCTATTATTTATTTAAATTAATTTTGTGATAAATAATATTAAATAATAGAATCCGAATATCCAAGTTTAAGTGATTTGTTAATCACAAGGAGTTGTGATTGTGAGATACAAATTACGTATAATTGGATCTTGAATAAACCGTGTTCGTAAGTAATAACGAGATATGGATATCATTAATACAGTTAGACCATCACGTGTGGCATTTCTTACTTGTGAAGTAAGTAGCCGATGTCACGAGCTAAAGTGTGGTGACACTTAAATGAACACGTGGATGTTTTGTTATAGAACAAAACATTGGAGACTCGCTAAGAGATTCCACATGGATAACTATCTGAGTGTCAGTGGTTAATCTCTAACGTTCGGTAGTGGAATTGGTCCTATAACTTGAGGACAGTCATATTTTGACAGTGTTGGATGTTGCTCTGCCAAGGGTCGCTAATACGACATCGTTCGAGTATGTCAAGAACCATATAAAGGTTGTGAATGACCAATAGAGGATTTGTCACTCTTAGATAGTAAGAGATTGTGATCTGCATTTCGTTTAATTAAGTCAATAACGAAATCCTTGGCCAAGGTATACATATAAGTCGAAAAGGAGTTTTCGACTCATATTGACTTAATAGTAGAATGAAAGATATGATCGATAATCGAGATTGACACACTTTCATATCTCGTAGTTGATCAGATCATATTGATGAAGGGATTATAATTTCATGGTAAACGAACAGTTTTGGTTTTGTCATACCACGTGACATTTCCTGTCACATGTGTTGCCCTAATACATTGCTAGATGTCAATCTGGGACGATGAGTGTGAATTTGTGATAAATTAAAAGGGTGTTTAATTTATAAGTTTTGATTAGATCAAAATAATATTTCACGTCGTTAGGCATCGTGGTCAGGAACCTAATGGGTAGCACACAAAAGAGAATTGGAAGATTGCAAATTGCCAATTGATTAATTTAACAATTGTTGGATAAATTAATTAATTGAATTTGTTATTTATATTCCCGAATTAATTAATTGGATTAATTAATTCACGGATCGGGTTTAATTAAATTGATTAATTAAACATTGGACCGGACCGGGCCGAGCTCGTTTGGGTTTATATAAATACATGGCTAGGGTTTGAGGTCCATAAGGTTTTCATTATTTTTGCTGGCACAAGAGGAAAAACCCTAGTAGTTGCAGTCTATTTTCTATGTGGATTTCATTGGAGGCTGGACAATTGGACAGCTGTGGGAGGCAGATTCAAGTTGCTGAAAAGGAATAACGCAAAGGAGTTTGCAAAATCAAGAAAAGGTATATTTCTTATCACAGTTCTTATCTAAATACGAAGCTGAATCCTGAATGGGAATTGAAATTTGTTTAATTCCACTATGCATGTTTAAGTAAATTCCCAACAATTTTAACACTCAATTTCTTCAACCTTGAGGCATCAATCTTGTGTATAATCCCTAAACACATAATATAGGATAGATATATATCTTAAAAGTCACAAATGAATCCAAATATAATGGTTGAAAGTCAAGTATTGCTGCCATGAAGACATCTCATGCTTGGGGTATTTTGATATTTTAAAACTCAATTTCTTTAACCTTAAGGCATGATCTCTTGTAGGAGGGATATATATATATCTTATAAGGCTTAAAAAAATCCAAATATAGTGGTAGCAAGGTCAAATATTGCAGCAAGAAGCCACCACCTGCTTAGTGACTCACCTTGATGGCTTGATGTGGCTTCAACCCACAAATTCCTTAATCCTTAAGCAATAAGCACGACCATAACTATTTAAAGACCACTTATCTACCTCCTAGATAATATGTTAACTCCATTAGCTCGTATCTAAGTGATTCCAAGTGAAAAAGAGAGTGAAAGAACCAAAGAGAAATAGAAACAGCAAGCTCGAATTTCTGGACAGCCAAGTTACTTCACAGTTTTGAGGTTTGTATCCATTATTTATTGAGGGGTTTATAATTTATTGAACATATGAACTTGCTTGAGATTAGGTTAGAGTGCTGTTAATGATTTCATGATGCCAAAATAGGGGTCATTAGTTACAAGAATTTGAAAGAAAGCAATCTGTGTAGTGATGTGGAATTGCTAGAGTTAAGTGGTTTAAACTTTGATTTTAGATAATACTTAAGATATAACTTGTATCTATGTAAATGAATACTTTTACATGATAGTTATAAGGATATAAATGGCCTTCTAATAGCCTGAAATCCGATTGGTGACATGCTAATAAAATAGAAACTGAAAACTGTCACAATGGAAACTGTCTGATTTTAGTGTTGTGGAAATGGACTATTTTGAGGCTGAGAACACTTTACTTGTCACGAATTTAGAGCATTATTACCTTCACATACATGTTATAGATAACTTGAAATGATGATTCCGTCTAAATTATTTTGGTGAGAATGGATGTATTTTGGGATTTTGAGCATTAAGGTTATTAAATTGAGGATTCTCTTTAATATTAAATGGTAATACAGGTGATTTTTTGACTTCGAGTGAAAAAGGATATTGATCTAATCTCCATAGAAGCTTGCACACACAATGGTGAAAGGTAAGTGAAAATCCATTTGCAACTACGATGCAAGAACCTAGTATATGTGACATAGTAATATCTACATAACTTTGATAAGAGGCTTATAGCATGTCATATGGTGGTTACGATCATTGAGTATGAGGTTACGTAACCTATTTACATCGATTTTCATTTAATACATCATTTATGAGCATTTTCATATGCATGCACGACATGTGACATGGTTGAAAATCCTACATGCAAAACATGATTTCAAAGTGAGTTTCATTATAAATGTTTTATTGACTACTACTAGGGCACTGAGGCATGTGAGGCATGCTTATGTGATATGTTTGGCATTACGGGTGTTACTTCCAGGGTGATTGCAAAGGTAGATAGGGGATAGCCCTTTGGTGATCACGAGAGGGTGGACCACTCGATTGTGCCCTTGTGATATTATGATTATTGGCGCTGCCGAGTGGGAGACTTCTTGGGTGATCATAGGGGTTGTCAGGAGATGGCCTCTAGTGGTCATGAGAGGATGGTCCACTCGTCGGTGTCGATTTTATATTGGCTATTTGATTATTGATGTTGATATTATGCAGAGCTCTATCCGGTGCATAGTAGGTGGGTCAAGGGCCCAATGAAATGAAAGATTTCAAGTGAAATGATTTCTAGTCGACTTTGACAAATATTGAAATATGATACTTTTTTATCGTGATATTTAAAGTAAATGACATGGTGTCATATGTCGTTATTACTCATGTTCAGGACATGCATGATTTTGCTTACTAAGCATTGGTTTACGTAGTTCTTGCATTATAGGTGAGCATGGAACAACATAGAGAGCATGGCTAGCTGTGGAGCTCCTACAGGATTCCAGAGTTCGATGTACGTGGATGACGACCTATAGGGTTATTTTGTAGGCTGCTATCTATTGGGTTATATTTTGGAATCCTATATAGTGTACTTTTGAAATGGCCTGTAGACATGTTTATAAGCTCAGAATATATACGTTAGATTATGGGGATATGATTTTGGATTTTGATATGTTATATGATCGTGTCACAGGTGATTAGAAGTTAACAAGCTAGAAAAAAATATATATATAAAATTATATATCTAGGTTGTGTATAGATATCAATGTTAATTTGGGGGCGTGACAGAGGGTGGTATCAAAGTGAGGTTATAATTCTGTAGACTGTTCATGTACATGATCTCGGAATATGAAAGAGCACAGCTATGCCAGTAAGTTTTATTTGTTGCATTATTTTTGCATATTTCATGAATGATATTGGCCAACCTTTATTTGCAGCCCTGGTGAGAACCAGAGATGCTAGTAGTAGTAGAGCTAGAACTCCAAGGCAAGAGGCATCTGTTCAAGATGACAGTCGGGATGTTGTTATTGATAGGCTTACAGAATTAGTTGAGCGCCAATCTCAACAAATTCAGCAATTAATACAACAAAGCGAAAGGGGAGAACAACAAAGGGTGGAATTCTTACAACTACAACAAAGGGCTGAACATATTGAGACAATTGGAGAAAGATTTAGAAAACTAAACCCTCCAATAATTGAGGATGCATTAGATCAAACTACAACAGAGGATTGGTCGAGAACTTTAGAGAATATGTTTAGGTATACGAGAGTTTCAGAAGTAGAAAAGGTGGTTTGTACATCCTTTATGCTACGAGGTAGTGCTGGACATTGGTGGGATACGATGAGTAGCATTGAAGATGTAAATGCCATGACTTGGGAGAGATTTAAAGAGTTATTTCGTAATAAATATTTTACAGCCCCTGTTCGAGCCATGAAGATGAATGAATTTATACAATTAAGATAATGAGGGATGACAGTGGGAGAGTATATTCGTAAGTTTGAACAACTATCTAGGTTTGCTACCCACATGGTTAATATTGAGGTACTAAAGATAGAAAGATTTCTTGAGGGGCTAAGACCAGAACTATATAGAGATGTAAGCATGGCCGTAATCTAAGATGTTTCATATTCTCAAATTGCGGAGAGAGCCTTAGTTGCAGAACAAGCAGAACAAAGGATTAGTCGTGCTCAAGAGGCTCGTCGACAATTTAGGCAAGGTCAAGGACAGCTTTAGCCTAGAAATGATAAAAAAATAGCTTCCCAAGGAGAGAATCAAAACCCTAAGTTTCAACCGAGATAAGGACAACAACACTGGGATCAGGGCAAACGTCCAAGGATAGATCAAGGAAAAGCCTCAACAGCACAACCATCTTGTCCCAAATGTGGTGGACAGCATACTAGAGCATGTCCTATAGAGACTAGAACATGTTATGTTTGTGGAAAGGTGGGACATCTTGCTATAGCATGCCCAGGTAATCCAAACCCTATGGAGCAAAAGAAAGTGCCAGCTAGGGTGTTTACCAGATCAAATGCTGAGACAAATCCATCAGTGGTAACAGGTAAATTCTCTATTTTTGGCACCACAGCACTTGTATTATTTGATTCTGGAGCCACACATTCATTTATGTCTATTGAGTATGTGAGGAGGTTGGGTAGGACACCTGATAGACAAGAGGTTAGTTATAGTGTAACTATTCCATCTGGAGATGTACAATAAACTAGTCTAATTGTAAGAGCATGTGTGATCCTTATAGAAAATCGAGAGCTCTATGCAGATTAAATTATGTTAGAAATGAAAGATTATGATATAATTTTTGGTATGGATTGGTTGTGAAAATATCAAGCTACTATAGATTGTATGAGGAAGTCAGTGACCTTTCAACCTTTGGGGAATGAGCCATTTACATTCATTGGGTTCAAAAAAGGTTTTAGAGTTCTAACCATATCGGTATTGAAAGCACAAAGGTTACTAGATAGTGGGTGTGTAGGGTATTTGGTGAGTGTTAATGCTATTGAAGCACAACACAATCCGAATCTTAGTGATGTGCGAGTGGCACAAGAATTTCCAGAGGTATTTCTTGATGATTTACTAGGGGTACCACCAGATCATGAGATAGAGTTTGTAATTGATTTAATTCCAAGAACATCTCCAATTTCCAAGGCTCCATATAGAAGGGCCCCAACTGAACTGAAAGAGTTGAAGTTACAATTACATGAGTTGTTAGATAAAGGTTTTATTAGACCTAGCTTTTCACTATAAGGTGCACCAGTATTGTTTGTTCGTAAAAAGGATGGTACTATGAGGCTGTCTATCGATTATCGAGAGTTGAATGAGGTGACAATTAAAAATAAATACCCATTACCGAGAATTGATGATTTGTTTGATCAACTTCAGGGTGCATCTATATTTTCGAAGATTGATTTTCGATCTGGATGCCATCAACTTAAAATAAAGACAGATGACATTTCTAAGACAGCATTTAGTACGAGATATGGTCATTATGCGTATGCTCGCGAGCCGAAACTTGAGGCTCGAGCTCGGCTCGATTAAAATTGTCGAGTGTTTTTCCCAGCCCGAGCCGGGCCGAGCAAAATCTCGCCTAAAAATTTTTGGCTCGGGCCTTCCGAGCCAAGCCGAGCAGGGCCAGCCCACTTTTCTCTCTCTCTCTCTCCCCCCTTTTTTTATAATTTAAGCTGGTGTCTTTTTTAAGGCAGTGTTTGCTACCTTTTAGGCAGCGAACTGCTGCCTTTCAAGGAAGCATTTTACTGCCATAATTTTTTTTAAATAAAGGCCCACGGGTTGACGGGCCAGCTCGAGTAAAGCCTGTATCCCAAAAAATAGGGCTCAGCCCGAGCCTTGGCTCGGGTCTACCGAGCCTCGAGCTGAGCCGGTTTGGGCTTTTCGAGGGCTGAGCGTCGGGCAGCCCGATTGACATCCCTAACCATTGTGAAAGTTATGCCAATTTTTTTGAAAACTGACAATCCAAGTGTTCTGTGTATGCAAGTGCCTGTTCTTCCACTCAAATCTCATTCTGAATCATCGCAAGCTTTTCAAAATGTGGTTATGGGCCCAAAATGTACAAAGTATACGAAAGTTATGCTAATTTTTTCGAAGACTGAAAATCCAAGCATTTTGTGTAAGTAAGTGCCTGTTCTTCTACTCGAACCTCGTTTTGAAGCGTCGCGACCTTTCCAAAATGTGGTTATGGGCCTAAAATAGACACCGTCATTGAAAGTTATGCCAATTTTTTCGAAAACTAACAATCCGAGCATTCTGTGTACGTAGGTGCTAGTTCTTCCACGTGAACCTAATTTCGAATCATCGCGAGCTTTTCGTATTGTGGTTATGAGCCAAAAATGGACCGTATGCGAAAGTTATACCAATTTTTTAAAAAACTGACAATCCAAGCATTCTATGTACGCAAGTGCCTGTTATTCCACGTGAACCTCGTTTCGAGTCGTCGCGAGCTTTTTGAAATGTGGTTATGGGCAAAAAATGGACCCCATATGTGAAAGTTATGACATGTTTTCCGAAAAATAACAATCCAAGCATTCTGTATACACAAGTGCCTGTTCTACCATGCGAACCTCCCTCCGAATCGTCACGAGCTTTTCGAAATGTGGTTATGGGCCCAAAACGGACAAAGTATGCGAAAGTTATGCTAATTTTTTCAAAAACTTACAATCCAATCATTTCATGTAGGCAAATGCCTGTTTTTCCAAACGAACCTCATTCCAAATCGTGGTTGTGGGACCAAAACGAACACCGTATATGAAAGTTATTCCAATTTTTTCGAAAAATGACAATCCAAGCATACCACGTATGCAAGTGCCTATTCTTCCACACAAACCTCGTTTCGAATCGTCGCGAGCTTTCCAAAATGCGGTTATGGGCCCAAAATGGACATCGTATGAGAAAGTTATACAATTTTTTTCAAAAATTGACAATCCAAGCATTTCGTGTATACAAGTGCTTGTTCTTCCACGCGAGCCTCATTTCGAATTGTCGTGAACATTCTGAAATGTGGTTATGGGCCCAAAACGAACACCATAAGCAAACGTTATGCCAATCTTTTCGAAAACTAACAATCCAAGCCTTTCGTACATGCAAGTGCCTATTCTTCCACACGAACTTCTTTCCGAATCATCGTAATCTTTTCGAAATGTGGTTATGGGCCCAAAACGGACACCGTATGAAAATGTTATGCAATTTTTTTCAAAAACTGACTATCTAAGCGTTCTGTGTACGCAAGTACCTATTCCTCCACACGAACCTCATTTCGAATCGTCACGAGCTTTTCCAAATGTGGTTATGGGCCCAAAATGGACAAAGCATGCAAAAGTTGTGCCGATTTTTTCGAAAACTGACAATCCAAACTTTTCATGTAGGCAAATGTCTGTTCTTCACCATGAACCTCGTTCCGAATCATCGCGAGCTTTTTGAAATGTGGTTATAGGCCCAAAACAAACAAAGTATATGAAAGTTATGCAAATTTTTTTGAAAACTAACAATCCAAGCGTTTCATGTATGCAAGTGCCTGTTCTTCCACACGAACCTTATTCCGAATTGTCGTGAGCTATCCAAAATGTGGTTATGGGCCCAAAACAAACATCGTATGAGAAAGTTATGAAATTTTTTTCGAAAATTGACGATCCAAGCATTCGGTGTACACAAGTGCCTGTTCTTCCACGTGAACCTCGTTTCGAATCATCGCAAGCTTTTCGAAATGTTATTATGGGCAAAAAACGGACACCGTGAACGAAAGTTATGCTAATTTTTTTGAAAACTGACAATCCAAGCATTCCGTGTACGTAAGTGCCTATTCTTCCAAGGAAACCTCATTTCAATTGTTGCGAGCTTTCCGAAATATGGTTATGGACCGAAAATGAACACCGTAAGCGAAAGTTGTGCCAATTTTTTCGAAAACTGACAATCTAAGCGTTCCGTGTATGCAAGTGCCTGTTCTTCCACCTAAACCTCATTTTGAACTGTCGTGAGCTTTTTGAAATATGGTTATGGGCCCAAAACGGACACCATATGTGAAAGTCATGCCAATTTTTTCGAAAAATGACAATCCAAGCATTCCTTGTAAGAAAGTGCCTATTCTTCCACACGAACCTCGTTCTGAATCATCGCGAGCTTTTCGAAATATGGTTATGGGCTAAAAATGGACAAAGTATGTGAAAGTTATGCCAATTTTTTTGAAAACTAACAATCCAAGCATTTAGTGCACATAAGTACCGATTCTTCCACGCGAACCCCATTTTGAATTATCGCGAGCTTTTCGAAATGTATTTATGGGCAATAAAAAAGGCATGTCTTTAGATAAGAGATTACACACTGGTTTAGCTATGGCACTAATGTCTTTGATAAACCTTCTATAAAAACTAGCATGTCCTAAAAAAGATCTTACCTCTTTAACACTATGTGGAGTAGGCAAACTAGAAATCAATTCAGTTTTAGATTTGTCTACCTCAATGCCATTAGGTGATACAATATGACCAAGTATGATGCCCTTAGTGACCATAAAATGATATTTTTCCCAGTTGAGCACAAGATTCTTTTCTTCACTCCTAACTAAAACTTTTTGCAAGTTAGTTAAACAATCATCAAATGAATCCCCAAAAATAGTAAAATCATCCATGAAAACTTCCAAAGATCTTTCAATCATGTCGCTAAAAATACTAAGCATGCATCTTTGAAATGTAGCTGGTGCATTACATAATCCAAAAGGCATTCTACGATAAGCAAAAGTACCAAAGGGACATGTGAAAGTGGTCTTTTCTTGTTCCTCAGGTACAATTTCAATTTGGTTATATCCAAAATATCCATCTAGAAAACAATAAAATTCATGTCCTGCCACTCTTTCCAACATCTCATCCATAAAAGGTAAAGGAAAATGATCTTTCCTAGTCATTGAGTTGAGTTTCCTATCGGTAATACACATGCGCCAACCAGTAACAGTTCTAGTCCGAATTAACTCATTTTCTTCATTTTGGACTATAGTAACACCAGATTTTTTTGGTACAACTTGGATTGGACTTACCCATCTACTATCAGAAATAGGATAAATGATTTCATTAAGAGTTTAATGACTTCATTTCTTACCACCTCTTTTAAAATAGAATTAAGCCTTCTTTGCATTTCTCTTATAAGTTTAGCATATTCCTCCAAATAAATCTTATGTGTGCAAATCAAAGGACTAATCCCCTTTATATCAGCTACGGTCCATCCTAAAACATTTTTATGCATTTTTAAAGTTTGTAACAACTTACCTTCTTGGTGTGCATTAAGTTGGGAAGAAATTATTATCGAAAAAGTTTCATCTTCACCCAAAAATGAGTATTTCAGATTAGATGGTAATGGCTTCAAGTCGAGCTTTGGCATTTGAACACTTGAAATCATGGACATGTTAGACTGTTGTGATAATTTTTCAAACTTTGATTTCCAATCACTTGTCTTTTTCTCATGAAAAGAATTCAACAAAGAAATTATATGCGAATTTTCAGAATTATCGTTAAATTCAAATTCTAACTCATCAGATGAAGATGTAGCAATAAACTGATCATCAACAAATTGTTCAATAAAATATATTTCATGCAAATCATCTTTATCTCCATGTTGCTTGCAAATGTTAAAAAATTCATTTCCACGGTCATATTTTCAAAAGAGAGTTTCAAGATTCCATTTCTACAATTTATCAACACATTTGAAGTAGCAAGAAAGGCATGTCCTAAAATGACAGGTATTTGTGCATTTGAATTTAAAATAGGATGTGTGTCCAAAACTATAAAATCAACAGAATAATAGAATTTATCAATTTAAACTAGAACATCCTCTACAACCCCTCTTGGAACTTTTACTGAATGATGAGCAAGTTGAAGTGTTGTTGCTATTGGTTTAAGCTCTCCCAAACCAAGTTACTCATACACAGAAAAAGGTAATAGATTAACACTAGCACCAAGATCAAGCAAAGCACGCTTTATCCTATTATTCCCAATCACACAAGAAATTGTTGGACAACTAGAATCTTTGAATTTAGGTGGAGTGTTTTGTTGAATTATTGAGCTCACATTCTCTATCAAAAATGCTTTCTATTGAATATTAAGTTTCCTCTTGACAGTGCACAAGTCTCTTAAAAATTTTGTATATGAAGGAAATTGTTTGATTGCATCCAATAATGGTATGTTAATTTTGACTTTTTTGAATAGTTCAAAAATTTTAGAATTATGGTTGAGTTTTGAAATTCGTTGCAATCGTTGAGGAAGTGGAGCTGGAATGGGACATTTTTCAACAATAGGTTCAGAAATGACTTTTTCCTCACTTTTGGAAACGTAATTTTCTTGCTTTGAAGTCCCACCCGATTTTAGTTCTTTTGAAGAGATGGTTTTGTCAATAATTTTTCAGCTACGAAGAGTCGTGATGGAGTTGGCATTTTCTTGTTAACTTTCAGAGGAACTAGAAGCATTTACATTAAATTGCTCAAAAGGGTTTGGTTGAGGTTGAGCAGGAAATTTACCTTTCTCTTGAAAACGCAAAGAAGAGGTCAATGAAGAAAGTGTGTTTTTGATTACATTGATGGCTTGTGAAGTTTAATTATTAATATTTGCTTGTCCTTGCATAAAAGACTGTAATGTTTCCTCAAGAGTCTTTGATTGTGGGGGTGGAAAAGAAGGAAATTTTGAAAGCCCTTGAGGTTGTGATATATGAACACGATTATCATCTCTCCGACTAAAGTTGGGATGATTTCTCCATTGTTGATTATATGTTTCTGAGTATGGATAAGGAAAAGGCTTTTTGAAAGTGTTCATAGCATTGGCTTGATCATGTAAAACTTCTTTGAAAATTGGGATGTTAGGACAATCATGCGTAAGAAGACCAAAAGTTTCACAAATGCTACAAATTTCATCATTTTGCACAGGTTTAACTTCCTTTACTTTCCTTAATTCCATAGCTTCAACCTTTCTAGACAAACTAGCAATCCTAGCATTTAGATCATCATCTTGACTCAATTGATATTTTCCTCCACTAGAACTAGCAAGATTAGATATGATTGAGTTTTCGATTGGTTTTACTGTTTGCCAAGATTGAGAATTTTCAGATAGATGATCTAGAAATTCTAAAGCTTCATCTGGATCTTTATCTAAAAATTCACCATTGCACGTCGTTTCTACAAGTTATTTTGTTTCAAGAGTTAGGCCCTCATGAAAGAAACTTATAGTACGCCATTTTTCAAAACCATGATGTGGGCATGTATTTAACAAATCTTTAAATCTTTCTCAACATTGAAAGTACACTTCATTGGTTTCTTGAGAAAAATTTTGGATTTGTCATTTCAAAGCATTAGTTTTATGTGCTGGAAAGAATTTCTTCAAAAACTCACTTTGCATTTCTTGCCATGTGCCAATCGACCTAGGTTTTAAAGAGTTAAGCCAAGTTTTTGCTTTATCTTTTAGAGAAAAAAGGAAACAATTTCAACTTAGCAATTTCATTAGGACAAGTTTGATCGTTAAATGCGGCACATCCTTCCTCAGATTCTTTAATATGCAAATATGGACTTTCAGATTCTAAGCCATGAAAATTAGGAAGTAATGGAATCATATCCGGCTTGAATAAAAAATTATTAGCATTAAGAGGGAAAATGAAACATGAAGGAGTAGAATTTCGAGGAGGTTGCAAGTAATCATACATGGTTCATGCTTGTTGGTTTTCATTTTTATCATGTACGCTTTCATTATCAGCCATGGTGGAAGATGTGAGTGAGTGTTGAGGTGAGTCAAATAAATTACTAAAGAAAGTTTCACAATTATCTTTAACTAAATGATGAGAATTAAATTCACGATACCAATATGACATAAAATAGCATAAAACAGAAGTAAAGAACGAAAATTAGGTGACACGGCCAACCATATAATAATGTAAAGAACAAAAATTACGTGGCACAGTCAACCATATAACAAAAAAATGGTAGATCGGGAGGCTCGGCCTTCCCTTTAAAGAAAGAAAATCAACAGAAAATAAAAAATGAAGGAGACTCGACCTTCTTTTAAAGTAAAATAACTAAAGTAAAAACATTGCAAAAGGAATGAGTGTACCTGATTTATGAAGATTATGAAAGAGAAGAAAACCTCACAGAAAGTAGCAGAGAGTAACCCTTGATGCAACTTTAAGGTTGCAAACCCAAGTGCAGGTTGTCGCAAGTAGTAAACTCGGAAGTCCGAGGTCGAACCACATGGAATTGGAAGGAAATAAACTATTCTATGAGTGGTAAATGGTTAGTGGAAATATGATGGAAAAGAATACTAGAGCATCGGGGATTCACTTCGAATAAATGGGTAGAAATTAATCTTGATCTTTTATTCAACTCATATGAAATATGGAAGATAAAACATTGATCACAAATATGCTAAAAGATAGATCTTGATAATTGTTTGAGAGAATATGTCAAAATAAATTGTTGGTATGTAGAGATTATCTAAGCATTTATTGTGCCAAAATTTAAACAGTAAATCAAAGTTTTTAACAAACCAAAATCATTTGTAGAACATATACTTCAACCAAGTAAGAAGATGAACATTGAAGAACAAAATGAAAGATCAAAGACAATACTATGCATTCACCAAAGTTTCACCCCTATCTCTAGGTAATGGTTTAGAAATACATAATGAAGTGTTACAAAGAAAATGAAGGAAACTAGAATATGATGGAGAGGAATTGATTCCCTCAAAATCGTGGCCAAGGTCCCCTTTTATAGGCAAAGGAACATCCAAAATGCAAGTAGACAATACAACTTGTTTCTGTCCAGCTTCATGACAGCTGGAACATGCAACTTGATGCCAATTTGTAGATACTTTGTATAGTGATTTTGGACTTATGATCAACAGATAAATTATTACCACTCGAGTTAGCTTTCCATTGGGGCAAATATCAGGTTTATTGGACCTATATAACTCCAGATATGACAGAAACAATGAGTATTGCTTCACAGGTAGAAAAGTTGTATCCGGCAGGTAACAAGCTGGACTTTGCACGGTAATTTTGGCTACCTTGTGATACGAATTTTGTAACGTCCTAACCCGTATGGATGGAAATGTCACTCAACCATTGTACCTTAGCCGTAAAATTAGTTCAACATATTTTTAGTAGAACGTATAAAGATTAAATTTTAGAATTTAATTAAAGATTTTTTTTAAAAAAATAATCCAATTCTAAAAGAAAATAATTTCAAAAATGTTTCTGGAATGGGTTCCGTGCATGAACGACTATTGACATGAAATTTTGGCAAAACTTAAAAAGGAATGTTGCTGTTCCAGTTTTTAGTTTTTGTCTCAAATAGTAATTGTCAAAATAAATTTGTTTTCATAGCTATCAACCTTGAAACTTCATCAAATTTTAATGTAAGGTATTGAACTCCTTGCAATATGACATAGTCAAAAATTAGATTCCGTTGACATCATATGGGGTATTAAAATATTTTTCAAAACTCAACAGTGACCTGGTTGAAAGGTAACCAGTGCAGTTCACATAAAATGGTATATAAAATTCTGCTGATGTCAAAACCACATGATTTGAAATTTATTCAGTATATAATCCATGAGACCATCAAATCCAATTGGTTTCATCCAAAAATTCCAAGTAACGAGTGAGTTATGAATTTTTGAAAACAAGAGTAGAAGCTGAAAAACAGAGACAGCACCCAACACAGTTTACTTTATGTGACATATAACCTTTTGCCGATATTGGATTGACATGATTCCAATTTCATTCGGTATCTAACTTATTAGGCTATCCAATCCAATTGGTTTTATATAAAAATACCAAGTAACGAAAGATTTATGATTTTTTTAAAGACGAGGCAGAAACTGAAATTTCTGAAGAGATATCAAAACTTTAAGTCACTAAATTTTTTTGTATACGGTGATTTGTAAATTTATTCCTATGATGCATATCTACTTTCAAATATAATTTATTCATAATATCCACACAATATTAATAGGAATCAAATTTAAAGAAAGTGTAAACATCTCAAAATCAACTAAAGATGTAAATCACCGGCTTCTCCATGACATGTTCCATCATCCTTTACCATCATCTACGCCCCAAGGAAAATCCATTCAACCTGTAGGAAGGGAATTAACCCATGAGTTCGAAACTCAATAGATATCATCGGTGCAATTCATTATCAAATTAGAAATTTCGAACTATAGATTCATACCGTTGTACGTAGATGGATTTTCGACAAAATCCAATTACTATAGCGTTATCATAACACGTAGAGTCGGAGAATGATCATTCAAGCTGTTGTAGTGTCGAAGCACTGTACCTGAAGGTACCATTTCATTCAAACATTTATCGAAAAATTAGATTTGAAAACGAATGAACACTTGCAACTCTACCTACCTTGAATTTTCTTGGATAAAAGAACAAAATGAATAGAAAGCCTTCCTTCTTCTCACCCTTATTATTCCTTAAGCTTAACTTGATATGAAATATATTTTTTTTGAGAGAAAATGAGATGAAATTCGGATTTGAAGAGGAGTGTAGTGAAAAAGTGACATTCCACTTCTATAACCTTTCTTTTTAATGAAAAATTAAGTGGGGGAGTTGTATTATCATTAAATTTATTAAATTTAGTCTTTAACTAAGAATTTGAAGAGTCTCTAAGCCACAAAAATAATTCATATGAAAGTTTTATAAAAAACATCTACATGGTAATTCGAACCTGGGTTGCCTAGATGAAATACCAAATAGATGACCATTGGGGCAACCCAGTTATTCATTAAATCTTTGTAATCAATTTTATTTAAACTTAATCTCTTAAATTGTTGGGCTTTTAATTAACTTATGACTTGGGCTTTCGTAATCTTACATGGGTTGAGCTTCCATAGGTCATTTCTAAAATGGGTTAGGCTCGTGGTGCTAGATCATCACAAAATATTAGCATAATTCCATTTTATTTTTATTGGCTACTACAACCCTTACACCTTAAATAAAATTTCGTCCTTGAAATTTACCTTATGGTTGGAAAAAGATTGTTGGGTATTTGTCTTTAACTTCTTCTTCTCTTTCCCAAGTAGCTTCTTCTACTCCATGATTATTCCATTGCACCTTAACCAATTGAATCTCCTTGTTCCATAATTTATGTACCTTTCGATCTAGTATCTTGATCAATAATTCCTCATAAGATAAGTCTTTTTGAACTTCCAAGGATTGGTAGTTGACCACATGATCAGGATCATGCATATACTTTCTGATCATCGATACATGAAACACATTGTGAATTGTCGATAGTTCAGGTGGCAATGCCAATCGATAAGCCACATTTCTAACCCTGTCAAGTATTTCAAAAGGTCCGATATAACGAGGTCATAGTTTTCCTTTCTTGCCGAACCTAAGTACACCCTTTATTGGTGCCACCTTTAGAAAGACTTTCGCTCCAACTTCAAATTCCAAGTATTTTCTCCTGGTATCTGCATAGCTCTTTTGTCTATCTTGCACGGCCTTTATCCTGGTATGGATCTTATCAATGGCTTCAACTATTCTTTCAATGATCTCTGGTCCCAAAACTCTCTTTTCTCCAACTTCGTCCCAATGAACAGGTGATCTGCATTTTCTACCATAGAGAGCTTCATACGGTGCCATTCCAATAGTTGCTTGGAAACTGTTATTATATGCAAATTCTACCAGAGGTATATACGATTCCCAACTGCCTCCTAGATCCAGAACACAAGCCCTTAGCATATCTTCCAAAGTTTGAATGGTCCTTTCAGATTGACCATCAGATTAAGGGTGATATGCTGTACTAAAATTCAATTTCGTTCCCATAACTTTTTGTAAGCTCTTCCAAAACTTTGACGTAAATTTCGGATCTCTATCAGATACAATGGACACAAGGACACCATGCAATCTTACAATCTCTCTAATGTACAACTGTGCCAACTAATCTAGACTGAATGTCATTTTTACTGGAAGAAAATGAGCAGACTTTGTTAGACGATCCACTATTACCTATATAGCATTCTGTCCTCTTGCTGACCTTGAAATCCTACCACAAAGTCCATTGAGATATTTTCCCACTTCAATTCAAGTATGTCTAATGGATTTAATAACCCTACCGGTCTTTGATGTTCTGCTTTAACTCGTTGGCATACTATGCATTTTACCACAAATGAACCTATACTTCTTTTCTTATTCCTCCACCAAAATGTATTTTGAAGGTCTCGATACATTTTTGTACCACCAGGATGTGCGGCGTACGGGGTGGAATGAGCCTCCTCCAATATCTCCTTCCTCAAAACTTCATCATTTGGTACACAAATTCTTCCTTTAAACATTAGTACCTAATCCGAAGCTATTCCAAAGTCCTTTCTCTTATCAGTACCAATCTCGCTCTTGATCTTCTGCAAGAATGAGTCTTTATCCTGTGCTTCTATGATCCGATCTCTAAGAGTAGGTTGAACAACCAAAGTTGCTAAATGAGTAGTGACTTGTTCTGGTATGGTAATCACTTCAATTTGCAACTTTTTCAATTCTTTGATCAACTCCATCGAAATAGTAGGTAATGATGCCAACTGTCCTATCGACTTTCTGCTTAGAGCATCAGCAACAACATTAGCCTTACCGGGATGATAATGAATAGTACAATCATAATCTTTCACTAGCTCCAACCATCATCTCTGTCTCATATTCAATTCCTTCTATGTGAAGAAATATTTGAGACTCTTATGATCCGTATAAATATCACACCTCCCTCCATATAAGTAATGGCGCCAAATCTTTAATACATGAACCACTGCCGCAAGTTCTAGATCATGCGTTGAGTAGTTCTGCTCATGTTACTTCAATTGCCTTGATTACTTTTCCATGTTGCATTAATACACATCCCAAACCTTGCTTGGATGCATCACTATATATAACAAACCCTTTTGAACCTTCAGGTATGGTTAATACTAGTGTTGTGATCAATCGTTGTTTTAGCTCCTGAAAGCTTTGCTCACACTTATCTGTCCATTGAAACTTTACTCCTTTCCTTGTCAATTGTGTCATTGGTCTAGCTATTTTGGAGAATCCCTCTATAAATCTTCAATAGTACCCAGCCAATCCTAGAAAACTTCGAACTTCACCAGCATTAGTTGATGTCTTCCAATTAGTTACTGCTTCCACCTTTACTTGGCCCACTTCAATTCCTTGGGTAGTAACTACATGATCGAGAAATCCAACTCGTTCAAGCCAAAATTCACACTTTTTGAATTTGGTGTATAACTTTCCCTTGCGTAGTATCTTTAACGCTATTCTAAGATGTTCCTCATGTTGATCTTTACTCTTGGCGTATATCAAAATGTCATCAATGAAGACTATAACAAAATGATCCAAATACTGATGAAATACTAGATTCATCAAATCCATGAACACTGTCAGAGTATTTGTCAATCCGAATGGCATAACTGTGAACTCGTAATGTCCATAACGAGTTCTGAAAGCTATCTTAGGTATATCATCTGCCTTAACCTTCAATTGATGATATCCAGATCGTAAATTGATCTTAGAAAATACCTTAGCCCCTTTCAATTGATCAAACAAATCCTCAATTCTAGGGAGAGGATACCTATTCTTGATGGTCAAATGGTTCAACTCCCGATAGTCGATACACATCCTCATACTTCAATCTTTCTTCTTTACAAACAATACTGGTGTGCCCTATGGTGATACACTTAGTTGAATAAAACCAAGGTCTAACAATTCTTATAACTGGGTTTTCAACTCCTGATGCTCCTTTGGGGCCATTATGTATGGGGCTTTAGATACTGGCGTCGCTCCGGGAACTAGATCTATTGTGAATTCCACTTGTCTATCTGGTGGAATACCAGGTAGATCTTCTGGAAACACATCTATAAATTCTTATACCACTGGTACATCCTCAATCGTTGTCGTTGCCAGTTTTTCTCCAAAGATATTAACTAGAAACCCTTGAGATGTTTCTTTTCTCAACATTTTCTCGGCTTGTAAGGCCGAAACCAGTTAGAGATGGGGTTTGGTCTTTATTTCGAGGAAAGAAAATTGTTCTTCTCCTGGTTTTTAAAAAGACACTTCCCTTTCTCTACAACCAATGGTCGCATAATCACATCCTAACCAATCCATGCCCAAAAGCACATCAAAGTCTTTCATATCTATCATATACAAATTAGCTTCTAAGGTTTTTCCCTCAATATCAAATTTCACTGACTTAGCTAACTTGTCTGTTTTCAAGTCCTGCCTGAGGGGAGGCTAACTTCTAGTGTACTCTTTGACTTATTACAAGTAATACTAGATTTAGCAATGAAAGACGTTGATACAAAAGAGTGAGTAGCACCTGAATCAAACAGTATATAAGCAGGTGTATTGGCTACAGTAAAATACCTGTTATTACGTTTGAGTTCCCCTCTGCATCTTTTTGAGTCAATGTAAAAACTCATGCTTTCCCCTTCTTGTTCTGATCATTGTTATCATCCTTCCTCTAAGAAAATGTGGGACAATCCCTAGCAATATGTCCTGATTTGCCACACCGAAAATAGGCATTCTTCCCATACAAGCATTCACCACGATGAGGCTTACCACACTTAGGGCATGGCACTACTACAGCTACCATGTCCTTACTAGCACTAGATCCGATATTAACTTTCTTATTTTGCCATTTGCCCTTTCCTTTGTCTTGACCATTCCACTTTCTCTTTCCAATTTGCCCTTTATCTTGTTGATTGTACAATTGAAGATGTTGCTCTGCATTAGCCTTTTGATACCAGATAGCGTGAGCTCATTCCAGCATCTCACGATACGACATGAAGTGATGTGACATAAGGATCATACTTAGGTCTGGGTTTAACCCTTGCTTGAACCTTCGAGTTTTCTTAATTTTCGTGTCAACCAGAAGTGGAGCATACCTTAAGAGTTGATCGAACTTCCGTTCATAATCCGTTAGGGATATATTACCCTGCTTGAGTTGAAGGAATTCGTTCTCCTTGAAATCCCTTATAGATTGAGGAAAATATTTGTCCATCACTTCCTCCTTGAATTGTTCCCAAATTATTGCCAATTGTTGCTCTGGAGTCCTAAGTTCGGGACATCGAGTCCCACCAGTGACTTGCATCACTAGTAAACATAAACTCTGCACATTGAACCCTTTGTGTATCAGTGCAGTCTATGAGCCAAAAAATTCGTTCTAGCTTACGAAGCCATTCCTCAACTACTAGTGGACCAGATGTTCCATCGAAGGTAGGGGGCTTATGCCTTCAAAATTACTCAACTACCGAGGCGTGAGTCAAAAGAGTAATAGGAGCTGGTTGTGTAGGTGGAGCGGGATTTTGATTCAGCCTGCTAAGATCTTGAACCGCTTGCAGGAGATCCCTTATCAAGTTGTTCTGGTTTGCTCGATACATTTTCCTAGAGATAAGATATAATATCTCACATTAACTTCATTTTCCAATACCAGAATACTTAAAGAAAATAAGATAGTCCTCAAATTGATCATAATTTTCCTTTATTAATAGTACTCATTGCAATCAGGACATACATTAGGTCAACAATTTTTTTATTTTTTTTATTTTTTCAAAAACATAAAGGAAAAGATATCACAAGGAAATGGAAATCTAAATTTCTAATCCCTATGAATCTTGCGAATCTTCTTCGATGGAGCCTCATCTTTGGAGGAGTCTTCTATCTCAGGCCCTGACTCTAGGTCCATCTCAACCTGTGGCTCAGGTTCATGCTCATGATCATTCTCTAAGTCCAACCCAAAGTCATCTTTATGCTCCCATTCGGGATCTTCCTCGGGGTCTGATTCAAACTGAGGTTCGGGCTCGAGCTCAGGCTTAACCTCATTATTGGACTCAATTACTACCTCCGGTTGGGGTTCTAAACTCTCACTCCATCTGTCTAGAAAGGTCTGACAATATATACTAAATTCGATCGTATTTGGGTGCTCTAGATGGTTACCCTCTAGCATCTCATCCCTAACAATGACTCTCATGTTTCCCCACTGAGGTGGAAGTGAATGTATAAGGTTATTCATAGCCTCGATATGCGTGATCTCTAGTCCCGCATCTATAGCTGCCATACATCTCTCATAGATGTCATGTACGTGTTCAACAAGTAGACGAGACGGGTCAGTCACATAGTTCTCATAGGACTGGATGATGGCCCTACGGTTCAACACTGCTATACAAACTGTGGCCTTTCTAGTGGTCTGATAAATTCTAGCCATGTCTGTCACATAAGTGTCCAATTATGTGTTATCTTCATTAGTGATATCAACTTATGCATTATGCTCTTGAGGTTCTAATATGATCGCCAATCATCATTTCTTCACGTATATTTAAACAAAATATAATGTATATAGCATATTTCATTCAAAACACCATAAACATTTTCATAGATTCAAGCTTAAATGATTAAAAAAACCATGCTCGAAAAAAATAATGTGGAACATAATATTTTATTTCATACCTTGGATTCGTCGGATAAGGTCAACTGATAAACGCAAGATGCCATGGAGTACCTTAAATGTTTCTTTTTTTTTCATCTCATAAATAAAATACACTAAGTCTACAGAATTGACTAAACTCGTGCTCTGATACCACGCCGTAATGCCCCGACCCGCATGGACGGAAACGTCACTCAACCATTGTACCTTAGCCGTAAAGTTAGTTCAATATATTTTTAGTAGAAGGTATAAAGATTAAACTTTAGAATTTAATTAAAGAATTTTCCTTTTTTTTAAACACTAATCCAATTCTAAAAGAAAACAATTTCAATAATATTTTTAGAATGGGTTCCATGCATGTAACAACTATTAACGTGAAATTTTGGCAAAACTTAAAAAGTAATGTTGCTGTTCCAGTTTTTATTTTTTTGTCTCAAACAGTAATTGTTAAAATAAATTTGTTTTCATAGCTATCGACCTTGAAACTTCATCAGATTTTAATGTAAGATAGTAAACTCCTTATAATATGACATAGTCAAAAATTAGCTTCCGTCGACGTCATATGGGGTATTAAAATATTTTTCAAAACTCAGCAACGACCCGATTGAAAGGTAACCGGTGCAGTTCAAATAAAATGGCATATAAAATTCCACCGATGTCAAAACCACACGATTTAAAATTTATACAGTAGATAATCCATGAGACTATCAAATCCAATTGGTTTCATCCAAAAATTCCAAGTAACGAGTGAGTTATGAATTTTTGAAAATAAGGGTAGAAGCTGAAAAACAGAGACAGCACCCAGCACAGTTTACTTTATGTGAAATATAACCTTTTACCGATATTGGATTGACATGATTCCAATTTCATTTAGTATCTAACTTATTAGGCTATCCAATCCAATTGGATTTGTATAAAAATACCATGTAACAAAAGAGTTATGATTATTTTAAAGGCGAGGCAGAAACTAAAATTTCTGAAGAGATATCAAAACTTTAAGTCACTAACTTTTTTTGTATACGGTGATTTGTAAATTTATTCCTATGACGCATATCTACTTTCAAACATAATTTATTCATAATGAGTATTCATAAAATAGATCCACACAATATTCATAGGAATCAAATTTAAAGAAAGTATAAACATCTCAAAATCAACTAAAGATGTAAATCACCGGCTTCTCCATGACATGTTCCATCATCCTTTACCATCATCTACGCCCCAAGAAAAATCCATTCAACCTATAGAAAGGAAATTAACCCATGAGTTCAAAAGTCAATAGATATTATCAGTACAATTCGTTATCAAATTAGAAATTCCGAACTATATATTCATACCGTCGTACGTAGATGGATTTCCAGCAAAATCCAATTACTATAGCATTATCATAACACGTAGAGTATGAGAATGATCATTCAAACTGTTATAGTACCGAAGAACCATACCCAAAGGTACCATTTCATTCAAATATTTATCGAAAAATCATATTTGAAAATGAATGAACACTTGCACCTCTACCTACCTTGAATTTTCTTGGATAAAAGAACAAAATGAATAGAAAGCCTTCCTACTTCTCAGCCTTATTATTCCTTAAGCTTAACTTGATATGAAATATATATATTTTGAGAGAAAATGAGATGAAATTCGGATTTGAAGAGGAGTGTAGTGAAAAAGTGACCTTCCACTTTTATAACCTTTCTTTTTAATGAAAAATTAAGTGGGGGAGTTGTATTATCATTAAATTTATTAAATTTAGTCTTTAACTAAGAATTTGAAGAGTCTCTAAGCCATAAAAATAATTCATATGAAAGTTTTATAAAAAACATCTACTTGGTGATTCGAATCTGGGTTGCCTATATAAAATACCATATAGATGACTATTGGGGTAACCCAGTTATTCATTAAATCTTTGTAATCAATTTTATTTAAACTTAATCTCTTAAATTGTTAGGTTTTTAATTAACTTTTGACTTGGACTTTTGTAATCTTACATGGGTTGAGCTTCCATAGGTCGTTTCTAAAATAGGTTAGGTTCGTGGTGCTAGATCATCACAAAATATTAGCATAATTTCATTTTATTTTTCTCAGCTACTACAAATTTGACTTCTTACAAAACATGAAAGTTGTAGAAACATGCCTTGTCTTTCCAACCCAACTTGAATCACCTCGGTTCAATGTCTGCAGCTCAAGTTATGATCATTTTACCGACAGCTGCTTCTTACTTGAGATAATCACTATTCTTGACTTTTCAACATTTTTTTCCTCTACTTGCTCCACTTGTTCTAAATTGAAAATACATGTGAAATACATCAAATAGATACTCTTTCAAATGTATAATACATTAATACTCATGTCGACATGTATGTAAATATGAATTTCAATTAATTGTATTTTTAACCATGTATTTATGGAAATTGAATTTACGGCAAGAGAATTGAAATTAGAGACTAACATTAGAGTTTTTAAACAAAGTGAATGTAAAATGCCTTGTAAATTATATATCTTTGAAGCACTTTTAGACACTAATCACTATCCAAGCGTTCCGTGTATGCAAGTGCCTGCTATTCCACACGAACCTCGTTCCGAATCATCGTGAGCTTTCTGAAATGTGGTTATGGGCCCGAAATGGACATCGTATGGGAAAGATATGCAAATTTCTTTTTAAAACTGACAATCCAAGCATTCCGTGTATGCAAGTCCCTATTCTTCCACATGAACCTCATTTCGAATCGTCATGAGCTTTTCGAAATGTGGTTATGCGCCCAAAATGGACACCGTAAGCGAAAGTTATGCCAATTTTTTTGAAAACTGATAATCCAAGCGTTCTGTGAAAGCAACTGCCTGTTCTTCCACACGAACCCCATTCTAAATTGTAGTGAGCTTTCTGAAATGTAGTTATAGCCAAAATGGACATCGTATGAGAAATTTATACCAATTTTTTTGAAAATCGACAATCCAAGCATTCCGTGTACGTAAGTGCCTATTCTTCCATGTGAACCTTGTTTCGAATCATCGTGAGCTTTTTGGAATGTGGTTATTGGCCCAAAATAGACACCGTAAGTGAAAGTTGTGCCAATTTTTTCGAAAATTGACAATCTAAGGGCTTCGTGTCGGTAAATGCCTGTTCTACCACTTGAACTTCATTTCGAATCATCACGAGCTTTTTAAAATGTGGTTATAGGTCCAAAACGGACGTTGTATGTGAAAGTTATGCCAATTTTTTCGAGAACTGACAATCCAAGCTTTCCCTGCACACAAGTGCCTTTTCTTCCACACGAAACTCATTTTGAATCGTTGCGAGCATTCCAAAATGTGGTTATGGGCCCAAAATGGAGACCGTATGCGAAAATTAAGCTAATTTTTTTGAAAACTGACAATCCAAACATTCCGTGTACGCAAGTGTCTGTTCTTCCATGCGAACCTCATTCTGAATCATCGCGACCTTTTCGAAATGTTGTCATGGGCCCAAAATGGACAAAGTATGCAAAAGTTGTGCCAATTTCTTCAAAAATTGACAATCCAAGCGCTCCGTGTACACAAATGCTTGTTCTTCCATGCGAACCTCATTTCGGATTGTTGCGAGCTTTTCGAAATGTGCTTATGGGCCCAAAATGAACAAAGTAGGCGAAAGTTATGCCTTTTTTTTCTAAAACTGACAATCCAAGCATTCAATGTTGGCAAGTGCCCGTTCTTCCACACAAATCTCATTTCGAATCGTTGCGAGCTTTCCAAAATGTGGTTACGGGCCCAAAATGGATAGTATACGAAAGTTATGCCAATTTTTTTGAAAACTGACAATCCAAGCGTTCTGTGTACGCATGTGCCTATTTTTCAACGCAAACCTCGTTCCGAATCATCGCGAGCTTTTGGAAATGAGGTTATGGGCCCAAAAAGGACAAAGTATGCTAACATTATACTAATTTTTTCGAAAACTGACAATCCAAGTGTTTCGTGTAGGCAAATGCCTGTTCTTCCACATGAACCTCGTTTCGAATCGTCGCGAACTTTCCGAAATGTGGTTATGGGACCAAAACGGACACTGTAAGTGAAAGTTATGTAAACTTTTTTGAAAATTGACAATCCAAACATTCGATGTATGCAAGTGCATGTTATTCCACACGAACCTCATTCCGAATCATCGCGAGCTTTTCGAAATGTGGTTATGGGCCCAAAACGGACATCGTATAGGAAAGTTATGCAATTTTTTTTTAAACTGACAATCCAAGCATTCCGTGTATACAAGTCCCTGTTCTTCCACATGAACCTTGTTTCGAATCGTTGTGAGCTTTTTAAGATGTGGTTATGGGCCCAAAATGGACACCGTAAGCGAAAGTTATGCCAATTTTTTCGAAAACTAACATTCCAAGCATTCTTTGAACGCAAGAGCCTGTTCTTCCACACGACCTCGTTCCAAATCGGAGTGAGCTTTCTGAAATATAGTTATGGCCCAAAACGGACAATGTATGAGAAAGTTATGTAAATTTTTTCGAAAACTAATAATCTAAGCATTCCGTGTATGCAAGTGCCTGTTCTTCCACAGGAATCTCGTTTCGAATCATCGCGAGCTTTTGAAATGTGGTTATGGGCCAAAAATGGACATCGTATGAGTAAGTTATGCAAATTTTATCAAAAATTAACAATCCAAGCGTTTCGTGTACGCAAGTGCCTATTCTTCCACGCGAATCTCATTTCGAATCGTCGTGAGCTTTCAAAAATATGGTTATGCACCAAAATTGGCACCATAAGCGAAAGTTATGCCAATTTTTTAGAAAACTGACAATCCAAGCATTTCGTATATGCAAGTGCCTGTTCTTCCATGCGAACCTCGTTTCAAATCGTCACGAGCTTTTCAAAATGTGGTTATGGGCTAAAAATATACACAGTATGTGAAAGTTATGCCAATTTTTTCAAAAATTGACAATCCAAGCGTTTCGTGTATGCGAGTACCTGTTCTTCCTCGCAAACCTCATTTCGAATTATTGCGACCTTTTGAAAATGTGGTTATGGGCCCAAAATGGACATCGTACAGAAAGTCATGCAATTTTTTTTTGAAAACTGACAATCCAAGAGTTCCGTGTACGCAAGTGCCTATTCTTCCCCACGAACCTCGTTCCGAATCGTGAAATGTGGTTATGGGCCCAAAACGGACAAAGTATGCAAAAGTTATGCAAATTTTTTTGAAGATTGACAATCCAAGCATTTCGTGTATGCAAGTGCCTATTCTTCCACACAAACCTCATTTCGAAGCGTTACGAGCTTTCCAAAATATGGTTATGGGCCTAAAACGAATACCGTAAGCGAAAGTTATGCCAATTTTTCCGACAACTAACAATCCCAGCGTTCTGTGTATGCAAATGCTATTGCTTCCATACGAACCTCATTTCGAATCATCGCAAACTTTACGAAATGTGGTTATGGGCAAAAAATGGACACCGTATGTGAAAGTTATGCCAATTATTTCGAAAACTGACAATCCAAGCGTTCCAGTATGCAAGTGCGTGTTCTTCCTCATGAACCTCATTCCGAATCATTGCGATCTTTTCGAAATGTGGTCATGGGCCAAAAATGGACAAAGTATGAGAAATTTACTCACATTTTTTTGAAAACTGATAATCTAAGCATTCCGTGTATGCAAGTGCCAGCAACGAACAAAGCCCAAATGAAATTTTAGTTATATTTGATTACAAACTTACTAAAGAACGAAATTCAGGTGAAATTTCAGTCAAATTTGATTGAAAATGCAACAATGAACAAAATCTAGATAAAGTTTTAGTCAAATTTGAATGAAAACATGCTAAAGAACAAAATTCAGGTGAAATTTTATGTAAATTTGATTGAAAACATGCCTAAGAACAAAACACAGTTGAAATTTTGGTCAAATTTGATTGGGAATGCACCAATGAACAAACCTCAGATGAAATTTAAGTCAAATTTGATTGGACATGCTCCAATGAACCAAACTCTTGTGAAATTTTAGTCAAATTTGGTTGGAGAGCCAATGAGCAAAAGTCATATGAAATTTTAGTTAAATTTGATTGAAAACGCAACAATGAACAAAACCCATATGAAATTTTAGTCAAATTTGAATGTAAACGCGCTAACGAACAAAATTCAGGTGAACTTTTAGTCAAATTTGCTTAGAAATGCGCTAATAAACAAGTTTCAGATTAAATTTTGGTCAAATTTGATTAGAAACACGCCAAAGAGTTTAATCCATGTGAAATTTTAGTCAAATTTGATTTAAAACACACCAATGAACTAAATACAGATGAACTTTTTGTCCAATTTGATTGAAAAGGCCCAATGTACCAAACTCATGTGAAATTTTAGTCAAATTTGATTGGAAACATAGCGACGAACAAAATATAGGTGAAATTTTAGTCAAATTTGATTAGAAATACAGCAATGAACTAAACCCTAGTAAAATTTTAGTCAAATTTGATTGGAAACTATCCAATGAACAAGACTCATGTGAAATTTTAGTCAAATTTCATTGAAAACACGATTGATTGGAAACGTATCAATGAACAAAACTCAAATAAAATTTTAGTCAAACTTGATTGGAAACGCACCAACGAACAAAATTCAGGCGAAATCTTAGTCCAATTTGATTAGAAACAGGCCAATGAACCAAATAGAAAATTTTTTTTTAATCAAATTTGACTGAAAACGCGCTAATGAACCAAACTTAGGTGAAATTTTAGTCAAATTTGACTGAAAATGCACCAACGAACAAAATCCATATAAAATCTTAGTCAAATTTGATTGGAAACGTGTCGATGAACGAAATTCGAGTGAAATTTTAGTCAACTTTGATTAGAAACAAACTAACCCAAGTGAAATTTTAGTCAAATTTGATCGAAAACACGCCATTGAACAAAACCCAGGTGAAGTTTTAGTTAAATTTGATTGAAAATGCACTAATGAACAAAAATCAGGTAAAATTTTAGTCAAATTTGATTAGAAACACGCCAGTGAAGTAAACCCAGGTGAAATTTTAGTCAAACTCGATTTAAAATGAGCCAATGAACCAAACTCATAAGAAATTTTAGTCAAATTGGATTGGGAACGCGCCAACGAACAAGACCTAGATGAAATTTTAGTCAAATTAAATCACAAATATGCCAATGAACTAAATCTAGTTGAAATTTTAATCCAATTTAATTAGAAACGCATCAACGAACGAAACTCATGTGAAATTTTAGTCAAATTTCATTTTAAATGTACCAGCCAACAAAGCCCAGATGAAATTTTAGTTATATTCGATTATAAACTTGCCAAAGAACGAAATTCAAGTGAACTTTTAGTCAACTTTGATTGAAAATGCGCTAATGAACCAAACTCAAGTGAAATTGTAGTCAAATTTGATTGAAAATGCTAACAAACAAAATCCAGATGAAGTTTTAGTCAAATTTGCTTTAAAACGAGCTAATAAACAAGACTCAGATTAAATTTTGGTCAAATTTGATTAGAAACACACCAAAGAGTTGAACCCATGTGAAATTTTCGTCAAATTTGATTTAAAACGGGCCAATGAATTAAATTCAAATGAAATTTTAGTCAAATTTGATTGGAATACATAACGAACAAAATCCAAGTGAAACTTTAGTCAAATATGATTAGAAACACACCAATAAACTAAACCTAAGTGAAATTTTAGTCAAATTTGATTGGAAACGAGCCAATGAACCAAACTCATGTGAAATTTTAGTCACATTTGATTGGAAATGCGCCAATAAACAAAGCTTTGATGAAATTTTAGTCGTTTTTTATTAGAAACACGCCAATGAATAGAACTAAGGTGAACTTTGAGCCAAATTTGATTGAAAATGCGTAAATGCAACAAACTCATGTGAAATTTTAGTCAACTTTGATTGGAAACACGCTAATGAACAAACTCAAACGAAATTTTTGTCAAATTTGTTTGGAAATGCGCAAATGAACCAAACTCATGTGAAATTTTGGCCAAATTTAATCGAAAAGTGCCAACGAACAAGGCCCAGATGAAATTTTAGTCATATTTGACTAGAACCGCGCAAACGAGCAAAATGTAGGTGAACTTTTAGTCAAATTTAATTGGAAATGCGCTAATGAACCAAACACATGTGAGATTTTAGCCAAATTTGATTGAAAACATGCCAATGAACTAAATTCAAATGAGTTTTTAGTCAAATTTGATTGAAGATGCATCAATGAACAAAATCCAGGTGAAATTCTGGTCAAATTTCATTAGAAACACACCAATGAACTAAATCCATGTGAAATTTTAGTTAAATTTGGTTGGAAACGAGCCTATGAACCAAACTCATGTCAAATTTTAGTCAAATTTGATTGGAAACGCGCCAATGAACAAAGCCCAGAGGAAATTTTAATCATATTTGATTAGAAACACACCAATAAACAAAATCCAGGTAAAGTTTTAGTCAAATTTGATTGGAAATGATCCAGTGAACCAAACTCATGTGAAATTTTATTAAACTTTGATTTGAAACGCGCCAATAAACAAAACTCATGTGAAATTTTAGTCAAATTTGATTGGAAACGCTCCAACGAACAAAGTCAAGATGAAATTTTTGTATGACCGAAACTCGGGTGAACATTTAGTCTAATTTGATTGGAAACGCACCAATGAGAAAAATTAATGTGAAATTTTAGTCAAATTTGATTGAAAACGCAACAATGAGCTAAGCTCAAATGAAATTTCAGTTAAATTTGTTTTGAAATGCGCCAATGTACAAAATCTAACGGAACTTTTAGTCAAATTTGATTAGAAACGTGCTAATGAACAAGATTTAGATTAAATTTTAGTCCATTTTGGTTAGAGACACGCCAAAGAACTGAACCCATGTGAAATTTTAGTCCAATTTGATTTCAAATGCGCCAATGCACTAAATTCAGATGAAATTTTAGTCAAATTTGATTAGAAATAGGTAACGAACAAAATTCTGTCGAAATTTTAGTCAATTTTGATTAGAAATATGTCAATAAACAAAACTCAGGAGAAACTTTAGTCAAATTTGATTGGAAATGAGCCAATGATCCAAACTCATGTGAAATTTAAGTCAAATTTGATTGGAAACGCGCCAATAAACAAGACTCATGTGAAATTTTAGTCAAATTTGATTGGAAATGCTCCAACGAACAAAGCTCAGATAAAATTTTAGTCATATTTGAATAGAACACGCCAATTAACAAAATCCATGTGAACTTTTACTCAAATCTGACTGGAAATGGGCAAATGAACCAAATTCATGTGAAATTTTAGTAAACTTTGATTGGAAACGCTCCAGTGAACAAAACTAAAATGAAATTTTGGTCAAATTTGATTAGAAACGCGCTAACGAACAAAACCCAAATGAAATTTTAGTCAAATGATTAGAAATACACCAATGAGCTAAACTAAGGTGAAATTTTAGTCAAATTTGATTGAAAACAAGCCAATGAACAAAACTCATGTGAGATTTTAGTTAATTCCGATTGGAAACGCGCCAACGAACAAAGTTCATATTAAATTTTAGTGATATTTGATTAGAAACACGCCAATGAACAAAACATAGGTGAACTTTTAGTCAAATTTGATAGGATACGCGCCAATGAACCAAACTGTATGAGATTTTAGTCAAATTCGATTGGAAACGCGCCAATGAACCAAACTCGAGGAATTTTAGTCAAATTTGGTTAGAAAGGTACCAATGAACCAAACTCATATGATATTTTAGTCAAATTTGATTAGAAACATACCAATAAACAAAACTCAGATGAAATTTTAGTCAAATTTGATTGGAAACGCGCCAATGAACGAAATTCAGGTGAAATTTTTGTCCAATTTGATTAGAAACGGGCCAATTAACTAAACACAGAAAAAATTGTAATCAAATTTGTTTGGAAATGTGCTAATGAATCAAACTCAGGTAAAATTTTAGTCAAATTTGACTAGAAACGCATCAACAAATAAAACTCATCTAAAATCTCAGTGAAATTTGATTGGAAATGAGCCGACGGACGAAACTAGGTGAAATTTGAGTCAAATTTGATTAGAAATAACCCAGGTGAACTTTTAGTCAAATTTGATTGGAAACGCGCCAATGAACCAAACTCATGTGAAATTTTAGTCAACTTTGATTGGAAACGTGCCAATAAACCAAACTCATGTGAAATTTTAGTCAACTTTGATTGGAAATGTGCCAATGAACAAAACTCAAATGAAATTTTAGTCAAATTTAGTTGGAAACATGCCAATGAACCAGACTCATATGAAATTTTAGCCAAATTTAATTGGAAGAGTGCCAATGAACAAAGCTCAGATGAAATTTTAGTCATAGTTGGTTAGAACCATGCGAATGAACAAAACGTAGTGAACTTTTAGTCAAATTTTATTGGAAATGTGCCAATGAATGAAACTCGTGTGAAATTTTAGTCAAATTTGTTTGAAAACGTGCCAATGAACTAAATCTAGATGAAATTTTTGTCAAATTTGATTGGAAACGCGGCAACAAACAAAATTCAAGTGAAATTTTAGTCAAATTTTATTAAAAACACACAAATGAACTAAATCCAAATGAAATTTTAGTCAAATTTGATTGGAAACGTGGCAACAAACAAAATTCAAGTGGAATTTTAGTCAAATTTTATTAAAAACACACAAATGAACTAAACTCAGAAGAAATTTTAGTCAAATTTGATTGGAAACGCGCCGATGAACAAGACTCATGAAATTTTAGTCAAATTTGATTGAAAATGCAATAATGAACAAAATCTATATGAAATTTTAGTCAAATTTGAATGGAAAGGTGCTAACAAACAAAATCTAGGTGACCTTTTAGTCAAATTTGATTAGAAACGCGCTAATAAACAAGATTCGGATTAAATGTTGATCAAATTTGATTAGAAACACAACAAAGAATTGAATCCATGTGAAATTTTTGTCAAATTTGATTTGAAACATGTCAATGAACTAAATTCTGATGAAATTTTAGTTAAATTTGAATGAAAGCACAGCAACGAACAAAATCCAAGGGAAATCTTAGTCAAATTTGATTTGAAACACACCAATGAACTAAACCCATGTGATATTTTAGTCAAATTTGATTTGAAACGAGCCAATGAACCAAACTCATGTGAAATTTTAGTCAAATTTGATTGGAGATGTGCCAATGAACAAAGCCCTGATGAAATTTTAGTCATATTTGATTAGAAGCACGTTAATGAACACAATATAGGTGAACTTTTAGTCAAATTTGATTAGAAGCACACTAATGAACAAAACCCAAGATAAATTTTTGTTAAATTTGATTGGAAACGAGCCAATGAACCAAACTCATGTGAAACTTTAGTCTAATTTGATTGGAAATACGCCAATGAACAAGACTCATGTAAAATTTTAGTCAAATTTGATTGAAAACGTGCCAACGAATAAAGCCCAAATGAAATTTTGTTAAATTTGATTGAAAACACAACACTAATCGAAACCCAGTGAACCTTTAGTCAAATTTGATTGTAAACACCCAATTAGCAAAACTCTTATGAAATTTTACTCAAATTTAATTGAAAACGCAATAATGAACAAAATCCAGATGAAATTTTAGTTAACTTTGAATGGAAACGCGCAAAAGAACAAAGTACAGGTAAAATTTTAGTCAAATTTAATTAGAACGTGCCAATGTATAGGTGAAATTTTAGTTAAATTTGATTGGAAAGGCGCCGAGAAACAAAAATTCATGTGAAATTTTAGTCAAATTCGATTCAAAATGCACTTATGAACAATACTTAGAATAAATTTTAGTCAAATTTGATTGGAAACACGTCAAAAAACTGAATCCATATGAAATTTTAGTCAAAAATGCACCAATGCACTAAATTCAGATGAAATTTTAGTCAAATTTGATTGGAAACACGGCAACGAACAAAATTTAGGTGAAATATTGGTCAAATTTGATAGGAAATGAGCTAATGAACAAAACTCATGTGAAATTTTAGTAAAATTTGATTGTAAACACGCCAACGAACAAAGGCCATATGAAATCTTAGTCATGTTTGATTAGAAACACGCCAATGAACAAAATTCAGATGAAATTTTGGTCAAATTTGATTGGAAACGTGCCAATGAACAAGACTCGTGTGAAAACATATGTGAAATTTTAGTCAAATTTGAATGGAAACGCGCTAACGAACAAAATCTAGGTGACCTTTTAGTCAAATTTGATTAGAAATGCCTTAATAAACAAGACTCAGATTAAATTTTGGTCAAATTTGATTAGAAACACACCAATGAACTAAGCCTAGCTGAAATTTTAGTTAAATTTGATTGGAAATGCGCAAATGAACCAAACTCATGTGAAATTTTAGTAAACTTTGATTGAAAATGTGCCAATGAACAAAACTCAAATGAAATTTTAGTCAAATTTGATTGGAAACGCGTCAATGAACAAAACTCATGTGAAATTTTAACCAAATTTAGTAAACTTTGATTGAAAATGTGCCAATGAACAAAACTCAAATGAAATTTTTGTCAAATTTGATTAGAAACGCATCAATGAACAAAACTCATGTGAAATTTTAGCCAAATTTAATTGGAATCACGCCAATGAACAAAGTCCAGATGAAATTTTAGTCAAATTTAATTAGGAACACACCAATAAACTAAATTTAGTTAAAATTTTAGTCAAATATGATTGGAAATGAGCCAATAAATAAAATTCATGTGAAATTTTAGTTAAACTTGATTGGAAACGCGCCAACGAATAAGTTCAAATGAAATTTTAGTCATACTTGTTCAGAAACACGCCAATCAACAAAACTAAGGTGAACTTTTAGTCAAATTTGATTAAAAACGTGCCAATGAACCAAACTCAGGTGAGATTTTAGTCAAATTTAATTGAAAATACGCCAATAAACCAAATTCATGAGGAATTTTAGTCTAATTTGTTTGGAAACGCGCCGATAAACCAAACTTATGTGAGATTTTAGTCAAATTTGATTGGAAACATACCAACGAACAAAACTCAGATAAAATTTTAGTCAAATTTGATTGAAAATGTGCCAACGAAAAAAATTAGGTGAAATTTTTGTCCAATTTAATTGAAAATGGGCCAATGAACTAAACACAGATAAAATTTTAATAAAATTTTTTGAGAAACGTGCCAATGACCCAAATTCGGGTGAAATTTTACTCAAATTTGATTGAAAACGCACCAACGAACAAATTTCAGATAAAATCTCAGTCAAATTTGATTGAAAATGCACCGATGGACGAAACCCAGATGAAATTTTAGTCAAATTTGATTAGAAACAAAATAAACCCAAATGAAATTTTAGTTAAATTTGATCGAAAACGCTCCACTGAACAAAATCCAGATAAAGTTTTAGTTGAATTTGATTGAAAATGCACTAACAAACAACATTCAGGTAAAATTTAGTCAAATTTGTTTAGAAACACACCAATGAAGTAAATCTAGGTGAAATTTTAGTCAAATTTGATTGATAACGCACAAATGAACAAAAATCATGAGAAATTTTAGTCAAAGTTCATTGGAAACGCGCCAACGAACAAAACCTAAATGAAATTTTAGTCAAATTATATTACAAATAGGCCAATGAACTAAACTCAGTTGAAATTTTTGTCCAATTTGATTAGAAACGCACCAATAAACCAAACTAGTGTGAAATTTTGGTCAAATTTGATTTTAAACGTGCCGACGAACAAAGCCCATATGAAATTTTAGTCATATTCAATTACAAACATGCCAATGAATGAAATTCATGTGAATTTTTAGTCGAGTTTGATTGAAAACGAGCCAATGAACCAAACTCAAGTGAAATTTTAGTCAAATTCGATTGGAAACGCAACAATGAACAAAATTCAGATGAAATTTTAGTCAAATTTGAATGGAAACTGCTAACGAACAAAATTCAGGTGAAATTTTAGTCAACTTTGATTAAAAATGTGCCAAAGAACAAGATCAAGGTGAAATTTTATGCAAATTTAATTGAAAACGCGCCTAAGAACAAAACTCAGGTGAAATTTCGTTCAAATTTGATTGTGACCGTGCCAATAAACAAAATTCAGATGAAATTTTAGTCAAATTTACTTTTACATGCGCCAATGAACAAAACTCCTGTGAAATTTTAGTCAAATTTGATTGGAAACGCCTCAACAAACAAAGCCAAGATAAAAAATTTATATGATCGAAACCCTGGTGAACATTTAGTCAAATTTGATTGGAAACGCGCCAATAAGCAAAACTCATGGGAAATTTTAGTCAATTTGATTGGAAATGCAACAACGAGCAAAACTCAAATGAAATTTTAGTTAAATTTGATTTTCAAATGCACTGATGAACAAAATCCAGGTAAACTTTTAGTCAAATTTGATTAGAAATGCATTAATGAACAAGATTCAAATTAAAGTTAAATTTGATTAGAAACACGCCAAAGAACTGAACCCATGTGAAATTTTTGTCAAATTTGATTTCAAACGCACCAACACAGTAAATACAGATGAAATTTTAGTCAAATTTGATTGGGAACGTAGCAACAAACAAAATTCAAGTGAAATTTTAGTCAAATTTAACTAGAAGCACACCAACGAACAAAATCCACGAGAAATTTTAGTCAAATTTGATAGGAAACGAGCCAATGAACTAAACTCATGTCAAATTTTAGTCAAATTTGATAGGAAACGAGCCAATGAACTAAACTCATGTCAAATTTTAGTCAAATTTGATTAGAAACGCGCCAATGAACAAAGCCCAGATGAAATTTTAGTCATATTTTATTAGAAACATGCCAATGAACAAAACATAAGTGAACTTTTAGTGAAATCTGACTGGAAACGTGCCAATGAACCAAATTGATGTGAAATTTTAGTAAACTTTGATTGGAAACGTCCCAATGAACAAAACTCAAATGAAATTTTAGTCAAATTTGATTCGAAACACACAAATGAACAAAATTCATGTGAAATTTTAGCCAAATTTGATTGGAATCGCGCCAACGAACAAAGTCCAGATGAAATTTTAGTCAAATTTGATGAAAAACGCGTCAACAAACAAAGCCCAGATCAAAATATATTCAAATTTGATTTTAAATACACCAATAAGCTAAACTTAGGTGAAAATTTAGTCGAATTTGATTGGAAACGAGCCAATATACCAAACTCATATGAAATTTTAGTTAAATTTGATTGGAAACCCGCCAACGAATAAAGGTCAGATGAAATTTTAGTCATATTTGATTAGAAACACGCCAATGAACAAAACCCAGGTGAACTTTTACCCAAATTTGATTGGAAATGAGCCAATGAACCAAACACTGTGAGATTTTAGTCAAATTTGATTGGAAATGCGCCGATGAACCAAACTCATGAGGAATTTTTGTCAAATTTGTTTGGAAAGGCACCGACGAACCAAAATCACGTGAAATTTTGTTAAACTTTGATTTGAAAAGTGCCAATGAAAAATGCTCAAATGAAATTTTAGTCAAATTTGATTGGAAAGCACCAATGAACAAAATTTATGTGAAATTTTATCCAAATTTGATTGGAATCGTGCCAACGAACAAAGCCCAGATGAAATTTTAGTCAAATTTGATTAGAAATACACAACGAGCAAACCCAAGTGAACTTTTAGTCAAATTTGATTGGAAATGTGCCAATGAACCAAACTCATGTGAAAATTTAGGCAACTTTGATTGGAAATGCGCCAATCAACAAAATTCAAATGAAATTTTAGTCAAATTTCATTGGAAACGCGCCAATGAACCAAAATCATGTGAAATTTTAGCCAAATTTGGTTAAAAATGTGCTAACGAACAGAGCCCATATGAAATTATAGTCAATTTTGGTTAGAACAACGCAAATGAACAAAACCCAAACGTGCCAATAGATCAAAATCATGTGAAATTTTAGTCAAATTAATTGAAAACATGCCAATGAACTAAATTCAAATGAAATTTTAGTTAAATTTGATTTGGAACACGGCAACGAACAAAATCTAGATGAAATTTTAGTCAAATTTGATTAGAAACACAGTATTGAACTTAACCAAGGTGAAATTTTAGTCAAATTTGATTGAAAACTAGCCAATGAACAAGACTCATGTGAAATTTTAGTTGAATTTGAATGAAAACGCGCCGATAAACCAAACTCATGTGAGATTTTAGTCAAATTTGATTGAAACGCCCAAATAAACAGAGCCTTGATGAAATTTTACTTATATACGCCAATGAGGAAAAGTCATGTGAAATATTACTTAAATTTGATTGAAAACACAAAAATGAACAAAACTAATATAAAATTTTAGTCAAATTTGAATGGAAACGCGCTAACGAACAAAATTCAAGTGAACTTTTAGTCAAATTTGCTTAGAAACAGGCTAATAAATAAGACCCAAATTAAATTTTGGTCAAATTTTATTATAGAAACACACCAAAGAGTTGAACCCATGAAAAATTTTAGTCAAATTTGATTTAAAACGCGCCAATGAACTAAATCCAGATGAAATTTTAGTCAAATTTCATGGGAAACATGCAACGAACAAAATCCTTAGTCAAATTTGATTAGAAACACACTAGTGAACTAAATTCAGGTGAAATTTTAATCAAATCTATTTAGAAATGCGCCAATGAACAAATCCAAGATTAAATTTTATGCAATTTTGATTGAAAACATGCCTAAAAACAAAACTCAGGTGAAATTCTGGTCAAATTTGATTGGGAACGCGCCAATGAACAAAACTCAGATGAAATTTTAGTCAAATTTAATTGGACAAACGCAAATGAACCAAACTCATGTGAAATTTTAGTCAAATTTGATGGGAAATGCACAAATGAGCAAAAGTCATGTGAAATTTTAGTTAAATTTGATTGAAAACGCAACAATGAACAAAACCCATACGAAATTTTAGTCAAATTTGAATGGAAATGCGCTAACGAACAAAATCCAAATGAACTGTTAGTTAAGTTTGCCTATAAATGTGCTAATAAGCACGACTTAGATTAGATTTTGGTCAAATTTGATTAGAAACACACCAAAGAGTTGAACCCATGCGAAATTTTAGTCAAATTTGATTTAAAAAAGCGCCAATGAACTAAATTCAGATGAAATTTTAGTAAATTTGATTGGAAACTCGCAACGAACAAGGTTCAAGTGAAATTTAGACAAATTTGATTAGAAACACACTAATGAATAAAATCCAGGTGAAATTTTAGTCAGATTTGATTGGAAACGAGCCACTGAACCTAACTCATGTGAAATTTTAGTCAAATTTAATTGAAACGCGCCAATAAGTAAAGCTCTGATGAAATTTTAGTCATATTTGATTATAAATACGCCAATGAACAGAACCCAGGTGAACTTTTAGTCAAATTTGATTGGAAACGCGCAGATGATCCAAACTCGTGTGAAATTTTAGTCAATTTTGATCGAAAACGTGCCAATGAACAAAACTCAAACGAAATTTTAGTCAAATTTGGTTGGAAACGCATTAATGAGCAAAACTCGTGCGAAATTTTAGCCAAATCTGATCGAAAAAGCCCCCAACGAACAAGTTCCGGATGAAATTTTAGCCATATTTGATTAGAACCACACGAATGAGCAAAATTCAGGTAAATTTTTAGTCAAATTTGATTGAAAACGTGCCAATGAACCAAACACATATAAAATTTTAGTCGAATTTAATTGAAAACACGCTAATGAACTAAATTCAGATGACATTTTAGTCAAATTTGATTGAAAACGTGGGAACGAGAAAAATCTAGGTGAAATTTTGGTCAAATTTGATTAGAAACACACTAATGAACTAAACCCAGATGAAATTTTAGTCAAATTTGATTGGCAACGAGCCAATGAACTAAACTCATGTGAAATTTTAATCAAATTTGATTGGAAATGTGCCAATGAGCAAGACTCAAGTGAAATTTTAGTCAAATTTGATTGGAAACGTGCAATGAATAAAGCCCAGATGAAATTTTAGTCATTTTTGACTAGAAACACGCCAGTGAACAAAATTCAAGTGAACTTTTAATTAAATTTGATTGGAAATGCGCCAATGAACAAAGCTCATGTGAAATTTTATTAAACTTTGATTGGAAATGCCCCAATAAACAAAATTCATGTAAAATGCTAGTCAAATTTTATTGGAAACTCGCCAATGAACAAAGCCAAGATGAAATTTTTGTATGACCGAAACCCAGGTGAACATTTAGTCAAATTTGATTGGAAATACGTCAATGAGCAAAATTCATGTGAAATTTTATTCAAATTTGATTGAAAACGCGACAATTAGCAAAACTCAGATGAAATTTCAGTTAAATTTGATTTGAAACACGCCAATGAACAAAATTTGGGGAAACTTTTAATCAAATTTGATTAGAAACGCGTTAATGAACAAGATTTAGATTAAATTTTAGTTTAGTTTGATTAGAAACACATCAAAGAATTGAACCCATGTGAAAGTTTAGTCAAATTTGATTTCAAATGCGCCAATGCACTAAATTCGGATGATATTTTAGTCAAATTTGATTAGAAACCCGACAACGAACAAAATTTAGGCGAAATTTTAGCAAATTTGATTAGAAATACGTCAATGAACAAAACCCAGGAGAAATTTTAGTCAAATTTGATGAGAAATGAGCCAATGAATCAGACTCATATGAAATTTTAGTTAAATTTGATTGGAAATGTGCCAACGAACAAGGCCCAGATAAAATTTTAGTCATATTTGATTAGAAACACGCCAATGAACAAAATGCATGTGAGCTTTTAGTCAAATTTGATTGGAAACGTGCAAATGAACCAAACTCATGTGAAATTTTAGTAAACTTTGTTTGGAAATGCGCCAATAAACAAAACTCAAATGAAATTTTAGTCAAATTTGATTGGAAATGCACTAATGAACAAAATTCATGTGAAATTCTAGCCAAATGTGATTGGAAACGTGCCAACGTTCAAAAGCCCAGATGAAATTTTAGTCAAATTTGATTAGAAATACACCAATGAGCTAAACCTAAGTGAAATTTTAGTCAAATTTGATTGGAAACGCACCAATGAATCAAACTCATGTGAAATTTTAGTTAAATTTGATTGGAAATAGCCAATAAAGAAAGTGTAAATTAAATTTTAGTCATATTTGATTAGAAACACACCAATGAACAAAACCCAGGTGAATTTTAATTCAAATTTGATTGGGTACGCACCAATGAACTAAACTCTGTGAGATTTTAGTCAAATTCAATTGGAAAAGCGCCAACGAACCAAACTCATGAGGAATTTTAGTCAAATTTGTTTAGAAAGGCGCCGATGAACCAAACTCGTATGAGATTTTAGTCAAATTTGATTGGAAACATGCCAATAAACAAAACTAATACGAAATTTATTGAAATTTGATTGGAAATGTGCTAACGAACAAAATTCAGGTGAAATTTTAGTCCAATTTGATTAGACATAGGCTAATGAACAAAGCACAGATAACATTTTAATCATACTTGTTTGGAAATGCCCCAGTGAACCAAACTCACATGAAATTTTAGTAAACTATATGTGGATTCCAATAGAAGTCCTTCCATCTCTTTGTGACTTTGAATTGACTAAATAAGGGGATGAAATCAAGAAAAAGATGGAAGAATTGAAATAACAGTTCGGAACCAAGAAATGGAAGGATGAAAGTCCTATTGGAAACGCGCCAATGAACAAAGCCCAGATGAAATTTTAGTCATGTTTGATTAGAAACGCGCCAATGAACAAAACCCAGGTGAACTTTTAGTAAACTTTGATTAGAAATGCATCGATGAACAAAACTCAAACGAAATTTTAATCAAATTTGATTGGAAACGCGCTAATGAACAAAACTCATGTGAAATTTTAGTCAAATTTAATTGGAATCGCACCAATGAACCAAGCCCAAATAAAATTTTAGTAAAATATTATTGGAAATGCGCTAACGAACAAAGCTCAGATGAAATTATAGTCAAATTTGATTAGAAATACCACAATGAGCTAAACCCAGATGAGATTTTAGCTAAATTTGATTGGAAACAAGCCAATGAATCAAACTCATGTGAAATTTTAGTCATATTTGATTAGTAACACACCAATGAACGAAAGACTGTGAGATTTTAGTCAAATTTGATTGGAAACGCACCGATGAACTAAAACTCATGTGAAATTTTAGTAAACTTTGATTGGAAACGCGCCAAAAAACAAAACTAATATGAAATTTTAGTTAAATTTGATTGGAAACGCACCAATGAATAAAACTCATGTGAAATTTTAGCCAAATTTGATTGGAATCGCGCTAGCGAACAAAATCCAAGTGAACTTTTAGTCAAATTTGTTTAGAAACGCGCTAATAAACAAGACTTTAATTAATTTTTTTGGTCAAATTTGATTAAAAACATGCCAAAAAGTTGAACCCATGTGAAATTTTAGTCAAATTTGATTTAAAACACGCCAATGAACTAAATCCAGATGAAATTTTAATCAAATTTGATTGGAAACGCGTAAGGAACAAAATCCAAATGAAATTTTAGTCAAATTTGATTAGAAACATACTAGTGAACTAAACCCAAGTGAAATTTTAGTCAAATTTGATTGGAAACGCGTAAGGAACAAAATCCAAATGAAATTTTAGTCAAATTTGATTAGAAACATACTAGTGAACTAAACCCAAGTGAAATTTTAGTCAAATTTGATTGGAAACGAGCCAATGAACCAAACTCATGTGAAATTTTAGTCAAATTTGATTGGAAACGAGCCAATGAACCAAACTCATGTGAAATTTTAGTCAAATTTGATTGGAAACGCTCCAATAAACAAAGCCCTAACGAAATTTTATTCATATTAGATAAGAAACATGCTAATGAGCAGAAGCCAGGTGAGCTTCTAGTTAAATTTGATTGGAAACGCGTAAATGAACCAAACTCATGTGAAAATTTTAGTCAACAATTGATGAGAAACATGCCAATGAATAAAACTCAAACGAAATTTGAGTCAAATTTGGTTGACAACATGCCAATGGACCAAACTCATGTGAAATTTTTTGTCAAATTTTGTTGGAAATACACCAATGACCAAAATCGTGTGAAATATTACTTAAATTTGATTGAAAGCACAATAATGAAAAAAATCCATATGGAATTTTTGTCAAATTTGAACAGAAACACACTAACGAACAAAATCCAGGTGAACTTTTATTCAAATTTGCTTAGAAATGCGCTAATAAACAAGACTCAGATAAAATTTTGATCAAATTTGATTAGAAACAAGCCAAAGAGTTGAACCCTTGTGAAATTTTAATCAAATTTAATTTCAAATACGCCAGTGAACTAAATGCAGATGAAATTTTAGTCAAATTTGATTGGAAAAGCTCTACGAACACAATTCAAGTGAAATTTTAGTCTTATTTGATTAGAAACATACCAATGAACTAAAATCATGTGAAATTTTAGTTAAATTTGATTGGAAACGGGCCAATAAACAAAGCCTTGACGAAATTTTAGTCATATTAGATAAGAAACACGCCAATGAACAGAACCCAGGTGAGCTTTTAGTTAAATTTGATTAGAAACTCAACAATTGATGGGAAACGTGCCAATGAACAAAACTCAAACGAAAATTTAGTCAAATTTGGTTGAAAACGTGAATGAACCAAACTCATGTGAAATTTTAGTCAAATTTTGTTGGAAATACGACAATGAGCAAAAGTCATGTGAAATATTACTTAAATTTGATTGAAAGCGCATTAATAAAAAAAATCCATATGAAATTTTAGTCAAATTTGAACGGAAACGTGCTAACGAACAAAATTCAGGTGAGCTTTTAGTCAAATTTGCTTACAAACGCGCTAATAAACAAGACTTAGATTAAATTTTGGTCAAATCTGATTAGAAGCACGGAAATTTTAGTCAAATTTGGTTGGAAACGCACAACAAACAAAATCCAATTAAAATTTTAGTCAAATTTTATTATAAACATACTAATGAACTAAACCCAGGAGAAGTTTTAGTCAAATTTGATTGGAAACAAGCCAATGAACCAAACTCATATGAATTTTAGTTATATTTGATTGGAAACGCTCCAATAAAGAAAGCTCTTATGAAATTTTAGTCATATTTGATTAGAAACATGCCAATGAACCGAACCCAAGTGAGCTTTCAGTCAAATTTGATTGGAAATGTGCAAATGAACAAAAACTCAAATGAAATTTTAGTCAAATTTGGTTGAAAATGCGCCAATGAACCAAACTCAAGTGAAATTTTAGCCAAATTTGATTGGAAAAGCGCAAACGAACTAAATCTAGGACCACGTGAATAAGCAAAATCTAGGAGAACTTTTAATCAATTTTGATTCGAAACGAACTAATGAACCAAACTCATGTGAAATTTTAGTCGAATTTGATTGTAAACACACAAATGAACTAAATCTAGATGAAACTTTAGTCAAATTTGATTGGAAACACAGCAATGAACAAAATCCATGAGAAATTTTGGTCAAATTTTATTAGAAACACACCAATGAAATAAATCCTGGTGAGATTTTAGTTAAATTTGATTGGAAACAAGCCAATGAACCAAACTCATGTAAAATTATAGTCAAATTTGATTGAAAACGTGCCAATGAACAAGACTCACGTGAAATTTTAGTCAAATTTAATTGGAAACATGCTAACGAACAAAGCCCAGATGAAATTTTAGTCATATTTGATTAGAAACACGCCAATGAACAAAACCCAGGTGAACGTTTAGTCAAATTTGATTGGAAATGCGCTAATGAACCAAGCTCATGTGAAATGTTTTTAAACCTTGATTGGAAACGCACCAATAAACAAAACTCATGCGAAATTTTAGTCAAATTTGATTCGAATCTCGCCAATGTAGGAAGCCAAGATGAAATTTTTGTATGACTGAAACCTAGGCGAACATTTAGTCAAATTTGTTTGGAAACACGTCAATGAGCAAAATTCATGTGAAATTTTAGTCAAATGTGATTGAAAATGCAATAATGAGCAAAGCTCATATGAAATTTCAATTAAATTCGATTTGAAATGCGCCAATGAACAAAATCTAGGAGAACTTTTTATCAAATTTGATTAGAAACTCACTAATGAACAAGAGTTAGATTAAATTTTAGTCAAATTTGATTAGAAACACGCCAAAGAACTGAACCCAAGTGAAATTTTAGCCAAATTTGATCGAAAATGCGCCATTGAACAAAATTCAGATGAAGTTTTAGTTAAATTTTATTGGAAATGCGCCAATGAACAAAGCCCAGATAAAATCTCAATCATATTTGATTAGAAACATGCCAACGAACAAAATTCATGAGAAATTTTACTCAAATTTGATAGGAAACGAGCTAACAAACCAAACCCATGTAAAATTTTAGCCAAATATGATTGAAAACGCACCAATGAACAAAACTCATGTGAAATTTTAGTCAAATTTGATTGGAAACGTGCCAATGAACCAAACTCATGTGCAAGTTTAGTCAAATTTGATTGGAAACGCACCAATAATCTAGGCTCATGTGAAATTTTAGTCAAATTTGATTGGAAACATGCCAACAAATAAAGCCTAGATAAAATTTTAGTAATATTTAATAAGAAACACGCCAATGAACAAAATCTATGTGAACTTTTAGTTAAATTTGATTGGAAATGCGCAAATGAACAAAACTCATGTAAAATTTCAATAAATTTTGATTGGAAACGTGCCAATGAACAAAATTCAAATGAAATTTTAATCAAATTTTATTTGAAACTCACCATTGAACAAAACGCATGTGCAATTTTAGCCAATTTGATTGGAAATACGCAAATGAACAAAGCCCAGATGAAATTTTAGTCAAATTTGATAAGAAAAATTTCATGCAGGTTTTTGAGTAAATTGCACATGAGTTTTGTTCATTGGTGTGTATCAAATCAAATTTGAATTAAATTTCACATGAGTTTTATTTATTAGCGCGTAATTTAACTAAAAATTAACATAAGTATTGCTCATTGGCGCGTTTTCAATCAAAATTGACTAAAATTTCACCTGAATTTCGTTTATTAGCGTGTATCAAACCAAATTTGACAAAAATTTCACGCGAGTTTTAGTCATTGGCGCGTTTCCCATCAAATTTGACTAAAATTTCACCAGGGTGTCGTTCATGGCGTGTATCAAATAAAATTTGACTAAAATTTCATTTGAATTTTGTTCGTCGATACGTTTCCAATCAAATTAGACTAAAATTTCACAGGGTTTTGGTTCATTGGAGCGTTTCCAATCAATTGACTAAAATTTCAAGTGAGTTTTGTTCATTGATATGATTCCAATAAAATTTGACTAAAATTATATCAAGGCTTCGTTCATTGGCGTAAATCAAATCCGATTTAACAAAAATTTCATCTGAATTTTATTCGTTGGCGCGTTTCTAATCAAATTTTACTAAAATTTCACATGAGTTTGGTTCATTGACACATTTCGAATCAAATTTGTCTAAAATTTCAGGCAGATTTTTTCGTTGGCGCGTTTTCAATCAAATTTGACTAAAATTTCACATGAGTTTTGTTCATTGATGTGATTCCAATAAAATTTGACTAAAATTTTAACAGGGTTTTGTTCTTTGACATGTATCAAATCAAATTTGACTAAAATTCATCTGAATTTTGTTCCATGGCCTGTTTCCGATTAAATTTGACAAGAATTTCACATGAGTTTGGTTTATTGACACACATCGGATCAAATTTGACTAAAATTTTGTGCGGATTTTTGACTAAAATTTCACTTGAGTTTTCTCATTGGCGTGTATCAAATCAAATTTGAATAAAATTTCACATGAGTTTGTTCATTAGCGCATTTCCAATCAATTTTGACTAAAAATTAACATGAGTATTGCTTATTGGCGCGTTCTCAATCAAATTTGAATAAAAATTTTCATGAGCTTTATTCATTGGCTTGTATCAAATCAAATTTGACAAAAATTTCACCCGAGTTTTATTCATTGGCGCGTTTCCAATCAAATTTGACTAAAATTTCACTAGAGTTTCATTCATTGGTGTGTATTAAATAAAATTTGAATAATTTTCATTTGAATTTTGTTCGTCGGCGTGTTTCCAATCAAATTTGAGTAAAATTTCATAGGGGTTTGGTGCATTGGCGTGTTTCCAATCAAATTTGACTAAAATTTCACCGAAATTTAGTTCATTGGCGTGTTTCTAACTAAATTAGACAAAAATTTCATCTAGATTTTGTTCATTGGAGCGTTTTCAATCAAATTTGACTAAAATCTGACGTGCGTTTAGTTCATTGGCACATTTCGAATTAAATTTGACTAAAATTTCATGCGGGTTTTTTTGTTGGCGCATTCCCAATCAGATTTGACTAAAATTTCACATCAGCTTTGTTCATTGACACTGGTCAAATAGAATTTGACTAAAATTTCTCCAGGGTTTCGTTCATTGGCGTGTATCAAATCAAATTTGACTAAAATTTCATGCGCATTTTTTTGTTGGCGCATTTCCAATCAAATTTGACTAAAATTTCATATGAGTTTGGTTTATTGACACATTTCGAATCAAAATTGATTGAAATTTTATGCGGGTTTTTTCGTTGGCGCATTTCCAATCAAGTTTGACTAAAATTGCAAATAAGTCTTGTTCATTGGCCCGCTTCCAATCATATTTGACAAAAATTTCACCAGGGTTTCGTTCATTGGTGTGTATCAAATCAAATTTGACTAAAATTTTGTTTGAATTCTGTTCGTTGGTGTGTTATCAAATCAAATTTGACTAAAATTTTGTTTGAATTCTGTTCGTTGGTGTGTTTCCAATTAAATTTGACTAAAATTTCATAGGGGTTTGGTTCATTGGCATGTTTCCAATCAAAATTGACTAAAATTTCACATGAGTTTTGTTCATTGACATGATTTCAATAAAATTTGACTAAAATTATACCAGGGCTTCGTTCATTGGCATAAATCAAATCCAATTTAACAAAAATTTCATCTGAATTTTGTTCGTTGGCGTGTATCTAATCAAATTTCACTAAAATTTCACATGAGTTTGGTTCATTGACACATTTCGAATCAAATTTGTCTAAAATTTCAGGCGGATTTTTTCGTTGGCGCGTTTTCGATCAAATTTGACTAAAATTTCACTGAGTTTTGTTCATTGATGCGATTCCAATAAAATTTGACTAAAATTTTACCAGGATTTTGTTCTTTAGCATGTATCAAATCAAATTTGACTAAAATTCATCTGAATTTTGTTTGATGCCGCATTTTCAATTAAATTTGACTAAAATTTCACATGAGTTTGGTTTATTGACACATTTCGAATCAAATTTGACTAAAATTTTGGGGGGGTTTCTGACGAATATTTCACTTGAGTTTTTTCATTGGGGTGTATCAAATCAAATTTGAATAAAATTTTACATGAGTTTGTTCATTAGTGCGTTTCCAATCAATTTTAACTAAAAATTAAAATGAGTATTGCTCATTGGCGCGTTCTCAATCAAATTTGACTAAAATTTCTCATGAGCTTTATTCATTGGCGTGTATCAAATCAAATTTGACTAAAATTTCATGTGAGTTTTGGACAATGGCACGTTTCCAATCAAATTTGACTAAAATTTCACCAGGGTTTCGTTCATTGGCGTGTATTAAATAAAATTTGACTAAAATTTCATTTGAATTTTGTTCGTCTGCGTGTTTTCAATCAAATTTGAGTAAAATTTCACAAGGGTTTGGTGCATTGGCGCGTTTCCTATCAAATTTGACTAACATTTCACCGGAATTTAATTCATTGGCATGTTTCTAACTAAATTTGACTAAAATTTTACCTAAATTTTATTTGTCAGTGCGTTTCAAATCAAATTAGACTAAAATTTCATTTAGATTTTGTTCATTGGTGCGTTTTCAATCAAATTTGACTAAAATTTGACATGCGTTTGGTTCATTGACACGTTTTGAATCAAATTCGACTAAAATTTCATGCGGATTTTTTGTTGGCGCGTCCCAATCAAATTTGACTAAAATTTCCCATCAGCTTTGTTCATTGACACGGTTCAAATAAAATTTGACTAAAATTTCTCCAGGGTTTTGTTCATTAGCGCGTGTCCAATCAAATTTGACTAAAATTTCATGAGTTTGGTTTATTGACACATTTCAAATCATATTTGACCGAAATTTTATGCGGATTTTTTCGTTGGCGCGTTTCCAATCAAGTTTGACTAAAATTTCAAATGAGTATTGTTCACTGGCACGGTTCCAATCATATTTGACTAAAATTTCACAAGGTTTTGTTCATTGTCATGTATCAAATAAAATTTGACTAAAATTTCGTTTGAATTCTGTTCGTTGGTGCGTTTCCAATAAAATTTGACTAAAACTTCACATCAGTTTGATTCATTGACACATTTTGAATCAAATTTGCATAAAATTTCATGCAGATTTTTTTGTTGGTGCGTTTCCAATCAAATTTGGCTAATATTTTACATGAGTTGCATTCGTTGGCCCGATTCCAATAAAATTGGACTAAAATTTCACATGAGATTCATTTATTGGCGTTTATTAAATCAAATTTAACTAAAATTTTACATCAACTTTGTTCATCGACATGGTTCAAATAAAATTTGACTAAAATTTCACCTGAGTTTCATTCATTGGCATATATGAAATCAAATTTGACTAAAATTTCACCTGAGTTTTGTTCATTGGCGCGTTTCCAATCAAATTTGAGTTAAATTTCACCCGAGTTTCGTTCATTGGCTTGTATCAAATCAAATTTAATTAAAATTTAATCTGAATCTTGTTCGTTGGCATGTTTCCAATCAAATTTGACTAAAATTTCACATGGGTTTGGTTCATTTGCCCGTTTCTAATCAAATTTAACTAAAATTTCAATGAGATTTAGTTCCCTGGCATGTTTCTAATTAAATTTGACTAAAATTTCTCAAGGATTTTGTTCGTTATTACGTTTCAAATCAAATTTGTCTAAAATTTCATCCGAATTTTGTTCATTGGCCCGTTTTCATTCAAAATTGGCTAAAATTTCACATGAGTTTGGATCATTGGCACATTTCAAATCAAATTTGACTAAAATTTCGTGCAGGTTTTTTCGTTGGTGCGTTTCATATCAAATTTGACTAAAATTTCACATGAATTTTGTTCATTGATGCGATTTTAATAAAATTTGACTAAAATTTTACCAAGGCTTCGTTCATTGGCATGTATAAAATCCAATTTGATGAAAATTTCATCCAAATTTCGTTCGTGGGCGCGTTACTAATCAAATTGACTAAAAATTTCACATGGGTTTGGTTCATTAGCGCATTTCCAATCAAATTTCACTAAAATTTCACAGGGATTCAGGTCATTGGCGTGTTTCTAATAAAATTTGAATAAAATTTCACAAGAGTTTTGTTCATTAGTGCGTTTCAAATCAAATTAGACTAAAATTTCATTTAGATATTGTTCACTGGCACGTTTTCAATCAAATTGGCTCAAATTTGATATGAGTTGGTTCACTGACACATTTCGAATCAAGTTTGTCTAAAATTTCATACAGGTTTTTTCGTTGGCGCGTTTTCAATCAAATTTGACTAAAATTTCACATTAATTTTATTCATTGACACGATTCCAATAAAATTTGATTAAAATTTTACCAGGGCTTCGTTCATTGGCATGAATCAAATTCAATTTTAAAAAAAATTTCATCTGAATTTTGTTTATTGGTGCGTTTCTAGTCAAATTTGACAAAAATTTCCCATAAGTTTGGTTCATTGACACATTTCAAATCAAATTTGACTAAAATTTCATGCGAGTTTTTTCGTTGATGCGTTTCCAATCAAATTTGACTAAAATTTCACATGAGTTTGGTTCAGTGACACATTTAGAATCAAATTTAACTAAAATTTTATGGTTGGTGCGTTTCCAATCAAATTTGTCTAAAATTTCACGTGAGTTTTGTTCATTGACGCGATTCCAATAAAATTTGACTAAAATTTCACACAAGTTTGGTTTATTTACACATTTTGAGTGAAATTTGACTAAATTTTCATGCAAGTTTTTTTGTTTGCGCGTTTTCAATCAAATTTGACCATAATTTCAAATGAGTTTTGTTCATTGGTGCGATTCCAATCAAATTACACTAAAATTCCATCTGAATTTTTGTCATTGGCGCGTTTCTAATCGAATTTGACGAAAATTTCACATGAGCTTGCTTACTTGGCTTGTTTCCTATCAAATTTAACTGAAATTTTACCAGGATTTAGTTCGTTGGCATGTTTCTAATCAAATTTCACAAAAATTTTATCAGGATTTTGTTCATTTGTGCATTTCCAATCAAATTTGACTAGACTTTCATCTGGATTTTTTCATTGGCGAGTTTTCAATCAAATTTGTAAAAAATTTCACCTGAGTTTGGATCATTGGCACGTTTCCAATCAAATTTGACTTAAATTTCACATGACTTTGGTTCATTGGCATATTTTGAATCAAATTTGACTAAAATTTCAAACGGTTTTTTTATTGGCGCGTGTCCAATAAAAGTTGACTAAAAATTCACGAGTATTACTCATTGGCACGTTTTCAATCAAATTTAACTAAAATTTTACATAGGTTTCGTTCATTGGCGTGTATCAAATCAAATTAGACTAAAATTTCATCTAAATTTTGTTCGATGGCACGTTTCCAATCAAATTTGACTAAAATTTCTCCGAAATTTTGTTCATTGGTGCATTTCCAATCAAATTTGATTAAAATTTCACCGAAATTTTGTTCATTGGCGTGTTTCTAATCAAATTTGACAAGAGTTTCACCAGGAGTTTTTTCTTTGGGGTGTATCAAATCAAATTTGATTATGATTTCGTTTGGATTTTGTTCATCGGCATTTTTTCAATCAAATTTGACTAAAATTTCACCTGAATTTGGTTCATTGGCGCATTTCCAATCAAATTTGAGTAAAATTTCACATGAGTTTCGTTAATTAGAGCGTTTTCAATTTGACTAAAAATTAACATGAGTATTATTCATTGGCACATTCTCAATCAAATCTACCTTAAATTTCAAATGATTTTTGTTCATCGGGGCGATTCTAATCATATTTGACTAAAATTTCGATTGAGTTCTATTCGTTGGCATGTTTCCAATCTAATTTGACTAAAATTTCATATGAGTTTGGTTTATTGACACATTTTGAATCAAATTTGAATAAAATTTCATGTAGATTTTTTTCGTTGGCGTGTTTCCAATCAAATTTGACTAAAAGTTTACATGACTTATGTTCATTGGCCCAATTCCAATAAAATTTGAGTAAAATTTCACATGAGTTTCATTCATTGGTGTGTACTTGATCAATATGGACTAAAATTTCATATGAATTTTGTTCGCTAGCGCGTTTCCAATCAAATTTAGCAAAAATTTCGCCTAGGTTTCGTTCCTTGGTGCATATCAAATCAAATTTGATGAAAATTTCACATGATTTTTGTTCATTAGGGCGTTTTCAATCAAAATTGACTAAAATTTTACCTAAGTTTCATTCATTGGCGTGTATCAAATCAAATTTCACTAAAATTCACCTGAATTTTGTTCATTGGGACATTTTCAATCAAATTTGACTAAAATTTCACCTGAGTTTCATTCACTAGCCTGTATCAAATCATATTTAACTAAAATTTCATTTGGATTTTGTTCGTTGGCACGTTTCCAATAAAATTTGACTAAAATTTGGTGCGGGTTTTTTCGTTGTCATGTTTCAAATCAAATTAGACTAAAATTTCACATGAGTTTTGTTCATTGACGCGATTCCAATAATATTTGACTAAAAATTCTACCAGAGCTTTGTTCATTGGCAAGTATCAAATCCAATTTGATAAAAATTTCATCTGAGCTTTGTTCGTTGGCACATTTCTAATCAAATTTCATTAAAATTTCATATGAGTTTGGTTCATTGACTCATTTTGAATCAAATTTGTCCAAAATTTCATGTGGGTTTCTGACTAAAACTTCACATAAGTTTTGTTCGTTGGCGTGTATCAAATCAAATTTGAGTAAAATTTCACATGAATTTTGTTCATTAGCGCATTTTCAATCAAATTTGACGAAAATTCTCAATCAAATTTGACTAAAATTTCACATGAGCTTTATTCATTGGCATGTATCAAATCAAATTTGACTAAAATTTCACTCGAGTTTTGGTCATTGATGCATTTCCAATCAAATTTAACTAAAATTTCACCAGGGTTTAGGTCATTGGCGTGTATCAAATAAAATTTGACTAAAATTTCATTTGAATTTTGTTCGTCGGTGCGTTTCCAATCAAATTGGAGTAAAATTTTATCGGGGTTTAGTTATTGGCGCGTTTCCAATCAAATTTGGCTAAAAATTTCACCAGGATTTAGTTCATTAGCATGTTTCTAACCAAATTTGATGAAAATTTCACATGAATTTTATTTTTCAGTGCGTTTCAAATCAAATTAGACTAAAATTTCATCTAGATTTTATTAATTAGCGCGTTTTCAATCAAATTTGACTAAAATTTGACAAGAGTTTGGTTACATTTCAAAATAAATTTGTCTAAAACTTCAGGCGGGTTTTTTTGTTGGCTTGTTTCCGATCAAATTTGACTAAAATTTCACATGAATTTTGATCATTAACGCGATTCCAATAAAATTTAACTAAAATTTCACCAGGGCTTCGTTCGTTGGCATGTATCAAATTAAATTTGACTAAAATTTCAACTGAATTTTGTTCGATGGCGCGTTTCCAATTAAATTTGATTAAAATTTCACTTGAGTTTGGTTTATTGACACATTTCGAATCAAATTTGACTAAAATTTCATGCGGGTTTTTAACTAAAATTTCACATGAGTTCTGTTCATTGGCATGTATCAAATCAAATTTGAATAAAATTTCACATGAGTTTTGTTCATTAGCGCGTTCCCAACCAAATTTGACTAAAAATTAACATGAGTATTGTTCATTGGCGCATTTTTCAATCAAATTTGACTAAAATATCACGTGTTTCGTTCATTGGTGTGAATCAAATCAAATTTGACAAAAATTTCACTCAAATTTTGTTCATTGGCGTATTTCCAATCAAATTTGACTAAAATTTCACTAGGGCTTCGTTCATTGGCATGTATAAAATAAAATTTGACTAAAATTTCATTTGAATTTTGTTCGTTGGTGCGTTTCTAATCAAATTTGAGTAAAATTTCACAGGGGTTTGGGTCATTGGCGTGTTTCCAAACAAATATGATTAAAATTTTACCGGGATTTAGTTCATTTGCATGTTTCTAACCAAATTTAACTAAAATTTTACATGTATTTTATTTGTTAGTGCATTTCAAATCAAATTAGACTAAAATTTAGTCTAGATTTTGTTCATTTGTGCGTTTTCAATCAAATTTGACTAAATTTGACATGAGTTTGGCTCATTGACACATTTCGAATCAAATTTGTCTAAAACTTTAGATGGGTTTTTTTCATTGGCGCGCTTCCAATTAAATGTGACAAAAATTTCACATGAGTTTTGTTCATTGACGCGATTCCAATAAAATTGACTAAAAATTATACCAGGGCTTTGTTCATTGGCAAGTATCAAATCCAATTTGATAAAAATTTCATCTAAGTTTTGTTCGTTGGTGCGTTTCTAATCAAAATTTATTAAAATTTCACATGAGTTTGGTTCATTGACACATTTCGAATCAAATTTTACTCAATGTTCATGCGGGTTTTTTCGTTGCCGCGTTTCCAATCAAATTTGCCCAAAATTTTAAATGAGCTTTGTTCACCGTGCGATTCCAATCATATTTGACTAAAATTTCACCAGGATTTCGTTCATTGGCGTGTATCAAATCAAATTTGACAAAAATTTCGATTGAATTCTATTTGTTGGCATGTTTCCAATCAAATTTGACTAAAACTTCACATGAGTTTTGTTCATTGGCCCAATTCCAATAAAATTTGAGTAAAATTTCACATGAGTTTCATTCATTGGCATGTATTAAATGAATTTGGACTAAAATTTCACATGAGTTTTGTTCATTAGCGCGTTTCCAATCAAATTCGACAAAAAAATTCGCTTGGATTTCGTTCATTGGCGTGTATCAAATCAAATTTGACTAAAATTTCACATGATTTTTGTTCATTGGGGCGTTTTCAATCAAATTTGACTAAAATTCCACATGGGTTTCGTTCATTTGCATGTATCAAATCAAATTTCACTAAAATTTCACCTAAGTTTTGTTCATTGGCGCGTTTTCAATCAAATTTGACTAAAATTTCACATTGATTTCGTTCATTGGTGTGTATCAAATCAAATTTGACAAAAATTTCATCCGAATTTGTTCGTTGGCATGTTTCCAATGAAATTTGACTAGAATTTTGTGCAAATTTTTTCGTTGTCACTTTTCAACTAAATTTTGACTAAAATTTCACATAAGTTTTGTTCATCGACTCAATTTCAATAAAATCTGACTAAAATTTTATTAGGGCTTTGTTCATTGGCATGTATCAAATCCAAATTGATAAAAATTTCATCTGAATTTTATTCGTTGGCGCGTTTCTAATCAAATTTCATCAAAATTTCACATGAGTTTGGTTCATTGACACATTTCGAATCAAGTTTGTCTAAAATTTCGGGTGAATTTCTGACTAAAATTTTACGTAAGATTTTTCATTGTCGTATATCAAATCAAATTTAAGTAAAATTTCACGAGTTTTGTTTATTGGCGCGTTTCCAATCAAATTTAATTAGAATTTCACCGGATTTTCATTCATTGGCGTGAATCAAATCAAATTTAACTAAAATTTCATTTGAATTTTGTTCGTCCGTGAGTTTCCAATCAAATTGGAGTAAAGTTTCACAGGGGTTCGGTTTATTGGCGCGTTTTCAATCAAATTTGGCTAAAAATTTAACCAGAACTAAGTTCATTGGCGTGTTTCTAATCAAATTTGACTAAAATTTCACTTGAATTTTAATTGTCAGTGCGTTTCAAATCAAATTAGACTAAACTTTTATCTAGAATTTATTAATTGGCACATTGTCAATCAGATTTGACTAAAATTTGACAAAAGTTTCGTTACATTTCGAATCAAATTTGTCTAAAACTTCAGGTAGGTTTTTTTGTTGTCGCGTTTCCAATAATATTTGACTAAAATTTTACATGAGTTTTGTTCATTGACTAAAATTTTGTGCGGATTTTTTCGTTGGCGCGTTTTCAATCAAATTTGACTAAAATTTCACTTGAATTTTGTTCACTGATGCGATTCAAATGAAATTTGACTAAAACTTCACAATGACTTCGTTTATTGGGCATGTATCAAATTCAATTTGACTAAAATTTTAACTAAATTTTGTCCGTTAGCGCGTTTCCTATCAAATTTGACTAAAATTTCACATGAGTTTGGTTTATTGACACATTTCTAATCAAATTTGACCAAAATTTCGTGCGAATTTCTGACTAAAATTTCACATGAATTTTGTTCATTGGTGTGTATCAAATCAAATTTGAATAAAATTTCAAATGAGTTTCGTTCATTACCATGTTTTCAATCAAATTTGACTAAACTTTCACATAGGTTTCATTCATTGGCGTGTATCGTATCAAATTTGACAAAAATTTCCGTCGAGATTTGTTCGTTGGCGCATTTCCAATCAAATTTGACTAAAATTTCACTAGGGCTTCATTCATTGGCGTGTATGAAATAAAATTTGACTAAAATTTCATTTGAATTTTGTTCGTCGACGCATTTCCAATAAAATTTGACTAAAATTTCTAAGGGGTTTGGTTCATTGGCGCGTTTCCAATCAAATTTGACTAAAATTTCCCTGTAATTTAGTTCATTAGTGTGTTTCTAACCAAATTTGACTAAAATTTCACCCGGATTTTATTTGTCAACGTGTTTAAAATCAAATTAGACCTAGATTTTGTTCATTGGCGCGTTTTCAATCAAATTTGACATGAGTTTGGTTCATTGATACATTTCGAATCAAATTTGCCTAAAATTTCATGCGGTTTTTTTCGTTAGCGCGTTTCCAATCAAATTTGACTAAAATTTCACATGAGTTTTGTTCACTGATACGATTCCAATAAAATTTGACTAAAATTTTACAAAGATTTCATTCATTGGTGTATATCAAATCAAATTTGACTAAAATTTCACTGAATTTTGTTCCTTGGTGCGTCTTCAATCAAATTGGACAAATTTTCACATGAGTTTGGCTTATTGACACGTTTTGAATCAGATTTGACTAAAATTTCATGCAGGTCTTTTCGTTGGCACTTTTCCAATCAAGTTTGACTAAAATTTTAAACGAATTTTGTTCATTGGCCAATTCCAATTAAATTTGACTAAAATTTCACTAGGGCTTCGTTCATTGGCGTGTATCAAATCGATTTTGACTAAAATTTCATCTAGATTTTGTTCATTGGCGCGTTTTCAATCAAATATGACTAGAAATTGACATGAGTTTACTTCATTGACATATTTCGAATCAAATTTATCTAAAATTTCATGCGGGTTTTTTCGTTGGATCGTTTCTAATCAAATTTGACTAAAATCTCAAATGAGTTTTGTTCATTGGCACAATTCAAAGGTAATTTGACTAAAATTTCGTCGGGGTTTCATCCATTGGCGTGTATCAAATAAAATTTAGCTAAAATTTCGTTTAAATTTTGTTCGTTGGCGCGTTTCCTTTCAAATTTGACTGAAATTTCACATGAGTTTGGTTCATTGACACGTTTCGAATCAAATTTGACTAAAATTTCATGTGGGTTTTGACTTAAATTTCACATGAGTTTTGTTCATTGGCTTGTATAAAATAAATTTGAATAAAATTTCACATGAGTTTTGTTCATTAGTGCGTTTCCAATCAAATTTGACTAAAATTTCACCTGGTTTTGGTTCATTGGCGCATTTCGAATAAAATTTGATTAAAATTTCACAAGTGTTTGGTTCATTGGCATATTTCGAATCAAATTTGACTAAAATTTCACGTGAGTTTTGTTCATTGGCACGTTTCCAATGAAATTTGATTAAAACTTTGCCTGGGTTTCATCTATTGGCGTGTATCAAATCAAATTTGACTAAAATTTCATTTGAATTTTGTTCATTGGCACGTTTTCAATCAAAGTTGACTAAAATTTTACATGAGTTTAGTTCATTGAGACATTTCAAATCAAATTTGGCTAAAATTTCATACGAATTTTTTCTTTGGCGCGTTTCCAATCGAATTTGACTAAAATTTTATATGAGTTTTGTTCATTTGCCCAATTCCAATAAAATTTGACTAAAATTTCACATGAGCTTCATTCATTGGCGTGTATCAAATCCAATTTGACTAAAATCTCACATGGGCTTTGTTCATAGACGCGTTTCCAATCAAATTTGACCAAAATTTCACTAGGGTTTCATTCACTGGCGTGTATCAAATCAAACTTGACTAAAATTTAATCTGAATATTGTTTGTTGACACGTTTCCAATAAAATTTGACTAAAATTTCACATGGGTTCAGTTCACTGGCATTTTTCCAATCAAATTTTACTAAAATTTCACCAAGATTTAGTTCATTAACGTGTTTTTAATCAAATTCAACCAAAATCTCGTCAGGATTTTCTTTGTCAGTTCGTTTAAAATCAAATTAGACTAGAATCTCATTAAGATTTTGTTCATTGGCGCATTTTCAATCAAATTTGACTAAAATTTTACATGAGTTTGGTTTATTGCCAAATTTCGAATCAAATTTGACTAAAATTTCATCCGAGTTCTTTCGTTGGCCGTTTCCAATCAAATTTGACTAAAATTACACATTAGTTTTGTTCATTGGCTCGATTCCAATAAAATTTGACAAAAAATTCACATGAGTTTCATTCATTGACGTGTATCAAAACAAATTTGACTTGACGCTTTTTCAATCAAATTTACTAAAATTTCACCTAGGTTTCATTCATTGGCGTGTATCAAATCAAATTTGCCTAAAATTTCATTTGAATAATGTTCGTCGGGGCGTTCCCAATTAAATTTGACTAAAATTTCACATAGGTTTGGTTCATTAGCGCATTTCCAATCAAATTGACTAAAATTTCTCCAGGATTTTATTCGTCAGTGCATTTCCAATCAAATTAGAGTAAAATTTTATCTAGATTATGGTCATTGGCATGTTTTCAGTCAAATTTGACTAAAATTTGACATGAGTTTACTTCATTGACATATTTCGAATCAAATTTATCTAAAATTTCATGCCGATTTTTTCGTTGGCGCGTTTCAAATCAAATTTGAAATGAGTTTTGTTCATTGACACGATTCAAAGGTAATTTGACTAAAATTTCGCCAGTGCTTCGTCCATTGGTGTGTATCAAATAAAATTTAGCTAAAATTTCGTTTAAATTTTATTCGTTGGCACGTTTCCATTCAAATTTGACTAAAATTCCACATGAGTTTGGTTTATTGACACATTTCGAATCAAATTTGATTAAAATTTCTAGCGAATTTTTGACTAAAATTTCGCATGATTTTTGTTCATTGGCGTGTATCAAATCAAATTTGAATAAAATTTCACATGAGTTTTGTTCATTAGCGGGTTTCCAATCAAATTTGACTAAAATTTTACATGGGTTTGGTTCATTGGTGTATTTCAAATAAAATTTAACAAAAGTTTCACATAAGTTTAGTTCATCGGCAAATTTCGAAACCAATTTGACTAAAATTTCATGTGAGTTTTATTCATTGGAGCGTTCCCAATCAAATTTGATTAAAATTTCACCTTGGTTTCATTTATTGGCGTGTATCAAATTAAATTTGACTAGAATTTCATTTGAATTTTATTCGTTGGCGCGTTTCCAATCAAATTTGACTAAAATTTTACTTCAGTTCGGTTCATTGAGACATTTCAAATCAAATTTAGCTAAAATTTCACGCGGGTTCTTTCATTGGCACGTTTCCAGTCAAATTAAACTAAAATTTCACATTAGTTTTGTTCATTAGCCTGATTCCAATAAAATTTGATTAAAATTTCGCATGAGTTTTGTTAATTGGCATGTATCAAATCAAATTTCACTAAAATTTCAAATGAGCATTGTCCAGTGGCGTGTTTCCACTCGAATTTGACTAAAATTTCACCTGAGTTTGGTTCATCGGCCCCTTTCGAATCAAGTTTGACTAAAATATCACATGAATTTGGTTCATCAACATATTTCGAATCAAATTTGACTAAAATTTCATGTGAGTTTTGTTCTTTGGCACGTTTCCAACCAAATTTGATTAAAATTTCACCTGGATTTCATTTATTGGCTTGTATCAAATCAAATTTGACTAGAATTTCATTCAAATTTTGTTTGTTGGCGCATTTCCAATCAAATTTGACTAAAATTTTACATGGGTTTGGTTCATTGAGACATTTTGAAGCACATTTGGCTAAAATTTCATGCGGGTTTTTTCGTTGGCGCGTTTCCAATCAAATTTGATTAAAATTTCACGTGAGTTTGGTTCATTGATACATTTCGAATCAAATTTGGTAAAATTTCATGTGAGTTTTCTCGTAGCGCGTTTCCGGTCTAATTTGACTAAAATTTCACATGAGTTTAGTTCATTGACACATTTTGAATCAAATTTGACTAAAATTTCATGCGAATATTTGACTAAAATTTTACATGAGTTTTGTTCATTGGTGTGTATCAAATCAAATTTGAATAAAATTTCACTTGAGTTTTTTTTTTCCATTTGCGCGTTTTCAATCAAATTTGACTAAACTTTCGCCTAGTTTTGGTGCATTAGCGCATTTTGAATCAAATTTGACCAAAATTTCACATGCGATTGCCGATATAATCATAAAAAGCTAATTTTTCAGGAATTTTAGACCAGACTTCTGATAAACTTTGATGAGTTGGTTCATTGGCATGTTTCGAATTAAATTTGACTAAAATTTCACATGAGTTTATGTTCATTGGCACGTTTCCAATCAAATTTGATTAAAATTTCGCTTGGGTTTCATCTATTAGCGCGTATCAAATCAACTTTGACTAGAATTTCATTCAAATTTTGTTTATTGGCACATCATCAATCAAATTTGCCAATAATTTTACATGGATTTGGTTCATTAAGATATTTTGAGTCAAATTTGGCAAAAATTTCAAGTGGGTTTTTTCGCTGACGCGGTTCCAATAAAATTTGACTAAAATTTCACATGAGTTTTGTTCATTGGTGTGTGTCAAATCAAATTAGGATAAAATTTCACATGAGTTTTGTTCATTAGCACGTTTCCAATTAAATTTGACTAAAATTTCACCTGCGTTTGGTTCATTGGCACATTTCGAATCAAATTTGACTAAAATTTCACGTGAGTTTTGTTCATTGGCGCGTTTCCAACCAAATTTGATTAAAATTTCACCTGGATTTCATTTATTGTCGTGTATCAAATAAAATTTGACTAGAATTTCATTTGAATTTCGTTTGTTGGCACGTTTCCAATCAAATTTGACTAAAATTTTACATGAGTTTGGTGCATTGAGACATTTCGAATCAAATTTGGCTAAAATTTCATGCGGCTTTTTTTGTTGGCGTGTTTCCAATCAAATATGACTAAAATTTCACATGAGTTTGGTTCATTGAGACATTTCGAATCAAATTTGGCTAAAATTTCATGCGGCTTTTTTTGTTGGCGTGTTTCCAATCAAATATGACTAAAATTTCACATGAGTTTGGTTCATTGACACATTTCAAATCAAATTTGACTAAAATTTCATGCGAATTTTTGGCTAAAATTTCCCATGAGTTTTGTTCATTGGCGTGTATGAAATCAAATTTGAATAAACGTTCGCATGAGTTTTTTTCATTTGCGCATTTCCAATCAAATTTGGCTAAAATTCCATCCTGTGTTTGGTTTATTGGTGCATTTTGAATCAAATTTGACTAAAATTTCACATGAGTTTGGTTCATCAGCATATTTCGTATCGAATTTGACTAAAATTTCACGCGAGTTTTGTTCATTGGGGCATTTCCAATCAAATTTGATTAAAATTTCACTTGGATTTCATTTATTGGCTTGTACAAAATCAAATTTGACTAGAATTTCGTTTGAATTTTGTTCGTGGGGTGCCTTTCCAATCAAATTTGACTAAAATTTTACGTGAGTTTGGTTCATTGATACATTTCGAATCAAATTTGGCTAAAATTTCATGTGAGTTTTTTCGTAGCGCGTTTTCGGTCTAATTTGACTAAAATTTTCACATGAGTTTAGTTCATTGACACATTTCGAATCCAATTTGACTAAAATTTCAAATGAGTTTTGTTCATTGGTGTGTATCAAATCAAATTTGAATAAAATTTCACTTGAGTTTTTTTTTTCATTTGCGCGTTTTCAATCAAATTTGACTAAACTTTCGCCTGGTTTTGGTGCATTGGCGCATTTTGAATCAAATTTGACCAAAATTTCATATGAGATTGCCGATATAATCATAAAAAGCTAATTTTTCAGGAATTTTAGACCAGACTTCTGATAAACTTTGATGAGTTTGGTTCATTGGCATGTTTCGAATTAAATTTGACTAAAATTTCACATGAGTTTTGTTTATTGGCACGTTTCTAATCAAATTTGATTAAAATTTTGCTTGGGTTTCGTCTATTGGCGCGTATCAAATCAAATTTGACTAGAATTTCATTCAAATTTTGTTTATTGGCACATCACCAATCAGATTTGCCAATAATTTTACATGGATTTGGTTCATTGAGATATTTTGAGTCAAATTTGGCAAAAATTTCAAGTGGGTTTTTTCGTTGACGCGGTTCCAATAAAATTTGACTAAAATTTCACATGAGTTTTGTTCATTGGTGTGTGTCAAATCAAATTAGAATAAAATTTCACATGAGTTTTGTTCATTAGCACGTTTCCAATCAAATTTGACTAAAATTTCACATGCGATTTGGTTCATTGGCACGTTTCCAATCAAATTTGACTAAAATTTCACGTGAGTTTTGTTCATTGGCGCGTTTCCAACCAAATTTGATTAAAATTTCACCTGGATTTCATTTATTGCCGTGTATCAAATAAAATTTGACTAGAATTTCATTTGAATTTCGTTTGTTGGCACGTTTCCAATCAAATTTGACTAAAATTTTACATGAGTTTGGTTCATTGAGACATTTCGAATCAAATTTGGCTAAAATTTCATGAGGCTTTTTTTGTTAGCGTGTTTCCAACCAAATATGACTAAAATTTTACATGAGTTTGGTTCATTGACACATTTCAAATCAAATTTGACTAAAATTTCATGTGAATTTTTGACTAAAATTTCCCATGAGTTTTGTTCATTGGCGTGTATCAAATCAAATTTGAATAAACGTTCGCATGAGTTTTTTTCATTTACGAATTTCCAATCAAATTTGGCTAAAATTTCATCTTGTGTTTGGTTTATTGGTGCATTTTGAATCAAATTTGACCAAAATTTCACATGAATTTGGTTCATCAGCATATTTCGAATCAAATCTGACTAAAATTTCACGTGAGTTTTGTTCATTGGCGCGTTTCCAATCAAATTTGATTAAAATTTCGCTTGGATTTCATTTATTGGCGTGTATTAAATCAAATTTGACTAGAATTTCATTTGAATTTTGTTCGTGGGGTGCCTTTCCAATCAAATTTGACTAAAATTTTGCATGAGTTTGGTTCATTGAGACATTTCGAATCAAATTTGGCTAAAATTTCATGCGGATTTTTTCGTTGCCGCTTTTTCAATCAAATTAGACTAAAACTTCACATGAGTTTGGTTCATTGACACATTTCGAATCAAATTTGACTAAAATTTCACATGAATTTTGTTCATTGGTGTATATCAAATCAAATTTAAATAAAATTTCACATGAGTTTTTTTTTCATTTGCGCGTTTCAAATCAAATTTGACTAATATTTCGCCTAGTTTTGGTTCATTGGCGCACTTTGAATGAAATTTGACCAAAATTTCACACGAGTTTGGTTAATCGACATATTTCAAATGAAATTTGACTTAAATTTCACGTGGGTTTTGTTCATTGGCGTGTTTCCAATCAAATTTGATTAAAATTTCACATGGATTTCATCTATTAGCGCGTATCAACTCAAATTTGACTAGAATTTCATTCGATATTGTTTGTTGGCACGTTACCAATCAAATTTGACTATAATTTTACATGACTTTGGTTCATTGAGACATTTCGAATCAAATTTTGCTAAAATTTCATGTGGCTTTTTTGTTGGCGGGTTTCCAATCAAATTTAACTAAAATTTCACATGAGTTTCGTTTATTGGCGTGTGTCAAATCAAATTTGACTAAAATTTCATGTGAGTTTTGTTCATAGGCATGTTTCCAATCAAATTTGACTAAAATTTCACTTGGGTTTTATTCATTGGCGTGTATCAAATCAAATTTGACTAAAATATCATCTGAATTTTTTCGTTGGCACGTTTCCAATAAAATTTGACTAAAACTTTACATGTGTTTTGTTCATTAGCGTGTTTCCAATCAAATTTGACTAAAATTTTATCGGGATTCAGTTCATTGACATGTTTCTTATCAAATTTAACTAAAATTTTACATGAGTTTGGTTCATTGACACATTTCAAATCAAATTTGACTAAAATTTCATGTGGATTTTGACTAAAATTTCACGTGAGTTTTGTTCATTAGCGTGTATCAAATTAAGTTAGAATAAAATTTCACATGAGTTTTTTTCATTTGCGCGTTTCCAATCAAATTTGACTAAAATTTCACCTGGATTTGTTTCATTGGAGCATTTTGAATCAAATTTGGTCAAAATTTCTCATGAGTTTGGTTCATCGACATATTTCGAGTCAAATTTGACTATAATTTCACGTGAGTTTTGTTCATTGGCGCGTTTTAATTCAAATTTGATTAAAATTTCACCTGGATTTCGTTTATTGGCATGTATCAAATCAAATTTGACTAGAATTTCATTCGAATTTTGTTTGTTGGCACGTTACCAATCTAATTTGACTGTAATTTTACATGAGTTTGGTTCATTGAGACATTTCGAATCAAATTTGGGTAAAATTTCATGCGAATTTTTTCGTTGGCACGTTTCCAATCAAATTTGAATAAATTTCACATGAGTTTTGTTCATTGGCCCGATTCCCAAAAAATTTGACTAAAATTTCACATGAATCTCTTTTATTGACGTGTATCAAATCAAATTTGAGTAAAATTTCACATAAGTTTTGTTCATAGGCGTGTTTCCAATCAAATTTGACTATAATTTCATCTGAATTTTGTTCGTTGGCACGTTTCCAATAACATTTGACAAAAGTTTCACATGGGTTTGGTTCATTGGCGTGTATCAAATCAAATTTGACTAAAATTTCATCTGAATTTTGTTCATTGGCATGTTTCCAATAACATTTGATAAAAGTTTCACATGGGTTTGGTTCATTGGCGTGTTTCCAATCAAACTTGACTAAAATTTCATCGGGATTCAGTTTATTGACGTGTTTCTTATCCAATTTGACTAAAATTTTATTTGAATTTTGTTCATTGGTGCGTATCCAATCAAATTTGACTAAAATTTGACATGAATTTGATTCATTGACACGTTTCGAATTAAATTTGGCTAAACTTTCATGCGGGCAATCAAATTTGACTAAAATTTGACATGAATTTGATTCATTGACACGTTTCGAATCAAATTTGACTAAACTTTCATGCGGGTTTTTGACTAAAATTTCACATGAGTTTTGTTCATTAGCGCGTTATTTCACCTGGGTTTGGTTAATTGGCACATTTCGAATCAAATTTGACTAAAATTTCACGTGAGTTTTGTTCGTTGGCCACCTGAGTTTCGTTTATTGGCGTGTGTTAAATCAAATTTGACTAGAATTTCATTCGAATTTTGTTCATTGGCGCATTTCCAATCAAATTTGATTAAAATTTTACATATGTTTGGTTTATTGAGACATTTCGAATCAAATTTGGCTAAAATTTCATGTAGGTTCTTTCGTTGGCACGTTTCCAATCAAATTTGACTAAAATTTCATGCGAATTTATCATTAAAATTTCACATGAGTTTTGTTCATTTGCATGTATCAAATCAAATTTGAATAAAATTTCACATGAGTTATTTTTATTAGTGCGTTTCCAATCAAATTCGACTAAAGTTTCACCTGGTGTTATTTCATTGGCGCATTTTGAATCAAATTTGACTAAAATTTCAAGTGAGTTTTGTTGATTGGCGCGTTTCCAATCAAATTTGATTAAAATTTCACCTAGATTTCATTTATTGGTATGTATTAAATCAAATTTGACTAGAATTTCATTCGAATTTTTTTCATTGGCACGTTACCAATCAAATTTGACTATAATTTTACATGAGTTTGGTTCATTCAGACATTTCGAATCAAATTTGGCTAAAATTTCATGCAGGCTTCTTCGTTGGAGTGTTTCAAGTCAAATTTGATTAAAATTTCACATGAGTTTTGTTCATTGGCCCGATTCCAATAAAATTTTACTAAAATTTCAAATGAGTTTCGTTCATTAGCGTGTATCAAACCAAATTTGAGTAAAATTTCACATGAGTTTTGTTCATAGGCATGTTATCAATCAAATTTGACTTAAATTTCACTAAGGTTTCATTCACTGCCGTGTATCAAATCAAATTTGACTAAAATTTGATCTAAATCTTGTTTGTTGGCACGTTTCCAAAAAAATTTGACAAAAGTTTCACGTAGGTTTGGTTCATTGGCATATTTCCAATCAAATTCGACCAAAATTTCACCGAGATTCAGTTCATTGACGTGTTTCTTATCAAATTTGACTACAATTTCATTTCTATTTTGTTCGTTGGATCATTTCCAATCAAATATGACTAAAATTTCACATGATTTTGGTTCATCGACACATTTCGAATCAAATTTGACTAAAATTCCATGCGGGTTTTCTACTAAAATTTCACATGAGTTTTGGTCATTGGCGTGTATCAAATCAAATTTGAATAAAATTTCATATTAGTTTTGTTCATTAGCACGTTTCCAATCAAATTTGACTAAAATTTCACCTGAGTTTAGTTCATTAGAGCATTTCGAATCAAATTTGGCTAAAATTTCACATGAGTTTGGTTCATCAGCACATTTCAAATCAAATTTAACTAAAATTTCACGTGAGTTTTGTTCATTGGCGTGTTTCCAACCAAATTTGATTAAAATTTCACTTGGGTTTCATTTATTAGCGTGTATCAAATCAAATTTGACAAGAATTTCATTCGAATTTTGTTCGTTGGCGCGTTTCCAATCAAATTTGACTAAAATTTTACATGAGTTTGGTTCATTGAGACATTTCGAATCAAATTTGGCCAAAATTTCATGCTGGTTTTTTCGTTGGCGAGTTTCCAGTCAAATTTGACTAAAATTTCACATGAGTCGGGTTCATTGACACATTTCGAATCAAATTTGACTAAAATTTCATATGGATTTTTGACAAAAATTCATGAGTTTTGTTGATTGGCGTGTATCAAATCAAATTTGGATAAAATTTCACATTAGATTTTTTCATTAGCTCGATTTCAATCAAATTTGACTGAAATTTCACCTAGTTTTGGTACATTGGCACATTTTGAATCAAATTTGACTAAAATTTCGCGCGAATTTGGTTCATTGGCGTATTTCGAATCAAATTTGACTAAAATTTCACGTGAGTTTTGTTCATTGGCTCGTTTCCAATCAAATTTGATTAAAATTTCACCTGGGTTTCGTCTATTGGCATGTATCAAATCAAATTTGACTAGAATTTCATTTGAATTTTGGTCGTTAGCACGTTACCAATCAAATTTGATTATAAATTTACATGAGTTTGGTTCATTGAGATATTTCGAATCAAATTCGGCTAAAATTTCATGCGAATTTTATTGTTGGCGCGTTTCCAATCAAATTTGACTAAAATTTCTCATGAGTTTTGTTCATTGGCCCGATTCCAGTAAAATTTGACAAAAATTTCACATGAGTTTCCTTCATTGGCGTGTATCAAATTAAATTTGACCAAGATTTCACATGAGTCTTGTTCATTAGCCGTTTCTATTCAAATTTGACTAAAATTTGACTAGGGTTTCATTCACTGGTGTGTATCAAATCAAATTTGACTAAAATTTCATCTGAATTTTGTTCATCAACGCGTTTCCCATAAAATTTAACTAAAATTTCACATGGGTTTGGTTCGTTGGCGTGTTTTCAATCAAATTTGACTAAAATTTCATCGAGATTCAATTCATTGACCTGTTTCTAATTAAATTTGACCAAACTTTCACTGGGATTTTCTTCGTCAGTGCGTTTAAAATCAAATTAGACTAAAATTTCATTTAAATTTTGCTCATTGGCGCGTTTTCAATTAAATTTGATTAAAATTTGACATAAGTTTGGTTCATTGACACATTTCGAATTAAATTTCTCTAAAATTTAATGTGGGTTTTTTGTTGGCACGTTTTCAATAATATTTGACTAAAATTTCACATGAGTTTTGTTCATTGACGCGATTCCAATAAAATATGACTAAAGTTTTGACTAGGGTTTTATTCATTGGCTTGTATCAAATCAAATTTGACTAAAATTTATTTGAATTTTGTTCGATGGTATGTTTCCAATCAAATTTGACTAAAAGTTTTCATGAGTTTGGTTTACTGTCAAATTTCGAATCAAATTTAACTAAAATTTTGTGCGGATTTTTTCGTTGGCGCATTTCGAATCAAATTTGACTAAAATTTCAAATGAGATGTTTTCATTGGCATGATACCAAGAAAATTTCACTAAAATTTCATTAGGATTTCGTTCATTGGCATGGATCAAATAAATTTTGGCTCAAATTTCGTTTGAATTTTGTTCGTTGGCGTATTTTCAATCAAATTTGACTAAAATTTCACATGAGTTTGGTTCATTAACACATTGTGAATCAAATTTGACTAAAATTTCATGTGTCTTTTTCACTAAAATTCCACGTGAGTTTTTTCATTGGTGTGTATCAAATCAAATTTGACTAAAATTTCACATGACTTTTGTTCATTTGCGCGTTTTCAATCAAATTTGACTAAAATTTCATATGGGTTTCGTTCAATGGCGTGTATCAAATCAAATTTGACTAAAATTTTACATGAGTTTTGTTCATTAGTGTGTTCCCAATCATATTTGACTAAAATTTTACCTGGGTTTCGTTCATCGGCATGTATCAAATCAAATTTGACAAAAACTTAACAAGAGTTTTTTCATTGGCGCGTTTCCAATCAAATTTTCAGTAGGATTTCGTTTTGATAAGACTAAAATTTCATCTGAATTTTGTTTGTCGGGGCATTTTCAACCAAATTTGACTAAAATATCAAATGAGTTGTGTTCATTGGCATGATTCCATGCAAATTTGACTAAGATTTGGCAAGGGTTTCGTTCATTGGCGTGCATCAAAAAAATTTGGCTAAAATTTTTTAAGAATTTCGCTCGCTGGTGTGTTTCCGATCAAATTTGAGTAAAATTTCACATGAGTTTGGTTCATTGACACATTTCGAATCAAATTTGACAAATATTTCATGTGTGTTTTTTATTTAAATTCCACATGAGTTTTTTCATTGGCATATATCAAATCAAATTTGACTAAAATCTCACATGAGTTTTGTTCATTAGCGTGTTTCCAATCAAATTTGATTAAAATTTCACATGGGTTTCGTTCATTGGCATGTATTAAATCAAATTTGACAAAAATTTCACATGACTTTTGTTCATTGGTACGTTTCCAATCTAATTTCACTAAAATTTCAACTGAGTTTCGTTTATTGGCTTGTATCAAATCAAATTTGACAAAAATTTCACAAGAGTTTTTTTCATTTGTGCGTTTTCAATCAAAAACTAAAATTTTCACAAAGGTTTCGTTCATTGGCATGCATCAAAACAAATTTGATTAAAATTTTGTTTGAATTTTGTTTGTTAGCGCGTTTCCAATCAAATTTGACTAAAATTTCACATGAGTTTGATTCATTAGCACATTTCGAATCAAATTTGACAAAAATTCCATGTGAGTTTTTGACCAAATTCCACATGAGTTTTGTTCATTGGCATGTATCAAATCAAATTTGACTAAAATTTCACATGAGTTTTGTTAATTAGCGCGTTTCCGATCAAATTTGACTAAAATTTCACCTGGTTTCGTTCAGTGGCATGTATCAAATCAAATTTGACTAAAATTTCACATGAGTTTTGTTCATTAGCACGTTCTCAATCAAATTTGACAAAAATTTCACACGAGTTTTCTTCATTGGCACGTTTCCAATAGAATTTGGCTAAACTTTTACCAACGTTTCGTTCATTGGCGTGTATCAAATAAAATTTTTCTATAATTTCACGTGATTTTTGTTCATTGGCGCGTTTTGAATCAAATTTGACTAAAATTTCACCAGTGTTTTTTTCATTAGCGTTTTTCAAATTAAATTTGACAAAAATTTCACACGAGTTTTGTTCATTGGCGCGTTTCCAATCAAATTTGACTAAAATTTCAATAGGATTTCGTTCGTTGGCGTGTATCAAATAAAATTTTACTAAAATTTCATCTGAATTTTGTTCGTCGACGCGTTTCCAATCAAATTTAACTAAAATTTCATAGAAATTTGGTTCATTGACGCGTTTTCAATCAAATTTAACTAAAATTTCACATGAGTTTTCGTTTCCAATCAAATTTGACTAAAATTTCAATAGGATTTCGTTCGTTGGCGTGTATCAAATAAAATTTTACTAAAATTTCATCTGAATTTTGTTCGTCGACGCGTTTCCAATCAAATTTAACTAAAATTTCATAGAAGTTTGGTTCATTGACGCGTTTTCAATCAAATTTAACTAAAATTTCACCGGGATTTCATTTATTGGAGTGTTTCTAACCAAATTTGACAAAAATTTCACCAGGAGTTTGTTTGTTAGTGCATTTCGAATCAAATATGACTAAAATTTTATCTAGATTTTGTTAATTGGCACAGTTTAATCAAATTTGGCTAAAATTTTACATGAGTTTGGTTCAATGACACATTTCGAAAAAAATTGTCAAAAATCTCATGCGAGTTTTTCCGTTGGCACATTTCCAATCAAATTTAACTAAAATTTCACATGAGTTTTGATCATTGGCATGTATTAAATCAAATTTGACTAAAATTTCACCTGGTTTCATTCAGTGGCATGTATCAAATCAAATTTGACTAAAATTTCACATGAGCTTTGTTTATTAGCACATTCTCAATCAAATTTGACAAAAATTTCACACGAATTTTCTTCATTGGCACATTTCCAATAGAATTTGGCTAAAATTTTACCAGCGCTTCGTTCATTTGTGTGTATCAAATAAAATTTTACTATAATTTCACATGATTTTTGTTCATTGGCGCGTTCCCAATCAAATTTTGACTAAAATTTCACCAGTATTTTTTCATTAGCGTTTATCAAATCAAATTTGACAAAAATTTCACACGAGTTTTGTTCATTGGTGCGTTTCCAATTAAATTTGACTAAAATTTCAATAGGATTTCGTTCGTTGGGTGTATCAAATAAAATTTTACTAAAATTTCATCTGAATTTTGTTTGTCGACACGTTTCCAATCAAATTTAACTAAAATTTCATAGGAGTTTGGTTCATTGACGCGTTTTCAATCAAATTTAACTAAAATTTCACCGGGATTTCGTTTATTGGCGTGTTTCTAACCAAATTTGACAAAAATTTCACCAGGAGTTTGTTTGTTAGTGCGTTTCGAATCAAATATGACTAAAATTTTATCTAGATTTTGTTAATTGGCGCAGTTTAATCAAATTTGACTAAAATTTTACATGAGTTTGGTTCAACGACACATTTCGAAAAAAATTGTCATAAATCTCATGCGAGTTTTTCTGTTGGCGCATTTCCAATCAAATTAAACTAAAATTTCACATGAGTTTTGTGCAATGATGCTATTTAAATAAAATTTGACTAAAATTTCACTAGGTTTTTGTTCATTGATGTGTAACAAATCAAATTTGACTGAAATTTCATCTAAATTTTGTTCGTTGGCACGTCTCCAATCAAATTTGAATAAAATTTTATATGAGTTTAGTTTATTTTTAAATTTCGAATTAAATTTTACTTAATTTTCGTACGGGTTTTTTCGTTGGCGCGTTTCCAATCAAATTTAACTAACATTTCAAATGAGATTTGTTCACAGGCACGATTCCAATCAAATTTGACTAAAATTTCATTTGAATTTTGTTCATTGGCATGTTTCTAATCAAATTTGACTTAAATTTCACATGAGTTTCGTTTATTGACACATTTTGAATGAAATTTTAATAAAATTTCTTGCTGGTTTTTGACTAAAATTTCACATGAGCTTTATTTATTGGCGTGTATCAAACCAAATTTGATTAAAATTTCACAAGAGTTTTGTTCATTAGCGCGTTTCCAATCAAATTTGACAAAAGTTTCAATTGGGTTTCATTCATTGGCGTGTATCAAATCAAATTTGATTAAAATTTCACATGAGTTTTTTTTCATTGACGCGTTCCCATTCAAATTTGACTAAAATTTCACATGAGTTTGGTTCATCAGCATATTTCGAATCAAATTTGACTAAAATTTCATGTGAGTTTTGTTTATTGGCGCGTTTCCAACCAAATTTGATTAAAATTTCACCCGAGTTTCGTTTATTGGAGTGTATCAAATCTAATTTGACAAGATTTTCATTTGAATTTTGTTCGTTGGTGCGTTTCCAATCAAATTTGACTAAAATTTTACATGAGTTTGTTCTTGAGACATTTCAAATCAAATTTGGCTAAAATTTCATGCGGGTTTTTTCGTTGGCGTGTTTCCAATCAAATTTTACTAAAATTACACATGAGTTTGGTTCCTTGACACATTTCGAATAAAATTTGACTAAAATTTCATCCGAATTTTAACTAAAATTTCACATGAGTTTTGTTCATTGGCGTGTATCAAATCAAATTTGAATTAAATTTCACATGAGTTTTTTTTATTATCACATTTCCAATCAAATTTGAATAAAATATCACCTCGTTTTGGTTCATTGGTGCATTTCGAATCAAATTTAACTAAAATTTCACATGAGTTTGGTTTATTGGCATATTTCGAATCAAATTTGACTAAAATTTCACGTAAGTTTTGTTCATTGGCTTCCATCCAAATTTGATTAAAATCACCTATTTATTGGCGTGTATCAAATCTAATTTGACTAGAATTTCATTTGAATTTTGTACGTTGGCGCATTTCCAATAAAATTAGACTAAAATTTTACATGAGTTTGGTTCATTAAGACATTTCAAATCAAATTTGGCTAAAATTTAATGCGGGTTATTTCGTTGACACGTTTTCAATCAAATTTGACTAAAATTTCACATGAGTTTGGTTCATTGACACATTTTCATTCAAATTTGACTAAAATTTCACATAAATTTTGTTAATTGGCATGTATCAAATCAAATTTAAATAAAATTTCACATAAGTTTTTTTCATTAGCGCGTTTCCAATCAAATTTGACTAAAATTTCACCTCATTTTGGTTCGTTTGCACATTTCAAATAAAACTTGATTAAAATTTCATGTGAATTTTATTCATTTGCGCGTTTCCAACCAAATTTAATTAAAATTTCACTTGGGCTTTGTTTATAGGCGTGTATTAAATCTAATTTGACTAGAACTTCATTTGAATTTTGTTCATTGGCGCGTTTCCAATCAAATTTGACTAAAATTTTACATGAGTTTTATTTTTTGAGACATTTCGAATCAAATTTGGCTAAAATTTCATGAAGGTTTTTTCGTTGGCGTGTTTCCAATCAAATTTTACTAAAATTTCTCATGAGTTTGGTTCATTGACCCAACGAATCAAATTTGACTAAAATTTCATGCAGGTTTTTTTACTAAAATTTCACACGAGTTTTGTTCATTGTTGTGTATCCAGTCAAATTTGAATAAAATTTCACATGAGTTTTGTTTATTAGCGCGTTTCCAATCAAATTTCACTAAAATTTCACCGGAGTTTTGGTTCATTGGCGCATTTCGAATCAAATTTGACTAAAATTTCACATGAGTTTGGTTCATCAGCATATTTCGAATCAAATTTGACTAAAATTTCATGTGAGTTTTGTTTATTAGCGCGTTTCTAGCCAAATTTGATTAAAATTTCACCTGATTTTCGTTTATTGGAGTGTATCAAATCTAGTTTGACTAGATTTTCATTTGAATTTTGTTCATTGGTGCGTTTCCAATCAAATTTAACTAAAATTTTACATGAGTTTGTTCTTGAGACATTTCAAATCAAATTTGGCTAAAATTTCATGCGGGTTTTTTTGTTGGCGCGTTTCCAATTAAATTTTACTAAAATTACACATAAGTTTGGTTCCTTAACACATTTCGAATCAAATTTGCCTAAAATTTCATAGGAATTTTTTACTAAAATTTCACATGAATTTTGTTCATTGGCGTGTATCAAATCGAATTTGAATAAAATTTCACATGAGTTTTTTTTATTATCACATTTCCAATCAATTTTGAATAAAATTTCACCTCGTTTTGGTTCATTGGTGCATTTCGAATCAAATTTAACTAAAATTTCACATGAGTTGGGTTTATTGGCATATTTCGAATCAAATTTGACTAAAATTTCACGTAAGTTTTGTTCATTGGCTTCCATCCAAATTTGATTAAAATCACCTGTTTATTGGCGTGTATCAAATCTAATTTGACTAGAATTTCATTTGAATTTTGTACGTTGGCGCATTTCCAATAAAATTAGACTAAAATTTTACATGAGTTTGGTTCATTAAGACATGTCAAATCAAATTTGGCTAAAATTTAATGCGGGTTATTTCGTTGACACGTTTTCAATCAAATTTGACCAAAATTTCACATGAGTTTGGTTCATTGACAAATTTTGATTCAAATTTGACTAAAATTTCACATAAATTTTGTTAATTGGCATGTATCAAATCAAATTTAAATAAAATTTCACATAAGTTTTTTTCATTAGCGCGTTTCCAATCAAATTTGACTAAAATTTCACCTCATTTTGGTTCGTTTGCACATTTCGAATAAAATTTGACTAAAATTTCATGTGAATTTTCTTCATTTGCGCGTTTCCAACCAAATTTAATTAAAATTTCACTTGGGTTTTGTTTATAGGTGTGTATTAAATCTAATTTGACTAGAACTTCATTTGAATTTTGTTCATTGGCGCGTTTCCAATCAAATTTGACTAAAATTTTACATGAGTTTTATTTTTTAAGACATTTCGAATCAAATTTGACTAAAATTTCATGAGGGTTTTTTCGTTGGCGTGTTTCCAATCAAATTTTACTAAAATTTCTCATGGGTTTGGTTCATTGACCCAACGAATCAAATTTGACTAAAATTTCATGCAGGTTTTTTTACTAAAATTTCACATGAGTTTTGTTCATTGTTGTGTATCCAGTCAAATTTGAATAAAATTTCGCATGAGTTTTGTTTATTAGCCCGTTTCCAATCAAATTTTACTAAAATCTCACTGGAGTTTTGGTTCATTGGCGCATTTCGAATCAAATTTGACTAAAATTTCACATGAGTTTGGTTCATCAGCATATTTCGAATCAAATGACCAAAATTTCATGTGAGTTTTGTTCATTGGCGCATTTCCAACCAAATTTTGATTAAAATTTCACCTGAGTTTCATTTATTGGAGTGTATCAAATCTAATTTGACTAGATTTTCATTTGAATTTTGTTCGTTGGTGCGTTTCCAATCAAATTTGACTAAAATTTTACATGAGTTTGTTCTTGAGACATTTCGAATCAAATTTGGCTAAAATTTCATGCGGGTTTTTTCGTTGGCGCGTTTCCAATTAAATTTTACTAAAATTACACGTGAGTTTGGTTCCTTGACACATTTTGAATCAAATTTGCCTAAAATTTCATAGGAATTTTTGACTAAAATTTCACATGAATTTTGTTCGTTGGCGTGTATCAAATCGAATTTGAATAAAATTTCACCTCGTTTTGGTTCATTGGTTCATTTCGAATCAAATTTGACTAAAATTTCACATGAGTTAGGTTCATTGGCATATTTCGAATCAAATTTGATTAAAATTTCACGTAAGTTTTGTTCTTTGGCGCGTTTCCAACCAAATTTGATTAAAATCACTTATTTATTGGCGTGTATCAAATCTAATTTGACTAGAATTTTATTTGAGTCTTGTTCGTTGGCACGTTTCCAATAAAATTAGACTAAAATTTTACATGAGTTTGGTTTATTGAGACATTTCAAATCAAATTTGGCTAAAATTTCATGCGGGCTTTGCGTTGACACGCTTTCAATCAAATTTGACCAAAATTTCACATGAGTTTGGTTTATTGACACATTTCGATTCAAATTTGACTAAAATTTCACATGAATTTTGTTTATTGGTGTGTATCAAATCTAATTTGAATAAAAATTTTCATAAGTTTTTTTCATTGGCGTGTTTCCAATCAAATTTAACTAAAATTTCCCCTCGTTTTGGTTCGTTCGCGCATTTCGAATTAAATTTGACTAAAATTTCACATTAGTTTTGTTCATTGGCGCGTTTCCAATCAAATTTGATTAAATTTTCACCTGGGTTTCATCTATTGGCGTGTATCAAATCAAATTTGGCTAGAATCTCATTTGAATTTTGTTCGTTGGCGCATTTCCAATCAAATTTGACTATAATATTTTATATGATTTTTGTTCATTGAGACATTTTGAATAAATTTGGCTAAAATTTCGTGCAGGTTTTTTCGTTGCCGCGTTTCCAATCAAATTTGACTTAAATTTCACATGAATTTTGTACATTGGCCAATTCCAATAAAATTCGACTAAAATTTCACATGAATTTCGTTCATTGGCGCGTTTCCAATCAAATTTCATTTAGATTTTGTTCATTTGCGTGTTTTCAATTAAATTTGACTAAAATTTGAACTGAGTTTGGTTCATTGATACATCTCGAATCAAATTTGTCTAAAATGTCATGCGGATTTTTTTGTTGGCGCGTTTCCAATCAAATTTGACTTAAATTTCACATGAGTTTTGTCCATTGATGCGATTCCAATAAAATACGACTAAAGTTTCAGTAGGATTTCTTTCATTGGCGTGTATCAAATCAAATTTGACTAAAATTTATTTGAATTTTGTTCGATGGCGCGTTTCCAATGAAATTTGACCAAAATTTACATGAATTTGGTTCATTGGACATTTCGAATCAAATTTGACTTAAATTTCACATGAATTTTGTTCATCGGCCAGATTCTAATAAAATTCGACTAAAATTTCACATGAATTTCTTTCATTGGCAGGTATCAAATCAAATTTGACTAAAATTTCATATGAGTTTTGTTCATTGGCATGTTTCCAATCAAATTTAACTAAAGTTTCACAAGGGTTTCCTTCATTGGTATGTATCAAATCAAATTGACTAAAATTTTATCTGCATTTTGTTCGTCAGTGCATTTCCAATGAAGTTTGATTAAAATTTCACATGGGTTTGGTTCACTAGCACGTTTCCAATCAAATTTTATTAAGATTTCATCAGAATTCGGTTCATTAACGTGTTTCTAATCAAATTTGACTAAAATTTCACCAAGATTTTTTTAGTGCGTTTCAAATCAAATTAGACTAAAATTTCATCTAGATTTTATTCATTGGTGCGTTTTCAATCAAATTCGACCAAAATTTAACATGAGTTTACTTCATTGACACATTTCGAATCAAATTTATCTAAAATTTCATCTGAATTTTTTTGTTGACGCGTTCCCAATCAAATTTTACTAAAATTTCGCCAGGATTTTGTTTATTGGCATGCATCAACAAAAATTTGACTAAAATTTCGTTTGAATTTTGTTCGTTGGCGCATTTTCAATCAAATTTGACTAAAATTTTACATGAGTTTGGTTCGTTGACACATTTCGAATCAAATTTGTCTAAAATTACATTCGGGTTTTTGATAAAAATTTCATATGAGTTTTGTTCATTGGCGTGTATCAAATCAAATTTGAATAAAATTTCACATGAGTTTTGTTCATTAGCATGTTTCTAATAAAATTTGACTAAAATTTCACGTGGGTTTTGGTTCATTGGCGCATTTCAAATCAAATTTGACTAAAATGTCACAGGAGTTTGGTTCATCGGCATATTTCGAATCAGATTTGACTGAATTTCACGTGAATTTTGTTCATTGGCGCATTTCGAACCAAATTTGATTAAAATTTCACCTGGGTTTCGTTTACAGGCGTGTATCAAATCCAATTTGACTAGAATTTCATTTTAATTTTGTTCATTGGCACGTTTCCAATCAAATTTGACTAAAATTTTACATGAATTTTGTTTTTTGAGACATTTCGAATCAAATTTGGCTAAAATTTCATGAGGGTGTTTTCGTTGGTGTGTTTCCAATCAAATTTGACTAAAATTTCATATGGATTTGGTTCATTAACCCATTACAAATCAAATCTGACTAAAATTTCACGCAGGTTTTTTATTGAAATTTCACATGAGTTTTGTTCATTGGCGTGTATCCAATCAAATTTGAATAAAATTTCACATCAGTTTTGTTTATTAGCGTGTTTCCAATAAAATTCTAATAAAATTTCACCTAGGTTTAGTTCATTTGCGCATTTCGAATCAAATTTGACTAAAATTTCATGTGAGTTTCATTCATTGGTTCGTTTCCAACCAAATTTGATTAAAATTTCACATGGGTTTCGTTTATTGGCATGTATCAAATCTAATTTGACTAGAATTCCATTTGAATTTTATTCGTTGGCACGTTTCCAATCAAATTTGACTAAAATCTTAAGTGAGTTTGTTCTTTGAAACGTTTCGAATCAAATTTGGATTAAATTTCATTCGAATTTTTTCTTTGGCACGTTTCCAATCAAATTTGACTAAAATTTCACATGAGTTTTGTTCATTGACGTGTATCAAATCAAATTTGAATAAAATTTCACTTGATTTTTTTTATTATCACGTTTCCAATCAAATTTGAATAAAATTTCACCTCGTTTTGGTTCATTGGTGCATTTCAAATCAAATTTGACTAAAATTTCACATGAGTTCGGTTCATCGGCATATTTCGAATCAAATTTGACTAAAATTTCGCGTAAGTTTTGTTCATTGACGCGTTTCCAACCAAATTTGATTAAAATCACCTGTTTACTGACGTGTATCAAATCTAATTTGACTAGAATTTCATTTGAATTTTGTTCGTTGGCGTATTTCCAATAAAATTAGACTAGAATTTTACATGAGTTTTGTTCATTGAGACATTTCAAATCTAATTTGGCTAAAATTTCAAGCGGATTTTTTCGTTGACACTTTTTCAATCAATTTGACTAAAATTTCACATGAGTTTGATTCATTGACACAGTTCAATTCAAATTTGACTAAAATTTCACATGAGTTTTGTTCATTGGCGTGTATCAAATCAAATTTGAATAAAATTTCACAAAAGTTTTTTTCATTAGCGCGTTTCCAATCAAATTTGACTAAAATTTCACCTCGTTTTGGTTCGTTCGCCTATTTCGAATCAAATTTGACTAAAATTTCACATGAATTTGGTTCATCGACATATTTCGAAACAAATTTGACTAAAATTTTACATGAGTTTTGTTCATTGGCGCGTTTCCAATCAAATTTGATTAAAATTTCACTTGGATTTCTTCTATTGGCGTGTATCAAATCAAATTTGACTGAAATATCAATTGAATTTTGTTTGTTGGTGCATTTCCAATCAAATTTGACTATAATTTTACATGAGTTTTGTTCATTGAGACATTTCAAATCAAATTTGGCTAAAAATTCATGCTGGTTTTTTTGTTGGCACGTTTCAAATCAAATTTGGCTAAAATTTCATGCGTGTTTTGTTCATTGGCCCGATTCCAATAAAATTTGACTAAAATTTGTATGAGTTTTGTACATTGACATGTATCAAATCAAATTTAACTCAAATTTCACATGAGTTTTGTTCGTAGAGGCGTTTCCAATCAAATTTGTCTATAATTTTACTAGGATTTCATTCATTAACACGTATCAAATCAAATTTGACTAAAATTTCATCTGAATTTTGTTCGTTGGCGCATTTCCCATGAAATTTGCCTACAATTTCACATGAGTTTGGTTCATTGGCGTGTTTCCAAATAAATTTGACTAAAATCTCACTAGGATTCAGGTCATTTACATGTTTCTAATCAAATTTGATCAAAATTTTGCCAGGATTTTATTCGTTAGAACGTTTCAAACCAAATCAGACTAATATTTCATTTAGATTTTGTTCATTGGCACGTTTTTAATCAAATTTGACTAAAATTTTACATGTGTTTGGTTTATTGTCAAATTTTGAATCAAATTTGACTAAAATTTTATGCGGGTTAATTCATTGGCGCGTTTTCAATCAAATTTGACTAAAATCTCATATGAATTTTGTTCATTGGCCCGATTCCAATAAAATTTGACTAAAATTTCACATGAGTTTCATTCATTGGTATGTATCAAATAAAATTTAACTAAAATTTCCCCAGGGTTTCGTTCATTGGTATGCATCAAATCAAATTTGACTAAAATTTCATCTAAATCTTGTTCGTTGGCACGTTTTCAATGAAATTTGACTAAAATTTTACATGAGTTTGGTTCATTAGCGCGTTTTCAATCAAATTTGACTAAAATTTCATCAGGATTTGGTTCATTGACATGTTTCTAATCAAATTTGACTAAAATTTCACTAGGATTTTGTTCGTCAGTGCGTTTCAAATCAAATTAGACTAAAATTTCATCTAGATTATGTTCATTGGCGCGTTTTCAATCAAATTTGAGTAAAATTTGACATGAGTTTACTTCATTGACACATTTTGAATCAAATTTATCTAAAATTTCATACGGGTTTTTTCGTTGGCGCGTTTCCAATCAAATTTGATGAAAATTTCAAATGAGTTTTGTTCATTGGCACGATTCCAAGCAGATTTGACTAAAATTTCGCTAGAGTTTCGTTCACTAGCGTGTATTACATCAAATTTGACTAAAATTTTACATGAGTTTTGTTCATTAGCGCGTTTCCAATCAAATTTGACTAAAATTTCACATGGGTTTCATCCAGTGACGTTTATAAAATCAAATTAGACTAAAATTCCACATGACTTATGTTCATTGGCACGTTACAAATCAAGTTCAACTAAAATTTTACCTGGGTCTCGTTCATTGGTGTGTATCAAATCAAATTTGACCAAAATTTCACACAAATTTTTCTCATTGGCGCCTTTTCGATCAAATTTAACTAAGATTTTCACTAGAATTTCGTTCATTGGCTTGTATAAAATCAAATTTGACAAAAATTTCACATGAGTTTTTTTCATTGGCGCGTTTACGATCAAATTTGACAAAAAATTTCACCAAGGTTTTGATCGTTGGAGTGCATTAGATCAAATTTGACTAAAATTTCATTTGAATTTTGTTTGTTTGCACGTTTCCAATCAAATTTGACTAAAATTTTACTTGAGTTTGGTTTATGGACACTTTTCGAATCAAATTTGACAAAAATTTCATGTTTGACAAAAATTTCATGCGGATTTTTGACTAAAATTCTACATGAGTTTTGTTCATTGGTGTGTATCTAATCAAATTTGATTAAAATTTCACATGAGTATTGTTCATTAGCGCATTTCCGATCAAACTTGACTAAAATTTCCCAGTGGCATGTATCAAATCTAATTTGACTAAGATTTCACGAGTTTTTTTTCATTGGCACGTTTCCAATAAAATTTGACAAAAATTTCACATGAGCTTTTTTCATTGGAGCGTTTTCAATCAAATTTGACTAAAATTTCTCAATAGTTTTGGTCATTGGCCCGATTCCAATAAAATTTGACTAAAATTTCACATGAGCTTCGTTCATTGCGTGTATCAAATCAAATTTGACAAAAATTTCATGTTTGACAAAAATTTCATGCGGATTTTTGACTAAAATTCTACATGAGTTTTGTTCATTGGTGTGTATCTAATCAAATTTCATTAAAATTTCACATGAGTTTTGTTCATTAGCGCGTTTCCAATCAAATTTGACTAAAATTTCTCAATAGTTTTGGTCATTGGCCCGATTCCAATAAAATTTGACTAAAATTTCACATGAGCTTCGTTCATTGCGTGTATCAAATCAAATTTGACAAAAATTTCATGTTTGACAAAAATTTCATGCGGATTTTTGACTAAAATTCTACATGAGTTTTGTTCATTGGTGTGTATCTAATCAAATTTCATTAAAATTTCACATGAGTTTTGTTCATTAGCGCGTTTCCAATCAAATTTGACTAAAATTTCTCAATAGTTTTGGTCATTGGCCCGATTCCAATAAAATTTGACTAAAATTTCACATGAGCTTCGTTCATTGCGTGTATCAAATCAAATTTGACAAAAATTTCATGTTTGACAAAAATTTCATGCGGATTTTTGACTAAAATTCTACATGAGTTTTGTTCATTGGTGTGTATCTAATCAAATTTGATTAAAATTTCACATGAGTTTTGTTCATTAGCGCATTTCCGATCAAACTTGACTAAAATTTCCCAGTGGCATGTATCAAATCTAATTTGACTAAGATTTCACGAGTTTTTTTTCATTGGCACGTTACCAATAAAATTTGACAAAAATTTCACATGGGTTTCGTTCAGTGTCGTGTATCAAATCAAATTTAACTAAAATTTCACATTAATTCTATTCATTGGCCAGTTCCCAATAAAATACGACTAAAATTTTACCTAGATTTCGATCATTGGCGTGTATCAAATCAAATTTGACAAAAATTTCACACGAGCTTTTTTCATTGGAGCGTTTTCAATCAAATTTGACTAAAATTTTCACTAGGATTTCGTTCGTTGGCACGCATCAAAATAAATTTGACCCAAATTTCATTTGAATTTTGTTCGTTAGCGCGTTTTCAATTAAATTTGACTAAAATTTCATTTGAGTTTGTTTCATTAACACATTTCGAATCAAATTTGACAAAAATTTCAAGTGGGTTTTTGACTAAAAGTGCACATGAGTATTGTTTATTGGCGTGTATCAAATCAAATTTGACTAAAATTACACATGAGTTTTGTTCATTAGCGCATTTTCAATCAAATTTAACTAAAATTTCACCTGGGTTTCGTTTAGTGGCATGTATCAAATCAAATTTGACTAAAATTTCACATGAGTTTTGTTCATTGGCATGTTCCAAATCAAATTTGACTAAAATTTCTCCTAGGTTTTGTTCATTGGCATTTATCAAATCAATTTTGAGAAAAATTTCATACGAGTTTTGTGCATTGGCGCATTTCCAATCAAATTTGACTAAAATTTCACCAGAGTTTCGTTCATTGGCATGTATCAAATAAAATTTGGCTAAAATTTCTTTTGAATTTTGTTCATCGCTACGTTTCCAACAAAATTTGATTGAGATTTCACCAGGGTTTGGTTCATTGGCACTTTTCCAATCAAATTTGACTAAAATTTCACCAGGATTTAGTTCATTGGCGTGTTTTTAACCAAATTTGGCTAAAATTTTCCCAAAATTTTATTTTTTAGTGACTTTCAAATAAAATTAGACTAAAATTTCATCTAGATTTCGTTCGTTGGTGCATTTTCAATCAAATTTGACTAAAATTTGGCATGAATTTGGTTCATTAACACAGTTCGAATAAAATTTGTCTAAAATTTCATGCGGGTTCTTTCGTTGGCACGTTTCCAATCAAATTTGACTAAAATTTCTCATTAGTTTTGGTTATTGGCCCGATTCCAATAAAATTTGACAAAATTTTTACAAGAGTTTCGTACATTACGTCTATCAAATCAAATTTGACTAAAATTCCACATGAGTTTTGTTCACTGGCGTGTTTCCAATCAAATTGAACTAAAATTTCACCGGGGTTTCGTTCATTGGCATGTATTAAATCAAATTTGACTAAAATTTCATCTGAATTTTGTTCATCGGCGCGTTTCCAATGAAATTTTACTAAAATTTCACATGGATTTGGTTCATCAGCGCATTTTCATTCAAATTTGACTAAAATTTCATCGAGATTCAGTTCAGTGGCGTGTATCAAATCAAATTTGAATAAAATTTCTCATGAGTTTTGTTCATTAGCACGTTTCCAATCAAGTTTGACTAAAATTTCACCTGAGTTTTGTTCATTTGTGTATTTTGAATCAAATTTGACTAAATTTTCACATGAGTTTGGTTTATCGGCATATTTCGAGTCAAATTTGACTAAATTTCACATGAGTTTTGTTCATTGGCACGTTTCCAATTAAATTTGACTAAATTTCTCCAGGGTTTCATTCGTTGCCGTGTATCAAATAAAATTTCTTTAGAATTTTGTTCGTCGCTGCGTTTCCAGTCAAATTTGACTAACATTTCACTGGGGTTTGGTTCATTGGCGCGTTTCCAATCAAATTTGACAAAATTTTACCGGAATTTAGTTCATTGGCCGATTTCTAACCAAATTTGACTAAAATTTTCCAAGGATTTTTTTGTCAGTGCCTTTCAAATAAAATTAGACTCAAATTTCATCTAGATTGTGTTCATTATCGCATTTTCATTCAAATATAACTAAAATTTGGCATGAATTTGGTTTATTAACACATTTTGAATCAAATTTGTCTAAAATTTCATGCGGGTTCTTTCATTGGCGCGTTTCCAATCAAATTTGACTAAAATTTCTCAATAGTTTTGGTCATTGGCCCGATTCCAATAAAATTTGACTAAAATTTCACATGAGCTTCGTTCATTGCGTGTATCAAATCAAATTTGACTAAAATTCCACATGTATTTTGTTCACTAGCGCGTTTTCAATCAAATTTAACTAAAATTTCACCAGGGTTCGTTCATTGGCATGTATCAATCAAATTTGACTAAAATTTCATCTGAATTTTGTTCGTCGATGCTTGTCCAATGAAATTTGACTAAAATTTCCCTTGGATTCGGTTGATTAGAGTGTTTCCAATCAAATTTAACTAAAATTTCACCGAAATTCTGTTCGTTGGTGTGTATCAAATCAAATTTGAATAAAATTTCACATGAGTTTTGTTCATTAGCGCGTTTCCAATCAAATTTGACTAAAATTTCACCTGGGTTTTGTTCATCGGCATATTTAGAATCAAATTTGACTAAAATTCTACATGAGTTTTGTTCAATGGCGTTTATCTAATCAAATTTGACAAAAATTTCACATGAGCTTTGTTTATTGGCACGTTTCCAATCAAATTTGACAAAAATTTCACTTGGGTTTTGTTCAGTGGCATGTATCAAATCAAATTTGACTAAATTTTCACACGAGTTTTGTTCATTGGCGCGTTACCAATCAAACTTGACTAAAATTTCCCCAACATTTTGTTCATTGTTGTTTATCAAATCAATTTTGACAAAAATTTCACATGAGTTCGGCTCATTAGCGCGTTTCTAATCAAATTTGATTAAAATTTCACATGAATTCTATTCATTGGCACGTTCCCAATCAAATTTGACTAAAATTTTACTTGGATTTCATTCATTGGCGTGTATCAAATCAAATTTGACAAAAATTTCACACGAGTTTTTCTTATTAGCGCATTTCAATCAAATTTGACTAAAATTTTCACAGGATTTCGTTCATTAGAGTGCATCAAATCAAATTTGACTAAAATTTCATTTGAATTTTGTTCCTTAGTGCATTTCCAATTAAATTTAACTAAAATTTGACATTAGTTTATTTCATTGACACATTTCGAATCAAATTTGATAAAAATTTCAAGCTAGATTTTGATTAAAAGTCTACATGGGTTTTGTTCATTGGCGTGTATCAAACCAAATTTGAATAAAATTATATTCATTAGCTCATTTTCGATCAAATTTGACTAAAATTTCATCTGGATTTCGTTCGGTGGCATGTATCAAATTAAATTTGACTAAAATTTCACCTGAGTTTTGTTTATTGGTGCATTTCGAATCAAATTTCACCAAAATTTCACATGAGTTTGGTTCATCAGCATATTTCGAATTCAATTTGACTAAATTTCACATGAGTTTTGTTCATTGGCACGTTTCCAATCAAATTTGACTAAAATTTCACCAGGGTTTCGTTCATTGGCGTGCATCAAATAAAATATGACTAAAATTTCTTCTGAATTCGTCTCTGCGTTTCGAATCAAATTTATCTAAAATTTCATGCGGGTTCTTTCTTTTGCACGTTTTCAATCAAATTTAACTAAAATTTGTCATTAGTTTTGGTCGTTGGCCCGATTCCAATAAAATTTGACTAAAACTTCCCATGAGTTTCGTTCATTACGTGTATCAAATCAATTTTGACTAAAATTTCATATGAGTTTTATTCACAGGCACGTTTCCAATCAAATTTAACTAAAATTTCACTAGGGTTTTGTTCATTGGCATGCATAAAATAAAATTTGACAGAAATTTCATTTGAATTTTGTTCGTCAGTGCGTTTCTAATGAAATTTGACTAAAATTTCACATGGGTATAGTTCATTAGCGCGTTTTCAATCAAATTTGACTAACATTTTACCTGGATTCGGTTCATTAGCGTGTATCAAATTAAATTTGAATAAAATTTCACATGGATTTTGTTCATTAGCACATTTTCGATCAAATTTAATAAAATTTCACCTGAATTTTGTTCATTGGTGCATTTCGAATCAAATTTGACCAAAATTTCACACGAGTTTTGTTCATTGGCATATTTCGAATCAAATTTGACTAAATTTCACATGAGTTTCGTTTATTGGCGCATTTTCAATCAAATTTGACTAAAATTTCATTAGGATTTCGTTTATTGTTGTGTATCAAATGAAATTTGAATGAAATTTCTTCAAAGTTTTGTTCATCGCTGCGTTTCCAATCAAATTTGACTAAAATTTCATTGGTGTTTGGTCCATTGGCTTGTTTCCAATCAAATTCGACTAAAATTTCACCGGGATTTAGTTAATTGGCGTGTTTCTAACCAAATTTGACTAAAATTTTTTCAGGATTTTGTTGTCAGTGCCTTTCAAATAAAATCAGACTAAAATTTCATCTAGATTTTGTTCATTGTCACATTTTCAATCAAATTTGACTAAAATTTGGCATGAATTTGGTTCATTAACACATTTCAAATCAAATTTGTCTAAAATTTCATTCGTGTTCTTTCGTTGGCGCATTTCCAATGAAATTTGATTAAAATTTCTCATTAGTTTTGGTAATTGGCTCGATTCCAATAAAATTTGACTAAAATTTCACATGAGCTTCATTCATTGCGTGCATCAAATCAAATTTGACTAAAATTTTACATGTGTTTTGCTCACTGGCGCGTTTCCAATCAAATTTAACTAAAATTTCACCAAGGTTTCGTTCATTGGCCTATATCAAATAAAATTTGACTAAAACTTCACCTGAATTTTGTTCATCGATGCGTTTCCAATGAAATTTGACTAAAATTTCACATGGGTTCGGTTCATTAGAGCGTTTCTAATCAAATTTGACTAAAACTTCATCAGGATTTGGTTAGTTAGCATCTATCAAATCAAATTTGAATAAAATTTCACATGAGTTTTGTTCATTAGCGCGTTTTCAATCAAATTTGACTAAAATTTCATCTGGATTTTGTTCATTGGCGCATTTTGAATCAAATTTTACTAAAATTTCACATGAGTTTGGTTTATCGGCATATTTTAAATCAAATTTGACTAAATTTTACATGAGTTTTGTTCATTGGCCCATTTCAAATCAAATTTGATTAAAATTCCATCTAAATTTCAATCGTCGGTGCGTTTCCAATCAAATTTAACTAAGATTTCACACGGGTTTGGTTGATTGGCGTGTTTCCAATCAAATTTGACTAAAATTTCATCAGGATTTAGTTCATTGACGTGTTTCCAATCAAATTTGACTGAAATTTCGCCAGAATTTTCTTCGTCAGTGCGTTTCAAATCAAAGTAGACAAAAATTTCGTTTAAATTTTGTCCATTAGTGTATTTTCAATTAAATTTGACAAAAATTTGACATGAGTTTGGTTCATTGACACATTTCTAATCAAATTTGTCTAAAATTGCATGCGAGTTTTTTCGTTGACGCGTTTCGAGTAAAATTTGACTAAAATTTCATATGAGTTTTGTTCATTGACACGATTCCAATAAAATATGACTAAAGTTTCGCTAGAGTTTTGTTCATTGGCATGTATCAAATCAAATTTGACTAAAATTTATTTGAATTTTGTTCGATGGCACATTTCCAATGAAATTTGACTAAAGCTTTACATGAGTTTGGTTTATTGTCGAATTTCCAATCAAATTTGACTAAAATTTCAAGTGAGTTGTGTTCATTGGTATGATTCCAAGGAAATTTAACTAAAATCTCCAAGGGTTTTGTTCTTTGGCATGCATCAAATAAAATTTGGGTAAAATTTCATTCGTCTTTTGTTCGTTAGCGCGTTTCCAATCAAATTTGACTAAAATTTCACATGATTTTGATTCACTGACACATTTCGAATCAAATTTGACTAAAATTTCTTGTGCATTTTTGGCTAAAATTCCATATGAGTTTTTTCATTGGCTTGTATCAAATCAAATTTGACTAGAATTTCAAATGAGTTTTGTTCATTAGTGTGTTTCCAATCAAATTTGACAAAAATTTCACATGGGTTTCGTTCAATGGCGTGTATCATATCAAATTTGACTAAAATTTCACATGAGTTCTGTTCACTGGCACATTACCAATCAAATTCGACTAAAATTTTAACTAGGTTTCGTTCATTGGTGTGTATCAAATCAAATTTGACAAAAATTTCACCCGAGTTTTTTTCATTGGTACATTTTTAATCAAATTTGACTAAAATTTTCACTAGGATTTCGTTCATTGGTGTGCATCAAATCAAATTTAACTAAAATTTCATTTGAATATTGTTCGTTAGCGCGTTTCGAATCAATTCTGACTAAAATTTCACATGAGTTTGGTTCAGTGACCCATTTTTAATGAAATCTGATAAAAATTTCATCCTAGTTTTTGACTAAAATTCCACATGAGTTTTGTTCAATGGTGTGTATCTAATCAAATTTGACAAAAATTTTGCACGAGTTTTTTCATTGACGCATTTTCAATCAAATTTGACAAAAATTTCACCTGGATTTCGTTCATTGGCTTGTATCAAATCAAATTTGACAAAAATTTCCCACGAGTATTTTTCATTGGCGCGTTTTTGATCAAATTTGACTAAAATTTTCACCCGGGTTTCGTTCATTGGAGTGCATCAAATCAAATTTGTCTAAAATTTCATTTGAATTTTGTTCGTTAGCACGTTTCCAATCAAATTTGTTAAAAATTTTACATGAGTATGGTTCATTGACACATTTCAAATCATATTTCACAAGAATTTCATGCAGGTTTTTGACTAAAATTCCGCATGAGTTTTGTTCATTGGCATGTATCTAATCAAATTTGACTAAAATTTCATATGAGTTTTGTTCATTGGCGCGTTACCAATCAAATTTGACTAAAATTTCACCTATGTTTTGTTCGTTGGTGTTTATCAAATCAAATTTAACAAAAATTTCAGATGAGTTCTTTTCATTAGTGCGTTTCCAATCAAATTTAGCTAAAATTTCACATGGGTTTCGTACAGTTGCGTATATCAAATCAAATTTGACTAAAATTCCCATAAATTCTATTCATTGGCCCATTCCCAATCAAATTCGACTAAAATTTTACCTGGATTTCGTTCATTGGCGTGTATCAAATCAAATTTGACAAAAATTTCACACGAGTTTTTTTCATTGGCATGTTTTCTATCAAATTTTCACTAGGATTTCATTCATTGGCGTGCATCAAATCAAATTTGACTAAAATTTCATTTGGATTTTTTCCAATTAAATTTGACAAAAATTTTAAGCGAATTTTTGTCAAAAAGTCCACATGAGTTTTGTTCATTTGCATGTATCAAATCAAATTTGACTAAAATTTTCACCAGGATTTCGTTCATTGGCTTGTATTAAATAAAATTTGACTAAAATCTCGCACAAGTCTTTTTTATTGGCTCGTTTTCGATCAGATTTGACTAAAATTTTCACTAGTGTTTCGTTCATTGGAGTGCATCAAATCAAATTTGACTAAAATTTTCACCAGGATTTCGTTCATTGGCTTGTATTAAATAAAATTTGACTAAAATCTCGCACAAGTCTTTTTTATTGGCTCGTTTTCGATCAGATTTGACTAAAATTTTCACTAGTGTTTCGTTCATTGGAGTGCATCCAATCAAATTTGACTAAAATTTTACATGATTTTAGCTCATTGACACATTTCGAATCAAATTTGGCAAAAATTTCATGCGAATTTTTGACTAAAATTCCACTTGAGTTTTCTTCATTGGCGCGTATCTAATCAAATTTGACTAAAATTTCACATGAGTTTTGTTCATTAGCACATTTTCGATCAAATTTGACTAAAATTTCACTTGAATTTCCTTCAGTGGCATGTATCAAATCAAATTTGACTAAGATTTCATATGAGTTTTGTTCATTGGCGTCTATCAAATCAAATTTGAATAAAATTTCACATGAGTTCTGTTCATTAGCGCGTTTCTAATCAAACTTGACTAAAATTTCACACGGGCTTTCGTTCAATGGTGTGTATCAAATCAAATTTGACTAAAATTTCACCTGAATTTTGTTCATTGGCCCATTCCCAATCAAATTCGACTAAAATTTTACGTGGGTTTCGTCCATTGACGTGTATCAAATCAAATTTGACAAAAATTTCACACGATTTTTTTTTCATTGGTGCGTTTTCAATCAAATTTGACTAAAATTTTCACTAGGATTTTGTTCATTGACGTGTATCAAATCAAATTTGACTAAAATTTCATTAGAATTTTGTTCGTTAGCGTGTTTCCTGTCAAACTTGCCTAAAATTTTGCATGAGTTTGTTTCATTGACACATTTCGAATCAAATTTGACAAAAATTTCAAGCGGTTTATTGACTAAAAGTCCACATGAGTGTTGTTCGTTGGCGTGTATCAAATCAAATTTGACTAAAATTACACATAAGTTTTGTTCATTAGCACATTTCCAATCAAATTTGACTAAAATTTTACCTGGGTTTCGTTTAGTGGTATGTATAAAATCAAATTTGACTTAAATTTCACATGAGTTTTGTTCGTTGGTGCATTTCCAATCAAATTTGACTAAAATTTAACCTAGGTTTTGTTCATTGGCATTTATCAAATCAAATTTGACACAAGTTTCACACGAGTTTTGTTCATTGGCGTGTTTCTAATCAAATTTGACTAAAATTTCACAAGGGTTTCGTTCATTGGCATGTATCAAATAAAATTTGACTAAAATTTCTTCTGAATTTTATTCGTCACTACATTTCCAATCAAATTTAACTAAAATTTCACTGGTGTTTGGTTCGTTGACACGTTTCCAATCAAATTTGACTAAAATTTCACCCGAATTTAGTTCATTAGCGTGTTTCTAACCAAATTTGACTAAAATTTTCCCACAATTTTGTTTATCAGTGCCTTTCAAATAAAATTAGACTAAAATTTCATCTAGATTTTGTTTATTGGCGTATTTTCAATCAAATTTGACAAAAATTTAGCTTGAATTTGGCTCATTAACACATTTCGAATCAAATTTGTCTAAAATTTCATGCGGGCTCATTCGTTGGCGCGTTCCCAATCAAATTTGACTAAAATTTCTCATTAGTTTTGCTCATTGGCCCGATTCCAATAAAATTTTACTAAACTTTCACATGAGCTTCATTCATTGCATGTATTAAATCAAATTTGACTAAAATTTCACATAAATTTTGTTCACGGGCTCGTTTCCAATCAAATTTAACTAAAATTTCCCCAGGGTTTCGTTCATTGGCGTGTATCAAATCAAATTTGACTAAAATTTCACATAAATTTTGTTCACGGGCTCGTTTCCAATCAAATTTAACTAAAATTTCCCCAGGGTTTCGTTCATTGGCGTGTATCAAATCAAATTTGACTAAAATTTCATCTGAATTTTGTTCGTCGGCGCGTCTCCAATGAAATTTGACTAAAATTCCACATGGATTTGGTTCATTAGCACTTTTCCAATCAAATTTGACTAAAATTTCGTTGAGATTCGGTTCATTGGCGTGTATCAAATCAAACTTGAATAAAATTTCACATGAGTTTTGTTCATTAGCGCATTTCTAATCAAATTTGACTAAATTTTCACTTGGATTTTGTTCATTGGCGCATTTCGAATCAAATTTGACTAAAATTTCAAATGAGTTTGGTTCATCGGCATATTCCGAATCAAATTTAACGAAATTTCACATGAGTTTTGTTCATTGGCACGTTTCCAATCAAATTTGACTAAAATTTCACTAGGGCTTCATTCACTGGCTTGTTTCAAATTAAATTTGACTAAAATTCCATCTGAATTTTGTTCATCGGCGCGTTTCCAATAATATTTGACCAAAATTTCACACGGGTTTGGTTCATTGGCATGTTGCTAATCAAATTTGACTAAAATTTCACCGGAATTAAGTTCATTAACGTGTTTCTAATCAAATTTGACAAAAATTTCATCAGGATTTTCTTCGTCAGTGCTTTTCAACTCAAACTAGACTAAACTTTCATCCAGATTTTGTCCATTGGCACGTTTTCAATTAAATTTAACTAAAATTATACATGAGTTTGGTTCATTGACACATTTCGAATCAAATTTGTCCAAAATTTCTTGCGGTTTTTTTCGTTGGCGCGTTTCAATAAAATTTGACTAAAATTTCACATGAATTTTGTTCATTGATGGGATTCCAATAAAATATAACTAAAGTTTCACCAGGGTCTCACTCATTGGCGTGTATCAAATCGAATTTTACTAAAATTTATCTGAATATTGTTCGATGGAACTTTTTCAATAAAATTTGACTAAAATTTTACATTAGTTTGGTTTATTGTCAAATTTCGAAACAAATTTGACTAAAATTTCATGCAAATTTTTCATTGATGTGTTTCCCATCAAATTTGACTAAAATTTTGAATGAGTTGTGTTCATTGGCACGATTCCAAGCAAATTTGATTAAAAAATTCATCAAGATTTCGTTCATTGGCGTGCATCAATTAAAATTTGGCAAAATTTTCATTTGAATTTTGTTCATCGGTGCGTTTCCAATCAAATTTGACTAAAATTTCATATGATTTTGGTTCACTGACACATTTCGAATCAAATTTGACTAAAATTTCATGTGCGTTTTTGACTAAAATTCCACTTGAGTTTTTTCATTGCGTGTATAAAATCAAATATGACTAAAATTTCACATGAGTTTTGTTCATTAGTGCGTTTCCTATGAAATTTGACTAAAATTTCACATGGGTTTCATTCAGTGGTGTGTATCAAATCAAATTTAACTAAAATTTCACATGAATTATGTTCATTGGCGCGTTCCCAATCAAATTCGACTAAAATTTTACCTAGGTTTCGTTCATTGGCGTGTATCAAATTAAATTTGACAAAAATTTCACATGAGTTTTCTCATTGGCCCATTTTCAGTCAAATTTTCACCAGGATTTCATTAATTGGCGTGTATCAAATCAAATTTGGCAAAAATTTCACACAAATTTTTTTCATTGGCTTGTTTTCGATCAAATTTGACTAAAATTTTCACCAGGGTTTCGTTCATTGGTGTTCATCAAATCAAATTTGACAAAAATTTCATTTCAATTTTGTTCGTTAGCACGTTTCCAATCAAATTTGAATAAAGTTTTACATGAGTTTGGTTCATTGAAACATTTTGAATCAGATTTGACAAAAAATCATGCGAATTTTTGACTAAAATTCCACATGAGTTTTGTTCATTAGCGTGTATCTAATCAGATTTGACTAAAATTTCACATGAGTTTTGTTCATTAGCGCGTGTACGATCAAATTTGACTAAAATTTCACTTGGATTTCATTCAGTGGCATGTATCAAATCAAATTTAACTAAAATTTCACATGAGTTTTGTTCATTAGCGCGTGTCCAATCAAATTTGACTAAAATTTCACCTAGGTTTTGTTCATTGGCATTTATCAAATCAAATTTGAAAAAATTTCACATCAGTTCTGTTCATTAGCCGTTTCCAATGAAATTCGACTAAAATTTCACATGGGTTTCGTTCAGTGGTGTGTATCAGATCAAATTTGACTAAAATTTCACATGAATCCTGTTCATTGGCACGATCCCAATCAAATTCAACTAAAATTTAACCTGGATTTCATTTGTTGGTGTGTATCAAATCAAATTTGACAAAAATTTCACACGAGTTTTTTTCATTGGCGCATTTTCAATCAATTTTGATTAAAATTTTCATTATGATTTCGTTCATTGGCGTGCATCAAATCAAAATTGACTAAACTTTTGTTTGAATTTTGTTCGTTATCGCTTTTCCCATCAAATTTAACTGAAATTTCACATGAGTTTGGTTCATTGACACATTTTGAATCAAATTTGACAAAAATTTCAATTGGGTTTTTGACTAAAAATAAACATGAGTTTTGTTCATTGACGTGTATCAAATCAAATTTGACCAAAATTATACATGAGTTTTGTTCATTAGCGCATTTCAAATCAAATTTGACTAAAATTTCACCTCGGCTTCATTCAGTGGCATGTATCAAATCAAATTTTACTTAAATTTCACATGAGTTTTATTCATTAGCACGTTTCCAATCAAATTTGACTAAAATTTCACCTAGGTTTTGTTCATTGGCGTTTATCAAATTCGATTTGATCAAAATTTCACACGAGTTTTGTTCATTGGTGCGTTTTCAATCAAATTTGACTAAAATTTCACCAGGACTTTGTTCATTGGTGTGTATCAAATAAAATTTGGCAAAAATTTCTTCTGAATTTTGTTCATCGCTGCGTTTCCAGTCAAATTTGACTAAAATTTCACTGGGGTTTGGTTCGTTGGCAAGTTTCTAATCAAATTTTATTGAAATTTCATTGGGATTTAGTTCATTGGCATGTTTCTAACCAAATTTGACTAAATTTTTCCCAAGATTTTGTTTGTCAGTGCCTGTCAAAAAAAATAAGACTAAAATTTCATCTAGGTTTTGTTCATTGGCGTTTATCAAATCAAATTTGACTAATTTTCACATGAGTTTTGTTCATTAGCGTGTTTCCAATCAAATTTGACTAAAATTTCACAAGAGTTTCATTCACTTGCTTGTTTCAAAACAAATTTGATTAAAATCTCACGTGAGTTTTGTTCACTAGCGTGTTTCCAATCAAATTTGACTAAAATTTCACCTGGGTTTTTTCGTTGGCGCATTTCGAATCAAATTTGACTAAAATTTCACATGAGTTTGGTTCTTCGGCATATTTCGAATCAAATTTGACTAAATTTCACATGATCTTTGTTCATTGGCGTGTTTCCAATCAAATTTGACTAAAATTTCATATGAGTTTTGTTCATTAGCGCGTGTCCGATCAAATTTGACTAAAATTTCACCTAGGTTTTGTTTATTGGCATTTATCAAATCAAATTTGAAAAAATTTCACATCAATTCTGTTCATTAGCCGTTTCCAATGAAATTTGACTAAAATTTCACATGGGTTTCGTTCAGTGGTGTGTATCAAATCAAATTTGACTAAAATTTCACATGAATCCTATTCATTGGCGTGATCCCAATCAAATTCAACTAAAATTTAACCTGGATTTCGTTTGTTGGTGTGTATCAAATCAAATTTGACAAAAATTTCACACGAATTTTTTTCATTGGCGCATTTTCAATCAAATTTGATTAAAATTTCCACTATGATTTCGTTCATTGACGTGCATCAAATCAAATTTGACTAAAATTTTGTTTGAATTTTGTTCGTTAGCGCGTTTCCAATCAAATTTAAGTAAAATTTCACATGAGTTTGGTTCATTGACACACTTCGAATCAAATTTGACAAAAATTTCAATCGGGTTTTTGACTAAAATTCAACATGAGTTTTGTTCATTGACGAGTATCAAATCAAATTTGACCAAAATTACACATGAGTTTTGTTAATTAGCGCATTTCAAATCAAATTTGACTAAAATATCACCTCGGTTTCATTCATTGGTATGTATCAAATCAAATTTTACTTAAATTTCACATGAGTTTTATTCATTGGCACGTTTCCAATTAAATTTGACTAAAATTTCACCTAGGTTTTGTTCATTGGCGTTTATCAAATTCGATTTGATCAAAATTTCACACGAGTTTTGTTCATTGGTGCGTTTTCAATCAAATTTGACTAAAATTTCATCAGGACTTTGTTCATTGGTGTGTATCAAATAAAATTCGGCAAAAAATTCTTCTGAATTTTGTTCATTGCTGTGTTTCCAGTCAAATTTGACTAAAATTTCACTAGGGTTTGGTTTGTTGGCAAGTTTCCAATCAAATTTTATTGAAATTTCATTGGGATTTAGTTCATTGGCATGTTTCTAACCAAATTTAACTAAATTTTTCCCAAGATTTTGTTTGTCAGTGCCTTTTAAAAAAAAATTAGACTAAAATTTCATCTAGGTTTTGTTCATTGGCGTTTATCAAATCAAATTCAACTAATTTTCACATGAGTTTTGTTCATTAGCGTGTTTCCAATCAAATTTGACTAAAATTTCACTAGATTTCATTCACTTGCTTGTTTCAAAACAAATTTGATTAAAAGTTCATATGAGTTTTGTTTACTAGCGTGTTTCCAATCAAATTTGACTAAAATTTCACACGAGTTTTGTTCATTGGCATATTTCGAATCAAATTTGACTAAATTTCACATGACTTTTGTTCATTGGCGTGTTTCCAATCAAATTTGACTAAAATTTCACTAGGATTTCATTCACTGGCTTGTTTCAAATCAGATTTGACTAAAATTCCATCCGAATTTTGTTCGTCAACGCGTTACCAATAAAATTTGACTAAAATTTTACACGGGTTTGGTTCATTGGCGTGTGTCCAATCAAATTTGACTAAAATTTCAATGGGATTCAGTTCATTGACATGTTTCTAATCAAATTTGACCAAAATTTCGCCAAAATTTTCTTTGCCAGTGCGTTTCAAATCAAAGTAGACTAAAATTTCATCTAGATTTTGTCCATTGGTGCGTTTTCAATTAAATTTGACTAAAATTTGACATAAGTTTGGTTCATTGACACATTTCGAATCAAAATTTTCTAAAATTTCATGCGGATTTTTTAGTTAGCGCGTTTCCAATAAAATTTGACTAAAATTTCGCATGAGTTTTGTTCACTGACGCGATTCTAATCAAATATGACCAAAGTTTCACCAGGGTTTCATTCATTGGCGTGTATCAAATCAAATTTGACAAAGATTTCTCTGAATTTTGTTCGATGACGCATTTCCAATCAAATTTGACTAAAATTTTATGAGTTTGGTTTATTGTCAAATTTCGAATCAAATTTGACTAAAGTTACAAGCGGATTTTTTCTTTTGGCGCGTCTTCAATGAAATTTGACTAAAATTTCAAATGAGTTATATCCATTGGTACGATTCCAAGAAAATTTGATTAAAATTTCACCAGGGTTTCGTTCATTAGCGTGCATCAAATAAAACCTGGCTAAAATTTCATTCGATCTTTTGTTCGTTGGCGTCTTTCCAATCAAATTTGACTAAAATTTCACATGAATTTGGTTCATTCACACATTTCGAATCAAATTTGACTATAATTTCATGCGCGTTTTTGACTAAAAATCCACATGTGTTTTTTCATTGGCATGGATAAAATCAAATTTGACTAAAATTTCACTGAATTTTGTTCATTAGTGCGTTTCCAATCAAATTTGACTAAAATTTCACATGGCTTTCATTCATTGGCGCGTATCAAATCAAATTTGATTAAAGTTTCACATGAGTTATGTTCATTGGTGTGTTTCCAATAAAATTTGACTAAAATTTCACTTGGATTTCGTTTATTGGCTTGTATCAAATTAAATTTGACAAAAAATTCACACAAGTTTTTTTCATTGGCACGTTTTCGATCAAATTTGACTAAAATTTTCGGCAGGGTTTCGTTCATTGGCATGCATCAAATCAAATGTGACTAAAATTTCGTTTGAATTTTGTTCGTTAGCAAGTTTCCAATCAAATTTGACTAAAATTTCACATGAATTTGTTTCATCGACACATTTCGAATCAAATTTGACAAAAATTTCATGTGGGTTTTTGACTAAATTTCCACATAAGGTTTTTTCATTGACGTGTATCCAATTAAATTTGACTAAAATTTCACTTGGATTTCATTCAGCGGCATGTATCAAATCAATTTTGACTAAAACTTCACATGAATTTTGTTTGTTGGCGTGTTACCAATCAAATTTGACTAAAATTTCACATGAGTTCTATTCATTAGTGCGTTTTCAATCAACTTTGACTAAAATTTCATATGGGTTTCGTTTAGTGGCATGTATTAAATCAAATTTGACTAAAATCTCACATGAGTTCTGCTCATTGGCATGTTCCCAATCAAATTTGACTAAAATTTTACCTGGGTTTCATTCATTGGCGCGTATCAAATCAAATTTGATAAAAATTTCACATGAGTTTTTATATTGGCTCGTTTTTAATCAAATTTTAGTCAAATTTTCACAAGGGTTTCGTTCATTAGCATGCTTCAAATCGAATTTGACTAAAATTTCGTTTGAATTTTGTTCGTTAGTGAGTTTTCAATCAAATTTAACTAAAAATTCACACGAGTTATGTTCATTGATACATTTCAAATCAAATTTGACAAAAATTTCATGTGAGTTTTTGACTAAAAATCCACATGGGTTTTTTCATTGGCATGTATCAAATCAAATTTGACTAAAATTTCACATGAGTTTTGTTCATTAGCACGTTTTCGATCAAATTTGACTAAAATTTTACCTGAGTTTCATTCAGTGGCACGTATCAAATCAAATTTTATTAAAATTTCACATGAGTTTTGTTCATTGGCACATTACCTATCAAATTTGACTAAAATTTAGCCTAAATTTTGTTCATTGGTATTTATCAAATCAAATTTGACAAAAAATTCACATGAGTTCTATTCATTAGCGCGTTTCCAATCAAATTTGACGAAAATTTCACATGGGTTTCGTTCAATGGCATGTATCAAATCAAATTTGACTAAAATTTCACATGAGTTCTGTTCATTGGCACGTTCCTAATCAAATTTGATTAAAATTTTACCAGGATTTCGTTCATTGGTGTGTATCAAATCAAATTTGACAAAAATTGCACACGAGCTTTTTCGTTGGCGCATTTTCAATCAAATTTGATTAAAATTTTCACCAGGGTTTCGTTCATTAGCCTACATCAAGTAAACTTTGACTAAAATTTCACTGGGGTTTGGTTCATTGGCGCCTTTCCAATCAAATTCGACTAAAATTTCACTAGCGTTTGGTTCATTGGCGTGTTTGCAATCAAATTTGACAAAAAATTTGCTAGGATTTTGTTTATAAAATTAGACTAAGATTTAATCTATATTTCGTTTATTGGCACATTTTCAATCAAATTTAACTAAAATTTCACATGAGTTCTATTCATTAGCACGTTTCCAATTAAATTTGACTAAAATTTCACATGGGTTTCGTTCAGTGGCATGTACCAAATCAGATTTGATTAAAATTTGTTCATTGACGCATTACCAATCAAATTGGACTAAATTTTACTTGCGTTTCGTTAATTGGCGTGTATCAAATCAAATTTGACAAAAATTTCGTACGAGTATTTTTCATTGGCGCATTTTCAATCAAATTTGATTAAAATTTTCACCAGGGTTTCGTTCATTGGCATGCATCAATTCAATTTTGACTAAAATTTCGTTTGACTTTTGTTCGTTCGTACGTTTCCAATCAAATTTGACTAAAATTTCACATGAATTTGTTTCATTGACACATTACGAATCAAATTTGACAAAAGTTTCATTCGGGTTTTTGACTAAATTTCCACATGAGTTTTTTCATTGGTGTGTATCCAATCAAATTTGACTAAAATTTCACTGGGTTTCGTTCAGTGGCATGCATCAAATCAAATTTGACTAAAATTTCGCATGAGTTTTGTTCATTGGCGCGTTACCAATCAAATTTGATTAAAATTTCACTTTAATTTTGTTCATTGGTGTTTATCAAATCAAATTTGACAAAAATTTCCCATGAGTTCTATTTATTAGTGCGTTTCCAATCAAATTTGACTAAAATTTCACATGGATTCCGTTCACTGACGTTTATCAAATCAAATTTGACTAAAATTTCACATGAGTTCTATTCATTGGCACGTTCCCAATCAAATTTCACTAAAATTTTACCTAGGTTTCGTTCATTGGCTTGTATCAAATCTAATTTGACAAAAATTTCACACGAGTTTTTTTCATTGGCATGTTTTTAATCATATTTGACTAAAATTTTCACCAGGTTTTCGTTTATTAGCGTGTATCAAATCGAATTTGACTAAAATTTCGTTTAAATTTTGTTCGTTAGTGCGTTTCCAATCAAATTTGATTAAAATTTCACACGAGTCTATTTCATTGACACATTTCAAATCAAATTTGACAAAAATTTCATGCGGGTTTTTGAATAAATTTCCACATGAGTTTTTTTCATTGGCGTGTATCCAATCAAATTTGACTAAACTTTCACATTAGTTTTGTTCATTAGCGCGTTTGCGATCAAATTTGACTAAAATTTCAAAATGAGTTTTGTTCATTGGCTCGATACCTATCAAATTTGACTAAAATTTCACCTAAACTTTGTTCATTGGCGTTTATCAAATCAAATTTGACAAAAAAAATTCATATGTGTTCGACTCATTAGTGCGTTTCCAATCAAATTTGACTAAAATTTCACATGGGTTTCGTTCAATGGCGTGTATAAAATCAAATTTTACTAAAATTTCACATGAGTTCGGTTCATTGGCGTGTTCCTAATCAAATAAGACTAAAATCTTACCTGGATTTCGTTCATTGGCGTGTGTCAAATCAAATTTGACAAATATTTCACACATGTTTTTTTTCATTTGCGCGTTTTCAATCAAATTATTTTTAATTTTCACTAGGATTTCGTTCATTGACGTGCATCAAATCAAATTTGACTAAAATTTTATATGAGTTTTGTTCATTGACACATTTCGAATCAAATTTGACAAAAATTTCATCCGAGTTTTTTTACTAAAATTCCAGATGAGTTTTGTTCAATAGCGTATATCAAATCAAATTTGACTAAACTTTCACATGATTTTTGTTCATTAGCGTGTTTTCCATCAAATTTGACTAAAATTTCACCTGAGTTTCGTTCAATGGCATGTATCAAATCAAATTTGATTAAAATTTCATATGAGTTTTGTTCACTGGCGTGTTTCCAATCAAATTTGACTAAAATTTCATCACGATTTCATTCACTGGCATGTATCGAATAAAATTTGACTAAAATTTCTTCAAAATTTTGTTCATTGGCACGTTTGCAATCAAATTTGACGAATATTTCACTGGGATTTGGTTCATTGGCGCATTTGCGATCAAATTCAACTAAAATTTCATTGAGATTTAGTTCATTGGCTTGTTTCCAACCAAATTTGACTAAAATTTTTCCAGGATTTTGTTTGTTAGTACGTTTCAAATAAATTTAGGCTAAAATTACATTGGCTCATTTTCAATCAAATTTGACTAAAATTTGGCATGAGTTTGGTTCGTTGACGCATTTCGAATCAAATTTGTCTAAAATTACTTACGGCTTCGTTCGTTGGCACATTTTCGATCAAATTTGACTAAAATTTCACATGAGTTTTGTTCATTGGCTCTATTCCAATAAAATTCGACTAAAATTTCACATTAGTTTCGTTCATTGTGTGTATCAAATCAAATTTGACTGAAATTTCACATGAGATTTGTTCATTGGCGCGTTTCCAATCTACTTTAACTTAAATTTCACCTGGGTTTCGGTCATTGGCGTGTATCAAATCAAATTTGACTAAAATTTCATCTGAATTTTGCTCGTCGGTGCGTTTTCAATGAAATTTGACTAAAATTTCACATGGGTTTGGTTCATTAGCGCGTTTCCAATCAAATTTGACTAAAATTTCGCTGAAATTTGGTTCATTGATGTGTTCCTAATCAAATTTAACTAAAATTTCACCAGAATTTTGTTCGTCAGTACGTTTCAAATCAAATTACACTAAAATTCAATCTAGGTTAATTTCATTGGTGCGTTTTCAGTCAAATTTGACTAAAATTTGACATGAGTTTACTTCATTAACACATTTCGAATCAAATTTATCTAAAATTTCATGTGGGTTTTTTCGTTGGCGCGTTTCCAATTAAATTTGACTAAAATTTCAAATACGTTTTGTTCATTTGCACAATTCCAAGCAAATTTGACTAAAATTTTTCTAGGGCTTCGTTCATTGGCGTGTATTCAATAAAATTTGGCTAAAATTTCATTTTAATTTTGTTTGTTGGCACGTTTCCAATAAAATTAGACTAAAATTTCACATGAGTTTGGTTCATTGACACATTTCAAATCAAATTTGACTAAAATTTCATGCGAGTTTTGATTAAAATTTCACATGAGTTTTGCTCATTAGCGCGTTTCCAAACAATTTTGACAAAAAATTCACCTGGATTTTGTTCATTGGCGCATTTTGAATCAAATTTGACTAAAGTTTCACACGAGTTAGGTTTATCAGCATATTTCGAGTCAAATTTGACTAAATTTCACATGAGTTTTGTTCATTGTCGCGTTCCCAATCAAATTTGACTAAAATTGCACTAGGGTTCCATTCACTGCGTGTTTCAAATAAAATTTGACTAAAATTCCATCTGAATTTTGTTCGTCAGCGCGTTTTGAATAAAATTTGACTAAAATTTCGCATGGGTTTGGTTTATTGGCATGTTTTCAATCAAATTTGACTAAAATTTTATCGGGATTCAGTTCATTAAGTGTTTCTAATCAAATTTCACCAAACTTTCACCCGAATTTTCTTCGTTAATGCGTTTCAAATCAAAGTAGACTAAAATTTCATCTAGATTTTGTCCATTGGCGCGTTTTCAATTAAATTTATGTAAAATTTGACATGATTTTGGTTCATTGACACATTTCGAATCAAATTTGTCTAAAATTTCATGCGAATTTTTTTGTTGATGCGTTTCCAGTCAAATTTGACTAAAATTTCACTTGAGTTTTGTTCATTGGCATGTATCAATTCAAATTTAACTAAAATTTATCTAAATTTTGTTCGAACGCACATTTCCAATCAAATTTGACCAAAAATTTTCATGAATTTGGTTTATTGTCAAATTTCGAATAAAATTTGACTAAAATTTCATGCGAATTTTTCATTGGCATGTTTCCAATCAAATTTGACTATGTTACAAAATGGGTTCTGTTCATTGACACGATTCAAAGCAAATTTAACTAAAATTTCACCAGGGCTTCATCCATTGGCGTGCATCAAATAAAATTTGGCTAAAATTTCATTCGAGTTTTGTTCATTGGGGGTTTTCAATCAAATTTGACTAAAATTTCACGTGAGTTTGGTTCATTGACACATTTCGAATTAAATTTGACTAAATTTCACATGATTTTTTTTCATTGGCACGTTTGCAATCAAATTTGACTAAAATTTCACTAGGATTTCATTCATTGGCGTGTTTTAAATCAAATTTGACTAAAATTTCATCTGAATTTTTTTCGTCAGCGTGTTTCCAATAAAATTTGACTAAAATTTCGAATGAGGTTGGTTCATTGGCATGTTTCCAAACAAATTTGACTAAAATTTCATCGAAATTTAGGTCATTGATGTGTTTCTAGTCAAGTTTGATTGAAATTTTCCCAGCATTTTCTTCATCGGTGCGTTTCAAATCAAAGTAGACTAAACTTTCATCTAGATTTTGTCCATTGGTGCATTTTCAATTAAATTTGACTAAAATTTGACATGAGTTTGGTTCATTGACACATTTCGAATCATATCTGTCTAAAGTTTCATACAGATTTTTTTGTTAGCGCATTTCCAATCAAATTTGACTAAAATTTCTTATGAGTTTTGCTCATTAACGTGATTCCAATAAAATATGACTAAAGTTTCACAGGGTTTCGTTCATTGATGTGTTTCAAATCAAATTTGACTAAAATTTATCAGAATTTTGTTCGAAGGCGCGTTTCCAATCAAATTTGCCTAAAATTTTACATGAGTTTGGTTTATTATCAAATTTTGAATAAAATTTGACAAAGATTTCATGTGGGTTTTTTCATTGGGGCGTTTTCAATCAAATTTGATTAAAATTTCAAATGAGTTGTGTTTATTGGCACGATTCCAAGCAAATTTGACTAAAATTTCGCCAGGGTTTCATCCATTGGCGTGCATCAAATAAAATTTGGCCTAAAATTTCATTCGAATTTTGTTCGTTAGCACGTTTCCAATCAAATTTGACTAAAATTTCACATGAGTTTAGTTCATTGACACATTTCGAATCAAATTTGACTAAAATTTCATGCGCATTTTGACAAAAATTCCACATGAGTTTTTTCATTGGCCTGTATCAAATCAATTTTGATTAAAATTTCACACGAGTTATGTTTATTAGCGCGTTTTCAATCATATTAGACTAAAATTTCACATGGGTTTCATCCAGTGGCATGTATCTAATCAAATTTGACTAAAATTTCACTTGAGTTCTGTTCATTGGCGCATTTCGAATCAAATTTCACTAAAATTTCACCTGGGTTTCATTCATTGGTGTGCATCAAATTAAATTTAACAAAAATTTCATGTGAGTTTTTTTCATTGGCGCGTTTCTAATCAGATTTGACTAAAATATTCACCAGGATTTTGTTTGTTGGCGCGTATCATATAAAATTCGCCTAAATTTTCATCTAAATTTTGTTCGTCGACGTGTTTCCAATCAAATTTGAATAAAATTTCAAATGAGTTGTGTTCATTGGCACAATTCCAAACAAATTTGACTAAAATTTCAACAGGGTTTCGTTCATTGGCGTGGATCAAATAAATTTTGGCTAAAATTTTGTTCGAATTTTGTTCGTTGGCGTGTTTCCAATCAAGTTTGACTAAAATTTCACATGAGTTTGGTTCATTGACACATTTCGAATCAAATTTGACAAAAATTTCATGTGTGTTTTTGACTAAAATTCCACATGAGTTTTTTTATTGGCGTGAATCAAATCATATTTGACTAAAATTTCACATGAATTTTGTTCATTAGCGCGTTTCCAATCAAATTTGGCTAAAATTTCACATGAGTTTCGTTCAGTAGCGTGTATCAAATCAATTTGAATAAAATTTCACATGAGTTTTGTTCATTGGTGTGATACCAATGAAATTTAACTAAAATTTTACTTAGGTTTTGTTCATTGGCGTGTATCAAATCAAATTTGACAAAAATTTCACACAAGTTTCTTTATTGGCGCGTTTTTAATCAAATTTGACTAAAATTTTCACCAGTATTTCGTTTGTTGGCATGTATCATATAAAATTTTCCTGAAATTTCATCTGAATTTTGTTCGTCAGCGTGTTCCCAATCAAATTTGACTAAAATTTCAAATGAGTTGTGTTCATTGCCACAATTCTTTTGTTCATTGACGTGCATCAAATAAAATTTGACTAAAATTTTGTTCGAATTTTGTTCGTTGGCGCGTTTCCAACGAAATTTGACTAAAATTTCACATGAGTTTGGTTCATTGACACATTTCGAATCAATTTTTACTAAAATTTCATGTGTGTTTTTGAAAAAATTTTCACATGAGCTTTTTATTGGCGTGAATCAAATCATATTTAACTAAAATTTCACATGAGTTTTGTTCATTAGCGCATTTCCAATCAAATTTGACTAAAATTTCACATGAATTTCGTTTAGTAGCGTGTATCAAATCATGTTTGACTAAAATTTCACATGAGTTTTGTTCATTGATGTGATACCAATTAAATTTGTCTAAATTGTTACCTAACTTTTGTTCATTAGCATGTTTCCAATTAAATTTGACAAAAATTTCACATGAGTTTTCTTCATTGATATATTTCGAATCAAATTTGACAAAAATTTCATGCGGGGTTTTAACTAAAATTCCACATGTCATGTGGGTTTTTAACTAAAATTCCACATGAGTTTTGTTCATTGGCGTGTATCAAATCAAATTTAACTAAACTTTCACAAGAGTTTTGTTCGTTGGCGCATTCCCAATCAAATTTGACTAAAATTTAACCTAGGTTTTGTTCATTGGCATTTATCAAATCAAATTTGACAAAAATTTCACACGAGTTTTGTTCATTGGCGCGTTTCCAAACAAATTTAACTAAAATTTCACCAAAGTTTCGTTCATTTGCATGGATCAAATCAAATTTGACTAAAATTTCATCGGGATTCAGTTCATTGGCGTCTATCAGATCAAATTTGAATAAAATTTCACATGAGTTTTGTTCATTAGAGCGTTTCCGGTCAAATTTGACTAAAATTTCACCTGGATTTTGTTCATTGGCACATTTCAAATCAAATTTGACTAAAATTTCACACGAATTTGATTCATCGGCAAATTTTGAATCAAATTTGACTTAATTTTACATTAGTTTTGTTCATTGGCATGTTTCCAATAAAATTTGACTAAAATTTCACTAGAGTTTCATTCTTTGGCTTGTTTCAAATCAAATTTGACAAAAATTCCATTTGAATTTTGTTCGTCGGCGTGTTTTCAATAAAATTTGACTAAAATTTCACACGGGTTCGGTTCATTAGCATGTTTTTAATCAAATTTGGCTAAAATTTCATCGAGATTCAATTCATTGACGTGTTTCTAATCAAATTTGACCAAAATTTCGTCAGAATTTTCTCCGTCAATGCGTTTCAAATCAAAGAAGACTAAAATTTTATCTAGATTTTGTCCATTTACGTGTTTTCAATGAAATCTAGCTAAAATTTAACTTGATTTGGTTCATTGACACATTTCGAATCAAATTTGTCTAAAACTTCATGCGGATTTTTTCATTAGCGCGTTTGCAATAAAATTTGGCTAAAATTTCGCATGAGTTTTGTTCATTGACGCGATCCAATAAAATATGAATAAAGTTTCACCGGGTTTTTGTTTACTAGCGTGTGTCAAATTAAATTTGACAAAAATTTATCTTAATTTTGTTTGATGGCGCGTTTCCAATCAAATTTGACTAAAATTTTATATGAGTTTGATTTATTGTCAAATTTTGAATCAAATTTGACTAAAATTTCAATTGAATTTATTCTTTGGTGCATTTCCAATCAAATTTGACTACAATTTCAAATGAGTTGTGTTCATTGGCATGTTTCCAAGAAAATTTGACCAAAATTTCGACAAGGTTTAGTTCATTGACATACATTAAATAAAATTTGGCTAAAATTTCATTCGAGTTTTGTTCACTGGCGCGTTTCCAATAAAATTTAACTAAAATTTTACATGATTTTTGTTCATTGACACATTTTTAATCAAATTTGACTAAAATTTCATGCGCGTTTTTTACTAAAATTCCACATGCGTTGTTTCATTGGTGTGTATCAAATTAAGTTTGACTTAAATTTCACATGAGTTTTGTTTATTAGCATGTTTCCAATCAAATTTGAATAAAATTTCATATGGATTTCGTTCAGTGGCGTGTATCAATTCAAATTTGACTGAAATTTCACATGAGTTATGTTCATTTGTGCGTTCCCAATCAAATCTGACTAAAATTTCACCTGAATTTCGTTCATTGGTGTGTATCAAATCAAATTTGACAAAAATTTCACATGATTTTTTTCATTGGCGCATTTTCAATCAAATTTGACTAAAATTTTCACCAGGGTTTCGTTCAATGGCGTGCATCAAATCAAATTTGACTAAAGTATTGTTTCAATTTTGTTCGCTAGCACGTTTCCAATCAAATTTGAACAAAATTTCACATGAGTGGTTCATTGACACATTCCGAATCAAATTTGACAAAAATTTCATGCGGGTTTTTGACTAAATTTCCACATGAGTTTCTTTTTCATTGGCGTGTATCAAATCAAATTTGACTAAAATTTCACATGAGTTTTATTCATTAGCGCATTTATGATCAACTTTTATTAAAATTTTGCCTGGATTTCGTCCAGTAGCATGGATCAAATCTAATTTGACAAAAATTTCACGAGTTTTGTTCATTGGCACATTACCAATCAAATTTGACTAAAATTTCATCTAAATTTTGTTCATTAGCGTTTATCAAATCAAATTTGAAAAAAAAAAAAGTCACAATGAGTTCTGTTTATTAGTGTGTTTCCAATCAAATTTGACAAAAATTTCACACGAGTTTTTTTTCATTGGCGCGTTTTCAATCAAATTTGACTAAAATTCTCATTAGGGTTCCGTTCATTGGTGTGCGTCAAATCAAATTTAACTAAACTTTCATTTGAATTTTTTTCGTTAGCACATTTCTAATCAAATTTGTCTAAAATTTCACATGAGTTTGGTTCATTGACACATTTCGAATCAAATTTGACAAAAATTTCGTGGGGGTTTTTGACAAAAATTCCACATGAGTTTTGTTCATTCGTGCGTTTCCGATCAAATTTGACTAAAATTTCACCTGGCTTTCGCCTAGTGGCATGTATAAAATCAAATTTAACTAAAATTTCATAAGAGTTTTGTTCGCTGGCGCGTTCCCAATTAAATTTGACTAAAATTTCACCTAGATTTTGTTCATTTGCGTTTATCAAATAAAATTTGACTAAAATTTCTTCTGAATTTTGTTCGTTGGCGCGTTTCCAATCGCATTTGACTAAAATTTCACACGAGTTTGGTTCATTAGCAAGTTTCCAATCAAATTTGACTAAAATTTCACTGGGATTTCGTTCATTGGCATGTATCAAATCAAATTTGAATAAAATTTCACATGAGTTTTATTCATTAGCTCGTTTTCAATCATATTTGACTAAAATTTCCTCTGGATTTTGTTCATTGACGCGTTCAAATCAAATTTGACTAAAATCTCACATGAGTTTGGTTCATCAGCATATTTCGAATCAAATTTGACTAAAATTTCACTAGGGTTTCATTCACTGGCTTGTTTCAAATCAAATTTGACCAAAATTCCATCTGAATTTTGTTCATCAACGTGTTTTCAATAAAATTTGATTAAAATCTTACACGGGTTTGGTTCATTGGCGTGTTTCCAATCAAATTTGACTAAAATTTCATCGTGATTCAGTTTATTAACGTATTTCTAATCAAATTTGACCAAAATTTCATCAGAATTTTCTCCATCAGTGCGCTTCAAATCAAAGTAGACTAAAATTTCATCTAGATTTTGTCCATTGGCGCGTTTTCAATTAAATTTGACTAAAATTTGACATGGTTTGATTCATCGACACATTTCGATTCAAATTCGTCTAAAATTGCATGTGAATTTTTTCGTTAGCGCGTTTTCAATAAAATTTGACTAAAATTTTGCATTAGTTTTGTTCATTGACGTGATTCCAATAAAATATAACTAAAGTTTCACCAAGGTTTCATTCATTGGCGTGTATCAAATCAAATTTGACAAAAATTTATCTGAATTTTGTTCGGTGGTGCGTTTCCAATTAAATTTGACTAAAATTTTATATGAGTTTGGTTTATTGTCAAATTTCGAATCAAATTTGATTAAAATTTCGCTAGGATTTTTTCTTTTTCAATCAAATTTGACTCAAATTTCAAATGACTTGTGTTCATTGGGACAATTCCAAGCAAATTTGACTAAAATTTTGCTAGGATTTTGTTCTTGGTGTGCATCAAATAAAATTTAACTAAAATTTCAGTAGACTTTTGCTCGTTGGTGCGTTTTTAATCAAATTTGACGTAAATTTTGCTTGAGTTTAGTTCAATGACACATTTTGAATCAAATTTGACTAAAATTTCATGCGCATTTTTGACTAAATTTCCACATGAGTTTTTTTCGTTGGCACAATCAAATCAATTTTGACTAAAATTTCACATGAGTTTCGTTCATTTGCACGTTTTCGATCAAATTTGACTAAAATTTCACCAAGGTTTTGTTAATTGGCATTTATCAAATCAAATTTGACTAAAGTTTCACAAGAGTTTTGTTCATTGGCGTGTTTCCATCAAATTTGACTAAAATTTCACTATGGTTTCGCTCATTGCGTGTATCAAATAAAATTTGACTAAAATTTCTTCTGAATTTTGTTCGTTGGCGTGTTTCCAATCAAATTTGACTAAAATCTCATTGGGGGTTTGATTCATTGGCACGCATTCAATCAAATTCGACTAAAATTTCACCGGGATTTAGTTCATTGGTGTGTTTCCAACCAAATTTGATAAAAATTTCACCAGGATTTTATTTGTCAATGCGTTTCAAATTGAATTAGGCTAAAATTTCATCTAGATTTTGTTCATTGGCCCATTTTCAATCAAATTTGACTAAATTTAGCATAAGTTTGGTTCATTGACACATTTCGAATCAAATTTATCCAAAATTTCACGCGGGCTCTTCCGCTGGCACGTTTCCAATCAAATTTGACTAAAAATTCACATAAGTTTTGTTCATTCGCTCAATTCCAATAAAATTCGACTAAAATTTCACATAAGTTTCATTTATTGTGTGTATCAAATCAAATTTGATTGAAATTTTACATGAGTTTTGTTCCTTGTTGGTTTCCAGTCTAATTTAACTTAAATTTCACTTGGGTTTCGATCATTGGCGTGTATCAAATCAAATTTGATTAAAATTTCATCTAAATTTTGTTTGTCGGAGTGTTTCCAATCAAATTTGACTAAAATTTCACTGGGATTCGATTCATTGATGTGTTTTTAAGCAAATTTGACTAAAATTTCACAAGGATTCGGTTCGTCAGTGCGTTTCAAATCAAATTGGACTAAAATTTCATCCATATTTTGTTCATTGGCGCATTTTCAGTCAAATTTGAATAAAATTTCACATGAGTTTTGTTCATTGGCGTGTTCCCAACAAATTTGACTAAAATGTCATCTGGGTTTTGTTCATTAGCGTTTATCAAATCAAATTAGACAAAAATTTCACACGAGTTTTGTTCATTGACACGTTTCCAATCAAATTTGACTTAAATTTCACCTGGATTTTGTTCATTGCATGTATCAAATAAAATTTGAAGAAAATTTCTTTTGAATTTTGTTCGTTGGCACGTTTCCAATCATATTTGACTAAAATTTCAATGGGTTTTGGTTTATTGACGCGTTTCCAATCAAATTCGACTAAAATTTCACTGGAATTTAGTTCATTGGCATGTTTCCAATAAAATTGACTAAAATTTCACCAGGATTTTGTTTGTCAGTGTGTTTCAAATAAAATTAGACTAAAATTTCATTTTGTTTTTATTCATTGGCGCATTTTCAATCAAATTTGACTAAAATTTCACATGAATTTCATTCAGTGGCCTGTATCAAATCAAATTTGACTAAAATTTCACAGGAGTTCTGTTCATTAGCATGTTACCAATCAAATTGGACTAAAATTTTACTTCGATTTCGTTTATTGGCGTGTATCAAATCAAATTTGACAAAAATTTCACACGAGTATTTTTTCATTCATTAGCATGCATCAAATCAAATTTGGCTAAAATTTCGTTTGAATTTTGTTCGTTAGTACGTTTCCAATCAAATTTCCCTAAATTTCATATGAGTTTGTTTCATGACACATTTCGAATCAAATTTGACAAAAATCTCGGGCGGGTCTTTGACTAAATTTCCACATAGGTTATTTCATTGGCTTGTATCCAATCAAATTTGACTAAAATTTCACCTGGATTTCATTCTTTAGCACGTTTCCGATCAAATTTGACTAAAATTTCACCAGAATTTCGTTCAGTGGCATGTATCAAATCAAATTTGACTAAAATTTTACATGAGTTTTGTTCATTGGCACGTTACCAATCAAATTTGACTAAAATTTTAGCTAAATTTTGTTCATTGGTGGTCATCAAATTAAATTTGACAAAAATTTCACATGAGTTCTATTCATTAGTGCGTTTCCAATCAAATTTGACTAAAATTTCACATGGGGTTCGTTCAGTGGCATCTATCAAATCAAATTTGACTAAAATTTCACGTGTTCAGTTTATTGGCACGTTCCCAATCAAATTTGACTAAAATTTTACCTGAATTTCGTTCATTAGCGTGTATCAAACCGAATTTGATAAAAATTTCAAACGAGTTTTTTTAATTAGCGCGTTTTTAATCAAATTTGACTAAAATTTTCACTAGGGTTTCGTTCATTGGCATGCATCAAATCAAATTTGACTAAAATTTCGTTTGAATTTTGTTTGTTAGCGCCTTTCCAATCAAATTTGACTAAAATTTCACATAAGTTTTGGTTCATTGACACATTTTGAATCAAATTTGACAAAAATTTCATACGGGTTTTGACTAAAATTCCACATGAGTTTTTTTAATGGCGTGTATCAAATCAAATTTCACTAAGATTTCACATTAGTTATATTCATTAGCACATTTCCGATCAAATTTGCCTAAAATTTCACTTAGCTTTCGCATAGTGGCATGTATAAAATCAAATTTGACTAAAATTTCACATGAATTTTGTTCACTGGCGTGTTCCCAATCAAATTTGACTAAAATTTCACCTAAATTTTGTTCATTGGCGTTTATCAAATAAAACTTGACTAAAATTTCTTCTGAATTTTGTTTGTTGGCGCGTTTCCAATCGCATTTGACTAAAATTTCACACGAGTTTGGTTCATTAGCACATTTCCAATTAAATTTGACTAAAATTTCACTGGGATTTCGTTCATTGGCATGTATCAAATCAAATTTGAATAAAATTTCACATGAGTTTTATTCATTAGCGCGTTTTCAATCATATTTGACTAAAATTTCCCCTGGATTTTGTTCATTGATGCATTCAAATCAAATTTGACTAAAATCTCACATGAGTTTGGCTTATCGGCATATTTCGAATCAAAATTGACTAAAATTTCACTAGGGTGTCATTCACTGGCTTGTTTCAAATCAAATTTGACTAAAATTCCATCTGAATTTTGTTAGTTGGCGTGTTTCCAATAAAGTTTGACTAAAATTTTACACGGGTTTGGTTCATTGGCGTGTTTCCAATCAAATTTAGCTAAAATTTCATCGGGATTCAGTTCATTGACGTGTTTCTAATCAAATTTGACCAAAATTTCGTCAGAATTTTCTCCGCTAGTGTGTTTCAAATCAAAGTAGACTAAAATTTCATCTAAATTTTGTCTATTGGAGCGTTTTCAATTAAATCTGACTAAAATTTGACATGGTTTGATTCATTAACAGATTTCGATTCAAATTTGTCTAAAATTTCATGCGAATTTTGTCGTTAGCGTGTTTTCAATAAAAATTGACAAAATTTCGCATTAGTTTTGTTCATTTACGCGATTCCAATAAAATATGACTAAAGTTTCACCAAGGTTTCGTTCATTGGCGTGTATCAAAACAAATTTGCCGAAAATTTATCTGAATTTTGTTCGGTGGCGTGTTTCCAATTAAATTTGACTAAAATTTTATATGAGTTTGGTTTATTGTCAAATTTCGAAACAAATTTGATTAAAATTTCATGCAAATTTTTTCTTCGAAGCGTTTCCAATCAAATTTGATTCAAATTTCAAATGACTTGTGTTCATTGGCACTATTCCAAGCAAATTTGACTAAAATTTCGCCAGGATTTTGTTCTTAGTGTGCATCAAAAAAATTTTGGCTAAAATTTCAGTTGACTTTTGTTCATCGGTGCGTTTTTAATCAAATTTGACGTAAATTTCGCTTGAGTTTGGTTCAATGACACATTTTGAATCAAATTTGACTGAAATTTCATGTGCATTTTTGACTAAATTCCAACATGAGTTTTTTTCATTGGCGTGTATCAAATCAATTTTGACTAAAATTTTATATGAGTTTTGTTCATTAGCGCGTTTTCGATAAAATATGACTAAAATTTCACCTGGGTTTCGTCCAGTGGCTTGTATCAAATCAAATCTAACTAAAATTTCACATGAGTTTTGTTCATTGGCGCGTACCCAATCAAATTTGACTAAAATTTCACCTAGGTTTTGTTCATTGGCGTTTATCAAATCAAATTTAACTAAAATTTCACAAGAGTTTTGTTCATTGGCGTGCTTCTAATCAAATTTGACTTAAATTTCACTGGGGTTTGATTCATTGGCGCGCTTCCAATCAAATTCGATTAAATTTTCACTAGGATTTAGGTCATTGGTGTGTTTCCATCCAAATTTGATCAAAATTTCACCAGGATTTTGTTTGTCAATGCGTTTCAAATAGAATTAGACTAAAATTTCATCTAGATTTTGTTCATTGGTTCATTTTCAATCAAATTTAACTAAAATGTAGCATTAGTTTGGCTCATTGACACATTTCGAATCAAATTTGTCCAAAATTTCATGCGAGTTCTTCCGTTGGCACGTTTCCAATCAAATGTGACTAAAAATTCACGAGTTTTGTTCATTAGCTCAATTCCAATAAAATTCGACTAAAATTTCACATGAGTTTCAATTATTGTTTGTATCAAATCAAATGTGACTGAAATTTTACATGAGTTTTGTTCACTGGTTGGTTTCCAATTTAATTTAACTTAAATTTCACCTGGGTTTCGTTCATTGGCGTGTATCAAACCAAATTTACCTAAAATTTCATCTGAATTTTGTTCGTCGGAGCTTTTCCAATCAAATTTGATTAAAATATCACCGAGATTCGGTTCATTGACGTATTTTTAATCAAAGTTGACTGAAATTTCATAAGGATTCAGTTTGTCGGTGCTTTTCAAATCAAATTAGACTAAAATTCCATCCATATTTTGTTCATCAGCACGTTTTCAGTCAAATTTGACTAAAATTCGACTTGAGTTTACTTCATTAACACATTTCGAATCAAATTTATATAAAATTTTGTGTGGGTTTTTTCGTTGGCGTGTTTCCAATGAAAATTGACAAAAATTTCAAATGACTTTTGTTCATTGGCATGATTCCAAGCAAATTTGACTAAAATTTCGCTAGGGTTTCATTCATTGGCGTATCAAATAAAATTTGGCTAAAATTTTTTTTTAATTTTGTTCATTGGCTCGTTTCCAATCAAATTAGACCAAAATTTCACATGAGTTTGGTTCATTGACACATTTCGAATCAAATTTTACTAAAATTTCATGCGAATTTTTTCGTTGGCGCGTTTCCAATCAAATTTGACTAAAATTTCACATGAATTTTGTTCATTGGCTTGTATCAAATCAAATTTGAATAAAATTTCACTTGAGTTTTGCTCATTAGGCGTTTCCAATCAAATTTGACTAAAATTTCACCTGAATTTTGTTCATTGACACATTTCGAATCAATTTTGACTAAAATTTCACATGAGTTTGGTTCATCAGCATATTTCAAATCAAATTTGATTAAATTTCACATGAGTTTTGTTCATTGGTACGTTTCTAATCAGATTTGACTAAAATTTCACTAGGGTTCCATTCACTTGCATGTTTCAAATTAAATTTGACTAAAATTCCATCTGAATTTTGTTTGTTGGTACATTTCCAATAAAATTTGACTAAAATTTCCCATTAGTTTGGCTCATTAGCATGTTTCCAATCAAATTTGACTAAAATTTCACTAGGATTCAGTTCATTAACGTTTGACTAAAATATCTCATAAGTTTGGTTCATTGACACGTTTCGAATAAATTTTGACAAAAATTTACTACGGGTTTTGAAGAAAAATTCCACATGAGTTTTGTTCATTGACGTGTACCAAATCAAGTATGATTAAAATTTCACATGAGTTTTGTTCATTAGTACGTTTACGATCAAATTTGACTAAAATTTCGCCTGGATTTCGTTCAGTGGCATGTATCAAATCAAATTTGACTAAAATTTCTCATGAGTTTTGTTCATTGGCATGTTACCAATCAAATTTGTCTAAAATTTCACCTAGATTTTGTTCATTGGCATCAATCAAATTAAATTTGACAAAAATTTCACATGAGTTCTGTTCATTAGCGCGTTTCCAATCAAATTCGACTAAAATTACCCACGAGTTTCGTTCAGTGGCGTGTACCAAATCAAATTTGACTAAAATTTCGCATGAGTTCTTTTCAATGGCGCGTCCCAATCAAATTTGACTAAAATTTCACTGAATTTCGTTTATTGGCCTATATCAAATCAAATTTGACAAAAATTTCACACGAGTTTTTTTCATTGGCACTTTTGGAATCAAATTTGACTAAAATTTTCACTACGGTTTCGTTCATTGGCGTACATCAAATCTAATTAGACTAAAATTTCATTTGAATTTTGTTCCTTAGCGCATTTCCAAGTAAATTTGACTAAAATTTCACATGAGTTTAGTTCATTGACACATTCCAAATCAAATTTGACAAAAATTTCATACGTGTTTTTTACTAAACTATCACATGAGTTTTTTCATTGGCGTGTATCAAATCAAATTTGACTAAAATTTCACATGAGTTTTATTCATTAGAGCATTTTCAATCAAATTTGACTAAAATTTCACATGAATTTCGTTCAATGCCATGTATCAAATCAAATTTGAGAAAAATGTTCCACGAGTTTAGTTCATTAGCGTGTTACCAATCAAATTTGACTAAAATTTGACCTAAATTTTTTTATTAGTGTTTAGCAAATCAAATTTGACAAAAAATTCACATGAGTTTTGTTCATTAGTGCGTTTCCAATCAAATTTGACTAAAATTTTACATGGGCTTCGTTCAGTGATGTGTATCAAATTCAAATTTAACAAAAATTTCACGTTAGTTCTATTCATTGGCGCGTTCCGAATCAAATTTGACTAGAATTTTAACTGGGTTTCGTTCATTGGCGTGTACCAAATCAAATTTGACAAAAATTTCCCACGAGTTTTTTTCATTTGGGGCGTTTTCAATGAAATTTGACTAAAAATTTCACCAGAGTTTCGTTCATTAGCGTACATCAAATCAAATTTGACTAAAATTCCATTTAAATTTTGTTCGTTTGCGCGTTTCCAATCAAATTTAACTAAAATTTCTCATGAGTTTGGTTAGTTGACATATTTCAAATAAATTTTAACAAAACTTTCATGTGGGTTTTTGACAAAAATTCCACATGAGTTTTGTTCATTGGCGTGTATCAAATCAAATTTGATTAAAATTTCACATGAGTTTTGTTCATTAATACATGTACGATCAAATTTGACTAAAATTTCTCATGGGTTTTGTTCAGTGGCAATATCAAGTCAAATTTGACTAAAATTTCTCTTGAATTTTGTTCATTGGCATGTTACCAATAAAATTTGACTAAAATTTCACCAAGATTTTGTTTATTGGCATTTATCAAATCAAATTTGACAAAAATTTCACATGAGTTCTATTCATTAGCGCATTTCTAATCAAATTTGACTAAAATTACCCACGGGTTTCGTTCAGTGGCGTGTATCAAATAAAATTTGACTAAAATTTCACATGAGTTCTATTCATTGTCCGTTTCAATCAAATTTGACTAAAATTTTACATGAGTTCAGTTTATTGTCAAATTTCAAATTAAATTTGACTAAAATTTCTTGCGGTTTATTTCATTGGCGAGTTTCCAATCGAATTTAACTAAAATTTCAAATGAGTTTTGTTCATTGGCATGATTCCAAGAAAATTGGACTAAAATTTCGCCAGGGTTTCGTTCATTGGCGTAAATCAAATAAAATTTGGCTAAGTTTTCAATCGAATTTTGTTCGTTGGCACGTTTCTAATCAAATTTAACTAAACTTTCACATGAGTTTGGTGTATTGACATATTGTAAATCAAATTTGACTAAAATTTCATGCGCGTTTTTGACAAAAATTCCACATGAGTTTTTTCATTGACGTGTATCAAATCAAATCTGACTAAAATTTCACATGAGTTTTGTTCATTAGCGCATTTTCAATCAAATTTGACTAAAATTTCACATGGATTTTGTTCAGTGGCGTGTGTCAAATCAAATTTGACTAAAATTTTACCTGGATTTTGTTCATTGGCGTGTACCAAATCAAATTTGACAAAAATTTCACACGGATTTTTTACATTGGTGCATTTCTAATCAAATTTGACTAAAATTTTTACCAGAATTTCATTTGTTGGCGTGTATCATATAAAATTTGCCTAAAATTTCATCAAAATTTTGTTCGTCGACTCGATCCCAATCAAATTTGACTAAAATTTCAAATGAGTTGTGTTCATTGGCATGATTCCAAGCAAATTTGACTAAAATTTTGTCAGGGTTTCGTTCATTGGCGTGCATCAAATAAAATTTGGCTAAAATTTTCTTCGAATTTCGATCGTTGGTGCGTTTCCAAACAAATTTGACTAAAATTTCACATGACTTTGGTTCATTGACACATTTCTAATCAAATTTCACTAAAATTTCATGTGTGTTTTTGTCAAAAATTCCACATAAGTTTCTTCACTGGCTTGTATCAAATCAAATTTGACTAAAATTTTACATGAGTTCTGTTCATTAGCCTGTTTCCATTCAAATTTGACTAAAATTTCACATGGGTTTCATTCAGTTGCGTGTATCAAATCAAATTTGACAAAAATTTCACTTAAGTTCTGTTCATTGGCGCTTTATCAATCAAAATTGACTAAAATTTTACCTGGATTTCATTCATTGGCATGTATCAAATCAAATTTGACAAAAATTTCACACGAGTTTTTTTCATTGGCGCATTTTCAATCAAATTTAAGTAAAATTTTCATTAGGATTTCGTTCATTGGAGTGCATCAAATCAAATTTTACTAAAATTTCGTTTGAAATTTGTTTGTTAGCGAGTTTCCAATCAAATTTGACTAAAATTTCACATGAGTTTGGTTCATTGACACATTTCGAATCAAATTTGATAAAAAAAAAAATTATTCAGGTTTTTGACTAAAATTCCACATGAGTTTTGTTAATTTATGCGTTTTCGATCAAATTTGACTAAAATTTCACTTGGGTTTTGTTCTATGGCATGTATCAAATCAAATTTGACTAAAATTTCTCATGAGGTTTGTTCATTGGTATGTTACCAATCAAATTTGACTAAAATTTCGCCTAGGTTTTGTTCATTATCATTTATCAAATCAAATTTGAATAAAAATTCACATGAGTTCTGTTCATTAGCGCATTTTCAATCAAATTTGACTAAAATTTCACATAAGTTATTTTTATTGGCCCGTTCGCAATAAAAGTTGACCAAAATTTTACCTGAGTTTCGTTCATTGGCGTGTATCAAATAAAATTTGACAAAAATTTCACATGAGTTCTATTCATTGGCGCATTCCCTATCAAATTTGACTAGAAATTTACCTGGATTTCGTTCATTGGCGTGTATCAAATCAAATTTGACAAAATTTTCCCACGAGTTTTTTTCATTGGCACGTTTTCAGTCGAATTTGACTAAAAACTTCACCAAAGTTTCATTCATTGGCGCGCATCAAATCAAATTTAAGTAAAATTTCGTTTCAATTTTGTTCGTTTGCGCGTTTCCAATCAAATTTGACTAAATTTTCTCATGGGTTTGGTTCATTGACACATTTCGAATAAATTTTGACAAAACTTTCATGCGGGTTTTTGACAAAAATTACACATGAGTTTTGTTCATTGGCGTATATCAAATAAAATTTGATTAAAATTTCACATGAGTTTTGTTCATTAGTACGTTTACGATCAAATTTGACTAAAATTTTACATGGGTTTCATTCAGTGGCATTATCAAATCAAATTTGACTAAAATTTCTCATGAGTTTTGTTCATTGGTATGTTACCAATCAAATTTGACTACAATTTCACCTAGATTTTGTTCATCAGCATATATCAAATCAAATTTGAATAAAAATTCACATGAGTTTTGTTCATTAGCGCATTTCCAATCAAATTCCACTAAAATTTCACATGAGTTTCATCCAGGGGCGTGTATCAAATCAAATTTGACTAAAATTTCACATGAGCTCTGTTCATTGGCACGTTCCCAATAAAATTTGACTAAAATTTTACCCGGGTTTCGTTCATTGGCGTGTATAAAATCTAATTTGACATGAGTTCTGTTCATTGGCGCGTTCCCAATCAAATTTGACTAGAATTTTACCTGGATTTCGTTCATTGACGTGTATTAAATCAAATTTGACAAAATTTTCCCACAAGTTTTTTTCACTGGCGCGTTTTCAATCGAATTTGACTAAAATTTTCACCAGAGTTTCATTCATTGGCGCGCATCAAATCAAATTTGAGTAAAATTTCGTTTTAATTTTGTTCGTTTGTGCATTTCGAATAAAATTTGACTAAAATTTCTCATGAGTTTGGTTCATTGACACATTTCGAATAAATTTTGACAAAACTTTCATGCGGGTTTTTGACAAAATTCCACATGAGTTTTGCTTATTGGCGTGTATCAAATAAAATTTGATTAAAATTTCACATGAGTTGTTCATTAGTATGTTTACGATCAAATTAGACTAAAATTTCACATGGGTTTCGTTCAGTGGCATTATCAAGTCAAATTTGACTAAAATTTCTCATGAGTTTTGTTCATTGGCACATTCCGAATCACATTTGACTAAAATTTCACCTAGACATTGTTCATTGGCATTTATCAAATCAAATTTGACAAAATTTTCACATGAGTTCTGTTAATTAGCGCATTTTCAATCAATTTTATCTAAAATTACCCACAGGTTTCATTTAGTGGCGTGCATCAAATCAAATTTGACTAAAATTTCCTATGAGTTCTGTTCATTAGTGTGTTTCCAATCAAATTTGAATAAAATTTCACATGAGCTTCATTCAGTGATGTGTATCAAATCAAATTTGACTAAAATTTCACATTAGTTCTGTTTATTGGCGCGTTCCCAATCAAAATTGACTAGAATTTTACCTGGGTTTCGTTCATTGGAGTGTATCAAATCAAATTTGACAAAATTTTCCCATGAGTTCTTTTCATTGGCGCGTTTTCAATGAAATTTGACAAAAAATTTCACTAGAGTTTCGTTTTAATTTTGTTCGTTTAAGCGTTTTCAATCAAATTTGACTAAAATTCCACATGAGTTTGGTTTATTGACCCATTTAGAATCAAATTGATAAAAAAAATTTTATTCGGGTTTTTGACTAAAATTTCACATGAGTTTTGTTTAATTGCGTGTATCAAATTAAATTTGACTAAAATTTCACATGAGTTCTATTCATTGGAGCGTTCCCAATAATATTTGACTAAAATTTTACGTGGGTTTCGTTTATTGACGTGTATCAAATCAAATTTGACAAAATTTTCCCATGAGTTTTTTTTTCATTAGCACGTTTTCAATCAAATATGACTAAAATTTTCACCAGGATTTCGTTCATTGGAGTGCATCAAATCAAATTTAACTAAAATTTCGTTTTAATTTTGTTCGTTTGCATGTTTTCAATCAAATTTGACTAAAATTTCACATGAGTTTGGTTCATTGACACGTTTCGAATCAAATTTGATAAAAAAAAATTATTCGAGTTTTTGACTAAAATTCCACATGAGTTTTGTTCATTGGCGTGTATCAAATCAAATTTGACTAAAATTTCACATGAGTTTAGTTCATTAGTGCATTTTCAATCAAATTTGACTAAAACTTCACCTCGATTTCGTTATATGACTTGTATCAAATCAAATATGACTAAAATTTCTCATGAGTTTTGTTCATTGGCATGCTACCAATCAAATTTGAGTAAAATTTCACCTAGATTTTGTTCATCGGCTTTTATCAAATCAAATTTGAATAAAAATTCACACGAGTTCTATTCATTAGCGCATTTCCAATCAAATTTGACTAAAATTTCACATGAGTTTCATTCAGTGGTGTGTATCAAATCAAATTTCACTAAAATTTCACGAGTTCTGTTCAGTGGAGCGTTCCCAATAATATTTGACTAAAATTTTATGTGGGTTTCGTTCATTGACGTGTATCAAATCAAATTTGACAAAATTTTCCCATGAGTTTTTTTTTTCATTGGCATGTTTTCAATCAAATATGACTAATATTTTCACCAGGATTTCGTTCATTGGCGTGCATCAAATCTAATTTGACTAAAATTTCGTTTGAATTTTGTTCGTCATCGCGTTTCCAATCAAACTTGACTAAAATTTCATATGAGTTTGGTTCATTGACACATTTCGAATCAAATTTGATAAAAATTTAATTCAGGTTTTGGAAAAAAAATTCCACATGAGTTTTGTTCATTGGCATGTGTCGAATCAAATTTGACTAAAATTTCACATGAGTTTTGTTCATTAGTGCGTTTTCAAAATTTCACCTGGGTTTTGTTCAGTGGCATGTATCAAATCAAATTTTTCTAAAATTTCTCATGAGTTTTGTTCATTGGCGTGTTACCAATCAAATTTGACAAAAATTTCACCTAGACTTTGTTCATTGGCATTTATCAAATCAAATTTGACAAAAATTTCACATGAGTTCTGTTCATTAACGCATTTCCAATCAATTTTCATTAAAATTACCCACAGGTTTCGTTTAGTGGCGTGTATCAAATCAAATTTGACTAAAATTTCACATGAGTTCTGTTCATCAGCGTGTTACTAATCAAATTTGATAAAATTTTTCCTGGGTTTCGTTCATTGGGATGTATTAAATCAAATTTGACAAAAATTTCACATGAGTTTTTTTTCCTTTGGCGCGTTTTCAATCAAATTTGACTAAAATTTTCACCAGGGTTTCGTTCATTGGAGTGCATCAAATCTAATTTGACTAAAATTTCATTTGAATTTTGTCGTTAACGCGTTTCTAATCAAATTTGACTAAAGTTTCACATGAGTTTGGTTCATTGACACATTTCGAATTAAATTTGATAAAAATTTTATTCGGGTTTTGGAGAAAAATTCCTCATGAGTTTTGTTCATTGGCATGTATCAAATCAAATTTGACTAAAATTTCGCTTGGGTTTCGTTCAGTGGCATGTATCAAATCAAATTTGACTAAAAGTTCTCATGAGTTTTGTTCATTGGCATGTTACCAATCAAATTTGACTAAAATTTCATCTAGCTTTTGTTCATTGGCATTTATCAAATCAAATTTGACAAAAATTTCACATGAATTCTGTTCATTAGCGCGTTTTCAATCAAATTTGACTAAAATTACTCACGAGTTTCATTCAATGGTGTATATCAAATCAAATTTGACTAAAATTTCACATGAGTTCTGTTCGTTGGCGCATTCCCAATCAAATTTGACTAAAATTTTACCTGAATTTCATTTATTGGCATTTATCAAATCAAATTTGACAAAAATTTCACACGAGTTTTTTTCGTTGGCGCGTTTTTTAATCAAACTTGACTAAAATTTTCACTAGGGTTTCGTTCATTGGCGTGCATCAAATCTAATTTGACTAAAATTTCGTTTGAATTTTGTTCCTCAGCGCGTTTCCAATCAAATTTGACTAAAATTTCACATGAGTTTGGTTCATTGACATATTTCGAATCAAATTTGACAAAAATTTCATATGCGTTGTTTACTAAAATTCCACATGAGTTTTTTTCATTGGCGTGTATCAAATCAAATTTGACTAAAAATTCACATGAGTTTTATTCATTCGAGCGTTTTCGATCAAATTTGATTAAAATTTCACTTGGATTTCATTCAGTGCCATGTATCAAATCAAATTTGACTAAAATTTCCCACGAGTTTGGTTCATTGGCATGTTACCAATCAAATTTGACTAAAAGTTGACCTCAATTTTTTTCATTGGTGTTTAGCAAATCAAATTTGACAAAAAAATCACGAGTTCTGTTCATTAGTGCATTTCGAATCAAATTTGAATAAAATTTCACATGAGCTTTGTTCAGTGGCATGTATCAAATCAAATTTGACAAAAAATTGACATTAGTTCTGTTCATTGGCGCGTTCCCAATCAAAGTTGACTAGAATTTTACTTGGGTTTCATTCATTGACGTGTATCAAATCAAATTTGACAAAATTTTCCCACTAGGTTTTTTCATTGGAGAGTTTTCAATGAAATTTGACTAAAATTTTCACCAGAGTTTCGTTCATTGGTGTGCATCAAATCAAATTTGACCAAAACTTCGTTTTTATTTTGTTCGTTTGCACGCTTTCAATCAAATTTGACTAAAATTTCACATGACTTTGGTTCATTGACACGTTTCGAATCAAATTTGATAAAAAAAAATTATTCGAGTTTTTGACTAAAATTCCACATGAGTTTTGTTCATTGGCGTCTATCAAATCAAATTTGACTAAAATTTCATATGAGTTTTGTTCATTAGTGCTTTTTCGATCAAATTTGACTAAAATTTCACCTGGGTTTCGTTCTTCGACTTGTATCAAATCAAATTTGACTAAAATTTCTCATGAGTTTTGTTCATTGGCATGCTACCAATCAAATTTGACTAAGATTTCACCTAAATTTTGTTCATCGGCTTTTATCAAATCAAATTTGAATAAAAAATCACATGAGTTCTGTTCATTAGCGCATTTCTAATCAAATTTGACTAAAATTTCGTATGAGTTTCATTCAATGGCGTGTATCAAATCAAATTTGACTAAAATTGCACATGAGTTCTGGTCATTGGAGCGTTCTCAATAATATTTGACTAAAATTTTACTTGGGTTTCGTTCATTGGCGTGTATCAAATCAAATTCGACAAAATTTTCCCACGAGTTTTTTTTCATTGGCGCGTTTTCAATCAAGTTTGACTAAAATTCTCACCAGGGTTTCATTCATTGGCCAGCATCAAATCTAGTTTGACTAAAATTTCACATGAGTTTGGTTCATTGACACTTTTCGAAACAAATTTGATAAAAATTTATTTGGGTTTTGGAGAAAAATTCCACATGAGTTTTGTTCATTGGCATGTATCAAATCAAATTTGACTAAAATTTCGCATGAGTTTTGTTCATTAGTGCGTTTTCTATCAAATTTGACTAAAATTTCACCAGGGTTTCGTTCTATGGCATGTATCAAATCAAAATTTTCTAAAATTTCTCATGAGTTTTGTTCATTGGCATGTTACCAATCCAATTTGACTAAAATTTTACCTAGACTTTGTTCATTGGCATATATCAAATCAAAGTTGACAAAAATTTCACATGAGTTTTGTTTATTAGCGCGTTTCCAATCAATTTTCATTAAAATTACCCACAGGTTTCATTTAGTGGCGTGTATCAAATCAAATTTGACTAAAATTTCACATGAGTTCTGTTCATCGGCGCGTTGCCAATCAAATTTGATTAAAATTTTTCTTGAGTTTCGTTCATTGGGATGTATCAAATCAAATTTGACAAAAATTTCACATGAGTTTTATTTCCTTTGGCGCGTTTTCAATCAAATTTGACTAAAATTTTCACCAGGAATTCGTTCATTGGCGTGCATCAAATCTAATTTGATTAAAATTTCATTTGACTTTCATCGTAGCGCGTTTTCAATCAAATTTGACTATAGTTTCACATGAATTTGGTTCATTGACACATTTCGAATCAAATTTGATAAAAATTTTATTCGGGTGTTGGAGAAAAATTCCTCATGAGTTTTGTTCATTGGCATGTATCAAATCAAATTTGACTAAAATTTCGCTTGGGTTTCGTTCAGTGGCATGTATCAAATCAAATTTGACTAAAATTTCTCATGAGTTTTGTTCATTGGCATGTTACCAATCAAATTTGACTAAAATTTCACCCAGATTTTGTTCATTGGCGTTTATCAAATCAAATTTGACAAAAATTTCACATGAGTTCCGTTCTTTAGCGCGTTTCCAATCAAATTTGACTAAAATTACCTACGGGTTTCGCTCAGTGGCATGTATTAAATCAAATTTGACAAAAATTTCACATGAGTTCTGTTTATTGGCGCATTCCCAATCACATTTGACTTAAATTTTACCTGAATTTCGTTCGTTGGCGTGTATCAAATCAAATTTGACAAAAATTTTACACGAGTTTTCTTCATTAGCGCGTTTTTAATCAAATTTGACTAAAATTTTCACTAAGGTTTCGTTCATTGGCGTGCATAAAATCTAATTTGACTAAAATTTCATTTGAATTTTGTTCCTTATTGCGTTACCAATCAAATTTGACTGAAATTTCACATGATTTTGGTAATTGACACATTTCGAATCAAATTTGACAAAAATATATTACGTGTTTTTTACTAAAATTCCACATGAGTTTTTTTTTCATTGGCGTGTATCAAATCAAATTTGATTAAAATTTCACATGAGTTTTATTCATTAGGGCATGTTTGATCAAATTTGACAAAAATTTCACCTGGGTTTCGTTCAGTGGCATGTATCAAATCAAATTTGACTAAAATTTCCCACGAGTTTGGTTCATTGGCGCGTTACCAATCAAATTTGACAAAAATTTGACCTAAATTTTTTTCATTGGTGTTTAGCAAATCAAATTTGACAAAAAATTCACATGAGTTCTGTTCATTAGTGCTTGTCCAATCAAATTTGACTAAAATTTCACATGGGCTTCGTTCAGTGGCGTGTATCAAATCAAAATTGACTAAAATTTCACATTAGTTCTGTTCATTGGCGCGTTCCCAATCAAATTTGACTAGAATTTTACCTAGGTTTTGCTCATTGATGTGTATCAAATCAAATTTGACAAGATTTTCCCACGAGTTTTTTTCATTGGCGCGTTTTCAACGAAATTTGACTAAAATTTTCACCAGAGTTTTGTTCGTTTGCGTTTTTCCAATCGAATTTGACTAAAATTTCTCATGGGTTTGGTTCATTGTCATATTTCGAATAAATTTTGACAAAACTTTCATGTGGGTTTTTGAAAAAAATTCCACATGAGTTTTGTTCATTGGCGTGTATCAAATCAAATTTGATTAAAATTTCACATGAGTTTTGTTCATTAGTACGTTTACGGTCAAATTTGACAAAATTTTCACATGGGTTTCGTGCAGTGGCATTATCAAGTCAAATTTGACTAAAAGTTCTCATGAGTTTTGTTCATTGGCTTGTTACCAATCAAATTTGACTAAAATTTCACACAGTTTTTGTTCTTTGGCATTTATCAAATCAAATTTGACAAAAATTTCACATGAGTTCTGTTCATTAGCGAGTTTCCAATCAAATTTGACTAAAATTACCCACGTGTTTCATTCAGTGGCGTGTATCAAATAAAATTTGACTAAAATTTTACATGAGTTCAGTTCATTGGCGCGTTCCCAATCAAATTTGACTAAAATTTTACCTCAATTTCATTCATTGGCGTGTATCAAATCAAATTTGACAAAAATTTCAAACGAGCTTTTTTATTGGGGTGTTTTTAATCAAATTTGAATAAAATTTTCACCGGGGTTTCATTCATTGGCGTGCATCAAATCTAATTTGACTAAAATTTCGTTTGAATTTTGTTCGTTAGTGCGTTTCCAATCAAATTTGATTAAAATTTCACATAAGTTTGGTTCATCGACACATTTCGAATCAAATTTGACAAAAATTTCATACGTGTTTTTTACTAAAATTCCACTTGAGTTTTTTCATTGGCGTGTAACAAATCAAATTTGACTAAAATTTTATATGAGTTTAATTCATTAGAGCGTTTTCGATTAAATTTGACTAAAATTTCACCTGGGTTTCGTTCAGTGGCATGTATCAAATCAAATTTGACTAAAATTTCCCGTGAGTTTGGTTTATTGGCACGTTACCAATCAAATTTAACTAAAATTTGACCTAAATTTTTTTCATTGGCGTTTAGCAAATCCAATTTAACAAAAAATTCACATGAGTTCAGTTCATTAGTGTGTTTCCAATCAAATTTGATTAAATTTCATATTAGTTCTATTCATTGGCGCGTTCCCAATCAAATTTGACTGAAATTCCACTTGAGTTTTTTCATTGGCGTGTATCAAATCAAATTTGACTAAAATTTTACATGAGTTTAATTCATTAGAGCGTTTTCGATTAAATTTGACTAAAATTTCACCTGGGTTTCGTTCAGTGGCACGTATCAAATCAAATTTGACTAAAATTTCCCACGAGTTTGGCTCATTGGCGCGTTACCAATCAAATTTGACAAAAATTTCAAATGAGTTGTGTTCATTGGCACGATTCCCAGCAAATTTGACTAAAATTTTGCCTGGGTTTCGTTCATTGGATTGCATCAAATAAAATTTTGCTAAAATTTTGTCCAAATTTAGTTCATTGGCACGTTTCCAATCAAATTTGACTAAAATTTTACATGAGTTTGGTTCATTGACACATTTCGAATCTAATTTGACTAAAATTTCATACGTGCCGTTTTACTAAAATTTCACATGAGTTTTTTTTCATTGGCGTGTATCAAATCAAATTTGATTAAAATTTCACATTTGTTTTATTCATTAGAGCGTTTTTGAACAAATTTAACTAAAATTTCACCTGTATTTCGTTCAGTGGCATGTATCAAATCAAATTTGACTAAAATTTCCCACGAGTTTGGCTCATTGGCGCATTACCAATCAAATTTGACTAAAATTTGACCTAAATTTTTTTTCATTGGCGTTTAGCAAATCAAATTTGACAAAAGAATTCACATTAGTTCTGTTCATTAGTGCATTTCCAATCAAATTTGACTAAAATTTCACATTTGTTTCGTTCAGTGGCATGTATCAAATCAAATTTGACTAAAATTTCACCTGGGTTTTATTCATTAGCGTGTATCAAATCGAATTTGACAAAATTTCCCCATGAGTTATTTTTATTGGGGCGTTTTCAATGTAATTTGACTAGAATTTTCACCAGGGTTTCGTTCATTGGCGTGCATCAAATCAAATTTCACTAAAATTTCGTTTTAAATTTGTTCGTTATCGCGTTTCTAATCAAATCTGACTAAAATTTCACATGAGTTTGGTTCATTGACTCATTTCGAATAAATTTTGACAAAAATTTCATGCGGGTTTTCAACAAAAATTCCACATGAGTTTTGTTCATTGGCATGTATCAAATCAAATTTGATTAAAATTTCGCATGAGTTTTGTTCATTAGTACGTTTACGATCAAATCTGACTAAAATTTCACCTGGCTTTCGTTTAGTGGCATGTATCAAATCAAATTTGACTAAAATTTCTCATGTGTTTTGTTAATTGGAATGTTACCAATTAAATTTGACTAAAATTTTACCTAGATTTTGTTCGTCGGCATTTATAAAATCAAATTTGACAAAAATTTCCCATGAGTTCTGTTCATTAGCGCATTTCCAATCAAATTTGACTAAAATTGCCCACGCGTTTCGTTCAGTGGCGTGTATCAAATAAAGTTTGGCTAAAATTTTACATGAGTTTTCCCAATCAAATTTGACTAAAATTTTACCTCAATTTCGTTCATTGGGGTGTATCAAATCAAATTTGACAAAAATTTCAAACGAGTTTTTTTATTGGCGCATTTTTAATCAAATTTGAATAAGATTTCATTCATTGGCGTGCATCAAATCTAATTTGACTAAAATTTCACATGAGTTTGGTTCGTTGACACATTTCGAATCGAATTTCACAAAAACTTCTTGCGTGTTTTTTACTGAAATTCTATATGATTTTTTTTCAATGGCGTGTATCAAATCAAATTTGACTAAAATTTTACATGAGTTTTGTTCATTAGAGCATTTCCGATCAAATTTGACTAAAATTTATCCTGGGTTTCGTTCAGTGGCATGTATCAAATCAAATTTGGCTAAAATTTTCCCCGAGTTTGGTTTATTGGCATGTTACCAATCAAATTTAACTAAAATTTCACCTATTTTTTTTTCATTGACGTTTATCAAATCAAATTTGGCAAAAAAATTCACATGAGTTCTGTTCATTAGTGCATTACCAAACAAATTTGATTAAAATTTAACGTAGGTTTCGTTCAGTGTCGTGTCTCAAACCAAATTTGACTAAAATTTCACACAAATTCTGTTCATTGGCGCGTTCCCAATCAAGTGTGCCTAAAATTTTACCTGGGATTCGTTCATTGGCGTGTATCAAATCAAATTTGGCAAAAATTTCACACGAGTTTTTTTTATTGGAGCGTTTTTAATCAAATTTGACAAAAATTTTCACCAGGGTTTTGTTCATTGGCGTGCATCAAATCTAATTTTACTAAAATTTCGTTTGAATTTTGTTTCTTAGCGTGTTTCCAATCAAATTTGACTAAAATTTCATATGAGTTTGGTTCATTGACACATTTCGAATCAAATTTGGCAAAAATTTCATACGTGTTTTTTACTAAAATTCCACTTGAGTTTTTTCATTGGCGTGTATCAAATCAAATTTGACTAAAATTTTAGATGAGTTTTATTCATTAGAGCGTTTTCGATTAAATTTGACTAAAATTTTCCACGAGTTTGGTTCATTGGCGCGTTACCAATCAAATTTGACTAAAATTTGACCTAAATTTTTTTCATTGGCGTTTAGCAAATCCAATTTGACAAAAAATTCACATGAGTTCTGTTCATTAGTGTGTTTTCAATCAAATTTGACTAAAATTTCACATTAGTTCTGTTCATTGGCGCGTTCCCAATCAAATTTGACTAAAATTTCACCTGAGTTTCATTCACTGGTGTGTATCAAATCAAATTTGACAAAAATTTCACACAAGTTTTTTCATTGGCGCGTTTCTAATCAAATTTAACTAAAATTTTCACCAGGATTTCGTTCGTTGACCTGTATCATATAAAATTTGCCTAAAATCTCATCTGAATTTTGTTCGTCAGCATGTTTCCAATCAAATTTGACAAAAATTTCAAATGAGTTGTGTTCATTAGCACAATTCCAAGCAAATTTGATTAAAATTTTGCCAGGGTTTCGTTCATTGGAGTGCATCAAATAAAATTTGGCTAAAATTTTGTTCAAATTTAGATCGTTGTCACGTTTTCAATCAAATTTGACTAAAATTTTATATTAGTTTGGTTCATTGACACATTTCGAATCAAATTTTACTAAAATTTCATACGTGTTTTTTACTAAAATTTCACATGAGTTTTTTTCATTAGCGTGTATCAAATCAAATTTGACTAAAATTTCACATTTGTTTTATTCATTAGAGCGTTTTCGAACAAATTTGACTAAGATTTCACCTGTATTTCGTTCAATGGCATGTATCAAATCAAATTTGACTTAAATTTTCCACAAGTTTGGCTCGTTGGCGCGTTACCAATCAAATTTGACTAAAATTTAACCTAAATTTTTTTCATTGGCGTTTAGCAAATCAAATTTAACAAAAAATTCACATGAGTTATGTTCATTAGTGCGTTTCCAATCAAATTTGACTAAAATTTCACATTGGTTTCATTCAGTGGCGTGTATCAAATCAGATTTGACTAAAATTTCTCATGTGTTTTGTTAATTGGCATGTTACCAATCAAATTTGGCTAAAATTTCGCATGAGTTTTGTTCATTGGCGTGCATCAAATCTAATTTGACTAAAATTTCGTTTGAATTTTGCTCGTTAGCACGTTTGATTTGATTTAATTGGCATGTTAATTGGTATGTTACCAATCAAATTTCACAAAAATTTCTTGCGTGTTTTTTTACTAAAATTCTATATGAATTTTTTTCAATGGCGTGTATCAAATCAAATTTGACTAAAATTTCACATGAGTTTTGTTCATTAGAGTGTTTCCGATCAAATTTGACTAAAATTTCTCCTGGGTTTCATTCAGTGCCATGTATCAAATCAAATTTGGCTAAAATTTTCCCCGAGTTTGGTTCATTGGCACGTTACCAATCAAATTTAACTAAAATTTTACCCAATTTTTTTTTCATTGGCGTTTATCAAACCAAAGTTAAATTCACATAAGTTCTGTTCATTAGTGCATTTGCAAACAAATTTGATAAAAATTTAACATGGGTTTCGTTCAGTGTCATGTGTCAAATCAAATTTGACTAAAATTTCACACGAATTCTATTCATTGGCACATTCCCAATAAAATTTGACTAAAATTTTACCTGTGTTTCGTTCATTGGCGTGTATCAAATCAGATTTGACAAAATTTCCCACGAGTTTTTTATTGGCACATTTTCAATCAAATTTGACTAAAACTTTCACCAGAGTTTTGTTCATCAGCGTGCATCAAATCTAATTTGACTAAAATTTCATTTGAATTTTGTTCGTTAGTGCGTTTCCAATCAAATTTGACTAAACTTTCACATGTGTTTGGTTCATTGACACATTTCGAATCAAATTTGATAAAAATTTTATTCGGGTTTTGGAGAAAAATTTTAACATGAGTTATGTTCATTAGCGTGAATCAAATCAAATTTGACAAAAAATTCACATGAGTTCTGTTCATTAGTGCGTTTCCGATCAAATTTGACTAAAATTTCACATGGATTTCATTCTGTGGCATGTGTCAAATCAAATTTGACTAAAATTTCTCATGAGTTTCGTTCATTGGCGTGTTACCAATCAAATTTGACTAAAATTTTAACTGAATTCTGTTCATCGGCTTTTATCAAATCAGATTTGAATAAAAATTCACATGAGTTCTGTTCATTAGCGTATTTTCAATCAAATATTACTAAAATTTCACATGAGTTTCATTCAATGGCGTGTATCAAATCAAATTTGACTAAAATTTCACAAGAGTTTCGTTCATTGGCGCGTTCCTAATAAAATTTGATTAAAATTTTACCTGGGTTTCGTTCATTGGCCTGTATCAAATCAAATTTTACTAAAATTCCATTTTAATTTTGTTCGTTAGCGGGTTTCCAATCAAATCTAACAAAAATTTCTCATGAGTTTGGTTTATTGACAGGTTTCGAATAAATTTTGACAAAAATTTCATGCAGGTTTTGGAGAAAAATTCCACATGAGTTTTGTTCATTGGCATGTATCAAATCAAGTTTGATTAAAATTTCATATGAGTTTTGTTCATTAGTATGTTTACAATCAAATTTGACTAAAATTTCACCTGGGTTTCATTCAATGGCATGTATCAAATCAAATTTGACTAAAATTTTGCATAGATTTTGTTCATTGGCATTTATCAAATCAAATTTGACAAATATTTCACATGAGTTCTGTTCTTTAGCGCATTTCCAATCAAATTTGACTAAAATTACCCACGAGTTTCGTTTAGTGGAGTGTATCAAATCAAATTTGACTAAAATTTCACATGAGTTCTGTTCATTGGCACGTTCCCAATCAAATTTGACTTAAATTTTACCCGAATTTCGTTCATTGGTGTGTATCAAATCAAATTTGACAAAAATTTCACACTAATTTTTTTTATTGGTTCGTTTTTAATCAAATTTGACTAAAATTTTCACTAGGGTTTCGTTCATTGGCGTGCATCAAATCTAATTTGACTAAAATTTCGTTTAATTTTGTTCCTTAGCGCGTTTCCAATCAAATTTGACTAAAATTTCACATGAGTTTTGGTTCATTGACACATTTCGAATCAAACTTGACTAAAATTTCATATGTGTTTTTTACTAAAATTCTGCATGAGTTTTTTTCATTGGCGTGTACCGAATCAAATTTGACTGAAATTTCACATGAGTTTTATTTATTAGAGCATTTTCGAACAAATTTGACTAGAATTTCACCTGTATTTCATTCAGTGGCATGTATCAAATCAAATTTGAATAAAATTTCCCACAAGTTTGGCTCATTGGCACGTTACTAATCAAATTTGACTAAAATTTGAACAAAATTTTTTCACTGGCGTTTGGCAAATCAAATTTGACAAAAAAATTCACATGAGTTCTGTTCATTAGTGCATTTTCAATCAAAATTGACTAAAATTTCACCTGGATTTCATTCAGTGGCATGTATTAAATCAAATTTGACTAAAATTTCACATTAGTTCTGTTCATTGGCGCATTCCCAATCAAATTTGACTAGAATTTTACCTGGATTTCGTTCATTGGCGTGTATCAAATCAAATTTGACAATTTTCCCACAAGTTTTTTTCATTGGCGCGTTTTCAATAAAATGTGACTAAAATTTTCACCAGAGTTTCGTTCATTGGAGTGCATCAAATCAAATTTTACCAAAATTTCGTTTTAATTTTGTTTGTTTGTGCGTTTTCAATCAAATTTGACTAAAATTTCTTACGAGTTTGGTTCATTGACATATTTCGAATAAATTTTGAAAACACTTTCATGTGGGTTTGTGACAAAAATTCCGCATGAGTTTTGTTCATTAGCGTGTATCAAATCAAATTTGATGAAAGTTTCACATGAGTTTTGTTCATTGGTACGTTTACGATCAAATTTGACTAAAATTTCACATGGATTTCGTTCAGTGGCATTATCTAGTCAAATTTGACTAAAATTTCTCATGAGTGTTGTTCCTTGGCATGTTACCAATCAAATTTGACTAAAATTTCACCTTGATTTTGTTCATTAGCATTTATCAAATCAAATGTGACAAAAATTTCACATGAGTTCTGTTCATAAGCGCGTTTCCAATCAAATTTGACTAAAATTACCCACGGGTTTCATTCAGTGGCATGTATCAAATAAAGTTTGACTAAAATTTCACATGAGTTCTGTTCATTGGCACGTTCCCAATCAAATTTGACTTAAATTTTACTCGAATTTTGTTCATTGGCGTGTATCAAATCAAATTTGACAAAAATTTCCCACGAGTTTTTTTCATTGGCGCATTTTTAATCAAATTTGACTAAAATTTTCACTAGGGCTTCGTTCATTGGCATGCATCAAATCTAATTTGACTAAAATTTCGTTTGAATTTTGTTCCTTAACGCGTTTCCAATCAAATTTGACTAAAATTTCACATGAGTTTTGGTTCATTGACACATTTCGAATCAAACTTGACTGAAATTTCATACGTGTTTTTTACTAAAATTCCACATGAGTTTTTTTCATTGGCGTGTACCGAATCAAATTTGACTAAAATTTCACATGAGTTTTATTTATTAGAGCGTTTTCGAACAAATTTGACTAGAATTTCACCTGTATTTCGTTCAGTGGCATGTATCAAATCAAATTTGACTAAAATTTCACATGAGTTTTATTTATTAGAGCGTTTTCGAACAAATTTGACTAGAATTTCACCTGTATTTCGTTCAGTGGCATGTATCAAATCAAATTTGACTAAAATTTCACATGAGTTTTATTTATTAGAGCGTTTTCGAACAAATTTGACTAGAATTTCACCTGTATTTCGTTCAGTGGCATGTATCAAATCAAATTTGAATAAGATTTCCCACGAGTTTGGCTCACTGGCACGTTACTAATCAAATTTGACTAAAATTTGACCACAGTTTTTTCACTGGCGTTTGGCAAATCAAATTTGACAAAAAATTCACATGAGTTCTGTTCATTAGTGCATTTTCAATCAAAATTAACTAAAATTTCACCTCGGTTTCGTTCAGTGGCATGTATCAAATCAAATTTGACTAAAATTTCACATTAGTTCTGTTCATTAGCACGTTCCCAATCAAATTTGACTAGAATTTTACCTGGATTTCGTTCATTGGCGTGTATCAAATCAAATTTGACAAAATTTTCCCACGAGTTTTTTTCATTGGCTCGTTTTCAATGAAATTTGACTAAAATTTTCACTAGAGTTTCATTCAATGGAGTGCATCAAATCAAATTTGACCAAAATTTCGTTTTAATTTTGTTCGTTTGCGCGTTTCCAATCAAATTTGACCAAAATTTCTCGTGAGTTTGGTTCATTGACATATTTCGAATAAATTTTGGAAACACTTTCATGTGGGTTTTTTACTAAAATTCCACATGAGTTTTGTTCATTGGCGTGTATTAAATCAAATTTGATTAAAATTTCACACGAATTTTGTTCGTAGTACGTTTACGATCAAATTTGACTAAAATTTCACATGGATTTCGTTCAGTGGCATTATCAAGTCATATTTGACTAAAATTTCTCATGAGTATTGTTCCTTGGCATGTTACTAATCAAATTTGACTTAAATTTCACCTTGATTTTGTTCATTGGCATTTATCAAATCAAATTTGACAAAAATTTCACGTGAGTTCTGTTCATTGACGCGTTCCCAATCAAATTTGACTAAAATTTTACCTAAGTTTCGTTCATTGGCATATATCAAATCAAACTTGACAAAAATTTCACACGAGTTTGTTTTATTGGCGCGTTTTTAATCAAATTTGACTAAAATTTTCACCAGGGTTTTGTTCATTGGCGTACGTTAAATCTAATTTGACTAAAATTTCGTTTGAATTTTGTTCGTTAGTGCGTTTTCAATCAAATTTGACTAAAACTTCACATGAGTTTGGTTCATTGACACCTTTCGAATCAAATTTGATAAAAAGTTTATTCGGGTTTTGGAGAAAAATTCCACATGAGTTTTGTTCATTGGCGTGTATCAAATCAAATTTGACTAAAATTTCACATGAGTTTTGTTCATTAGTGCGTTTTCGATCAAATTTGACTAAATTTTCACCTGAGTTTCGTTCTGTGGCATGTATCAAATCAAATTTGACTAAAATTTCTCATGAGTTTAGTTCATTGGCGTGTTACCAATGAAGTTTGACTAAAATTTTACCTGAATTTTGTTCATTGGCTTTTATCAAATCAAATTTGAATAAAAATTCACATGAGTTCTGTACATTAGCACATTCCAATCAAATTTTTCCAAAGTTTCACATGAGTTTCATTCTATGGCGTGTATCAAATCAAATTTGACAAAAATTTCACACGAGTTGTTTTATTAGCGCGTTTTCAATCAAATTTGACTAAAATTTCATTAGGGTTTCATTCATTGGCGTGCGTCAAATCTAATTTGATTAAACTTTCATTTGAATTTTGTTCCTTAGCGCGTTTCCAATCAAATTTGACTAAAATTTCTTTGATTTTGGTTTATTGACACATTTCGAATCAAATTTGACAAAAATTTCATACGTGATTTTTACTAAAATTCCACATGAGTTTTTTTCTCTTTGGCGTGTATCAATCAAATTTGACTAAAATTTCACATGAGTTTTTTTCATTAGAGCATGTTCGATCAAATTTGACTAAAATTTCACCTGAGTTTCGTTCAGTGGCATTATCAAGTCAAATTTGACTAAAAGTTCTCATGAGTTTTGCTCATTGGGATGTTACCAATCAAATTTGACTAAAATTTCATATAGATTTTGTTCATTGGCATTTATCAAATCAAATTTGACAAAAATTTCACATGAGTTCTGTTCATTAGCGCGTTTCCAATCAAATTTGACTAAAATTACCCGCAGGTTTCATTCAGTGGCGTGAATCAAATAAAATTTGACTAAAATATCACATGAGTTCTATTCATTGGCGCATTCCCAATCAAATTTGACTAAAATCTTACCTGAATTTCGTTCATTGGTGTGTATCAAATCAAATTTGACAAAAATTTCCCACGAGTTTTTTTTATTGGCGCATTTTTAATCAAATTTGAATAAAATTTTCATCGGTGTTTCATTCATTGACGTCCATCAAATCTAATTTGACTAAAATTTCATTTGAATTTTGTTCGTTAGCACGTTTCCAATCAAATTTGATTAAGATTTCACATGAGTTTGGTTCATTAACACATTTTGAATCAAATTTGACAAAAATTTCAGACGTGTTTTTTACTAAAATTCCACATGAGTTTTTCTCATTAGCGTATATCAAATAAAATTTGACTAAAATTTTATATGAGTTTTATTCATTAGAGCGTTTTCAATTAAATTTGACTAAAATTTCACTTGGTTTTGTTCAGTGGCATGTATCAAATCATATTTGACTAAAATTTCCCACGAGTTTTGCTCATTGGCGCGCTACCAATCAAATTTGACTAAAATTTGACCTAAATTTCTTTCACTGGTGTTCAGCAAATCAAATTTGACAAAAAAATCACGAGTTCTGTTCATTAGTACGTTTCCAATCAAATTTGACTAAAATTCCACATGGGTTTCATTCAGTGGCGTGTATCAAATAAAAATTTTGACTAAAATTTCACATTAGTTCTGCTCATTGGCGCTTTCCTAATCAAATTTGACTAGAATTTTACCTGGGTTTCGTTCATTGGCGTGTATCAAAACAAATTTGACAAAATTTTCCCAAGAGTTTTTTTCATTGGCGCGTTTTCAATGAAATCTGACTATAATTTTCACTAGAGTTTCGTTCACTGGAGTGTATCAAATCAAATTTGACAAAAAATTCATTTTAATTTTGTTCGTTTGCGCGTTTCCAATCAAATTTGATCAAAATTTCTCATAAGTTTGGTTCATTGACATATTTCGAATAAATTTTGAAAACACTTTCATGTGGGTTTTTGACAAAAATTCCACATGTGTTTTGTTCACTGGCGTGTATGAAATCAAATTTGATTAAAATTTCACATGAATTTTGTTCATTAGTACGTTTACGATCAAATTTGACAAAAATTCCACATGGATTTCGTTCAGTGGCATTATCAAGTCAAATTTGACTAAAAGTTCTCACGCGTTTTGTTGATTGGCATGTTACCAATCAAATTTGACAAAAATTTCACATAGATTTTGTTCTTTGGCATTTATCAAATAAAATTTGACAAAAATTTCACATGAGTTCTGTTCATTAGCGCGTTTCCAATCAAATTTGACTAAAATTGCCCACGGGTTTCGTTCAGTGGCGTGTATCAAATAAAATTTGACTAAAATTTCACATGAGTTCTGTTCATTGGCACGTTCTAGATCAAATTTGACTTAAATTTTACCTAAATTTCGTTCATTGGCGTCTATCAAATCAAATTTGACAAAAATTTCACACGAGTTTTTTTCATTGGTGCGTTTTTAATCAAATTTGACTAAAATTTTCATTAGGATTTTGTTCATTGGCGTGCATCAAATCTAATTTGACTAAAATTTTTTTTGAATTTTGTTCCTTAACTCTTTTCCAATCAAATTTGACTAAAATTTCACATGAGTTTTATTCATTTGAGCATGTTTGATCAAATTTGACTAAAATTTTACCTGGGTTTCATTCAGTGGCATGTATCAAATCAAATTTGCCTAAAATTTCCCACGAGTTTTGGTTCATTGGCGCGTTACCAATCAAATTTGGCTAAAATTTCACCTAAATTTTTTTCATTGGTGTTTAGCAAATCAAATTTGACAAAAAATTCGCGTGAGTTCTATTCATTACTACGTTTCCAATCAAATTTGACCAAAATTTCACATGGGCTTCGTTCAGTGGCATGTATCAAATCAAATTTGACTAAAATTTCACATTAGTTCTGTTCATTGGTGCGTTCCCAATCAAATTTGACTAGAATTTTACCTGGGTTTCGTTCATTGGCCTGTATCAAATCAAATTTGACAAAATCTTCGCACGAGTTTTTTTCATTGGCACGTTTTCACGGAAATTTGACTAAAATTTTCATCAGAGTTTTGTTCGTTTGCGCGTTTCCAATCGAATTTGACTAAAATTTCTCATGAGTTTGGTTCATTGACATATTTCGAATAAATTTTGACAAAACTTTCACGTGGGATTTTGAAAAAAATTCCACATGGGTTTTATTCATTGGTGTGAATCAAATCAAATTTGATTAAAATTTCACATGAGTTTTGTTCATTATTACGTTTACGATCAAATTTAACTAAAATTTCACATAAGTTTCGTTCAGTGGCATTATCAAGTCAAATTTGACTAAAAGTTCTCATGAGTTTTGTTCATTAGCATTTATCAAATCAAATTTGACTAAAATTTTACATGAGTTGTGTTCATTAGCGCGTTTTCAATCAAATTTGACTAAAAGTACCCACGGGTTTCGTTCAGTGGCGTGTATCAAAAAAAATTTGACTAAAATTTTACATGAGTTCTATTCATTGACACATTTTGTTCATTAGCGCGTTTCCAATCAAATTTGACTAAAATTTTACATGAGTTTGGTTCATTGACACATTTTGAATCAAATTAGATGGAAATTTTATTCGGGTTTTGGAGAAAAATTCCACATGAGTTTTGTTCATTAGCGTGTATCAAATCATATTTGACTAAAATTTCACCTGGATTTTGTACAATGGCATGCATCAAATCAAATTTGACTAAAAATTCCCACGAGTTTGGCTCATTGGCGCGTTACCAATCAAATTTGACTAAAATTTGACCTAAATTTTTTTCACTTCCATTTAGCAAATCAAATTTGACAAAAAAATCACATGAGTTTTGTTCATTAGTACGTTTCCAATCAAATTTAGCTAAAATTTCACCTGGTTTTCACTCAGTGGCGTGTATCAAATCAAATTTGACTAAAATTTTACATTAGTTCTGTTCATTGGTGCATTCCCAATCAAATTTGACTAAAATTTTACTTGGGTTTCGTTCATTGGCGTGTATCAAAACAAATTTGACAAAATTTTCCCACGAGTTTTTTTCATTGGCTCGTTTTCAATGAAATTTGACTAAAATTTTCACTAGAGTTTCGTTCACTGGAGTGCATCAAATCAAATTTGACCAAAATTTCGTTTTAATTTTGTTCGTTTGCGCGTTTCCAATCAAATTTGACCAAAATTTCTCGTGAGTTTGGTTCGTTGACATATTTCGAATAAATTTTGGAAACACTTTCACATGGGTTTTTGACAAAAATTCCACCTGAGTTTTGTTCATTGGCGTGTATCAAATCAAATTTGATTAAAATTTCACACGAGTTTTGTTCGTTAGTACGTTTACGATCAAATTTGACTAAAATTTCACATGGATTTCGTTCAGTGGCATTATCAAGTCATATTTGACTAAAATTTCTCATGAGTATTGTTCCTTGGCATGTTACCAATCAAATTTGACTAAAATTTCACTTAGATTTTGTTCAATAGCATTTTAGATTTTGTTCAATGGCATTTATCAAATAAAATTTGACAAAAATTTCACATCAGTTCTGTTCATTACCTCGTTTCCAATCAAATTTGACAAAAATTACCCACGGGTTTCGTTCAGTGGCGTGTATCAAATAAAATTTGACTAAAATTTCACCTGAGTTCTGTTCATTGGCGCGTTCCCCAATCAAATTTGACTAAAATTTTACCCGAGTTTCATTCATTGGCGTGTATCAAATCAAATTTGACAAAAATTTCACACGAGTTTTTTCTTTGGTGCGTTTTTAATTAAATTTGACTAAAATTTTCACTAGGGTTTTGTTCATTGGTGTGCGTTAAATCTAATTTAACTAAAATTTCGTTTGAATTTTGTTCGTTGGCGCGTTTCAAATCAAATTTGACTAAAATTTCACAGGAGTTTGATTCATTAACACATTTCGAATCAATTTTGATAAAAATTTTATTCGAGTTTTGGAGAAAAATTCCACATGAGTTTTGTTCATTGACGTGCATCAAATCAAATTTGACTAAAATTTCACATGAGTTTTGTTCATTAGTGCATTTTCGATCAAATTTGACTAAAATTTCACCTGAGTTTCTTTCTATGGCATGTATCCAAGAAAATTTGAATAAAATTTCTCATGAGTTTTGTTCATTGGTGTGTTACCAATCAAGTTTGACTAAAATTTTATCTGAATTTTGTTTATCGACTTTTTTAAAATCAAATTTGAATAAAAATTCACATGAGTTTTGTACATTAGTGCATTTCCAAACAAATTTTACTAAAATTTCACATGTGTTTCATTCTATGGCATGTATCAAATCAAATTTGACTAAAATTTCACATTGGTTCTATTCATTGGCGCGTTCCCAATAAAGTTTGACAAAAATTTTACCAGAATTTCGTTCATTAGCATGTATCAAATCAAATTTGACAAAATTTACCACGAGTTTTTTTCATTGGCGCGTTTTCAATCAAAATTTACTAAAATTTCATTTTGATTTTGTTCGTTAGCGCATTTCCAATCAAATTTGACTCAAATTTCTCATGTGTTTGGTTCATTGACACGTTTCAAATAAATTTTGACAAAAATTTCATGCGGAATTTGGAGAAAAATTCCCCATGAGTTTTGTTCATTGGCGTGTATCAAATCAAATTTGATTAAAATTTCACATTAGTTTTGTTCATTAGTATGTTTACGATCAAATTTGACTACAATTTCACCTGTGTTTCGTTAAGCGGCATTATCAAGTCAAATTTGACTAAAAGTTCTCACGAGTTTTGTTCATTGGCATGTTACCAATCAAATTTGTCTAAAATTTCACATAGATTTTGTTCATTGGCATTTATCAAATCAAATTTGACAAAAATTTCACATGAATTCTGTTCATTAGTGCGTTTCCAATCAAATTTGACTAAAATTACCCACGGGTTTCGCTCAGTGGCGTGTATTAAATCAAATTTGACTAAAATTTCACATGAGTTCTGTTCATCGGCACGTTCCCAATCAAATTTGACTTAAATTTTACCTGAATTTCGTTCATTGGCATGTATCAAATCAAATTTGACAAAAATTTCACACGAGTTTTTTTCACTGGCGCGTTTTTAATTAAATTTGACTAAAATTTTCAGTAGGGTTACGTTCATTGGCGTGCATCAAATCTAATTTGACTAAAATTTCGTTTGAATTTTGTTCCTTAGTGCTTTTCCAATCAAATTTAACTAAAATTTCATATGATCTTGGTTCATTGACACGTTTCGAATCAAATTTGACAAAAATTTGCTACGCGTTTTTCAGTAAAATTCCACATGAGTTTTTTTTCATTGGCGTGTATTAAATCAAATTTGACAAAAATTTCACATTAGTTTTATTCATTAGAGCATGTTCGATCAAATTTGGCTAAAATTTCACCTGGGTTTCGTTCAGTGGCATGTATCAAATCAAATTTGACTAAAATTTCACACGAGTTTGGTTCATTGGTGCGTTACCAATCAAATTTGACTAAAATTTCACCTAAATTTTTTCATTGGTGCTTAGCAAATCAAATTTGACAAAAAATTCACATGAGTTCTGTTCATTAGTGCGTTTCCAATCAAATTTGACTAAAATTTCACATAGGCTTCGTTCAGTGGCGTGTATCAAATCAAATTTGACTAAAATTTCACATTAGTTCTGTTCAGTGGCGCGTTCCCAATCAAATTTGACTAAAATTTTACCTGGGTTTCGTTCATTGGCATGTATCAAATCAAATATGACAAAATTTTCCTACAAGCTTTTTTCATTGGCACGTTTTCAATGAAATTTGACTAAAATTTTCACCAGAGTTTTGTTCGTTTGCGCGTTTCCAATCGAATTTGACTAAAATTTCTCATGAGTTTGGTTCATTGACATATTTCGAATAAATTTTGGCAAAACTTTCATGTGGGTTTTTGAAAAAAATTCCACATGAGTTTTGTTCGTTGGCGTGTATCAAATCAAATTTGACTAAAATTTCACAAGAGTTTTGTTCATTAGTACGTTTACGATCAAATTTGGCTAAAATTTCACATGGGTTTCATTCAGTGGCATTATTAAGTCAAATTTGACTAAAAGTTCTCATGAGTTTTGTTCATTGGCATGTTACCAATCAAATTTGACTAAAATTACACATAGATTTTGTTCATTGGCATTTATCAAATCAAATTTAACAAAAATTTCACATGAGTTGTGTTTATTAGTGCGTTTCCAATCAAATTTGACTAAAATTTTACGCGAGTTCTGTTCATTGGCGCCTTCCCAATCAAATTTGGCTAAAATTTTACCTAAATTTCGTTCATTGGCGTATATCAAATCAAATTTGACGAAAATTTCACACGTTTTTTTTATTGGCGCGTTTTTAATCAAATTTGAATAAAATTTTCATCCGTGTTTCATTCATTGGCGTACATCAAATCTAATTTTGACTAAAATTTCGTTTGAATTTTGTTCGTTAGCGCGTTTCCAATCTAATTTGATTAAAATTTCATATGAGTTTGGTTCATTGACACATTTCAAATCAAATTTGACAAAAATTTCATGTGTTTTTTACTAAAATTCCACATGAGTTTTTTTCATTGGCGTGTATCAAATCGAGTTTGACTAAAATTTTACATGAGTTTTATTCATTAGAGCGTTTTCGATTAAATTTGACTAAAATTTCACCTAGGTTTTATGCAGTGGCATGTATTAAATCAAAATCGACTAAAATTCCCCACAAGTTTGGCTCGTTGGCGCATTACCATTCAAATTTGACTAAAATTTGACCTAAATTTTTTTCACTGGCGTTTAGCAAATCAAATTTGACAAAAAAAATCACGAGTTCTATTCATTAGTGCCTTTCCAATCTAATTTGACTAAAATTTCACATGGGCTTCGTTCAGTGGCGTGTATCAAATCAAGTTTGACTAAAATTTCACATTAGTTTTGTTCATTGAAGCATTCCCAATCAATTTTGACAAGAATTTTACGTGGGTTTGGTTCATTGGCGTGTATCAAATCAAATTTGACAAAATTTTCCCACGAGTTTTTCTCATTGGCGCGTTTTCAATGAAATTCGACTAAAATTTTCACCAAAGTTTCGTTCACTGGAGTGCATCAAATCAAAGTTGACAAAAATTTCATTTTAATTTTGTTCGTTTTAGCGTTTCCAATCAAATTTGACCAGAATTTCTCATGAGTTTGGTTCATTGACATATTTCGAATAAATTTTGAAAAAACATTCATGTGGGTTTTTTTTCAAAAATTCCACATGAGTTTTGTTCGTTGGCTTGTATCAAATCAAATTTGATTAAAATTTCAGATGAGTTTTGTTCATTAGTACGTTTACGATTAAATTTGAGTAAAATTTCACATGGATTTTGTTCAGTGGCATTATCAAGTCAAATTTGACTAAAATTTCTCTTGAGTATTGTTCCTTGGCATGTTACCAATCAAGTTTGACTAAAATTACACATAGATTTTGTTCATTGGCATTTATCAAATCAAATTTGACAAAAATTTCACATGAGTTCTGTTCATTAGCACGTTTCCAATCAAATTTGACTAAAATTACCCACAGGTTTCGTTCAGTGGTGTGTATCAAGTAAAATTTGACTAAAATTTTACATGAGTTCTGTTCATTGGCGAGTTATCTTCCTTAGCGCTTTTCCAATCAAATTCGATAAAAAATTCACATGATTTTGGTTCATTGACACATTTCAAATCAAATTTGACAAAAATTTCATACGTGTTTTTTACTAAAATCCCACATGTGTTTTTTTTCATTGGCGTGTATCAAATCAAATTTGACTAAAATTTCACATGAGTTTTATTCGTTAGAGCATGTTCGATCAAATTTGACTAAAATTTCACCTGGGTTTCGTTCAGTGGCATGTATCAAATCAAATTTGGCTAAAATTTCCCATGAGTTTGGTTCATTGGTGCGTTATCAATCAAATTTGACTAAAATTTCACCTAAATTTTTTTCATTGGTGTTTAGCAAATCAAATTTTGCAAAAAAATTCGCATGAGTTCTATTCATTAGTGCGTTTCCTATCAAATTTGACTAAAATTTCACATGGGTTTCATTCAGTGGCGTGTATCAAATCAAATTTGACTAAAATTTCACATTAGTTCTGTTCATTGGCACGTTCCCAAATAAATTTGACTAGAATTTTACCTGGGTTTCGTTCATTGGCGTGTATCAAATCAAATTTGACAAAATTTTCCCACGAGTTTTTTTCATTGGCACGTTTTCAATGAAATTTGACTAAAATTTTCACCAGAGTTTTGTTCGTTTGCGCATTTCCAATCGAATCTGACCAAAAATTTCTCATGAGTTTGGTTCATTGACATATTTCAAATAAATTTTGACAAAACTTTCATGTGGGATTTTGAAAAAAATTCCACATGAGTTTTATTCATTGGCGTGTATCAAATCAACTTTGATTAAAATTTCACATGAGTTTTGTTCATTAGTACGTTTACGATCAAATTTGACTAAAATTTCACATGAGTTTCGTTTAGTGGCATTATCAAGTCAAATTTGACTAAAAGTTCTTATGAGTTTTGTTAATTGGCATGTTGTTCATTGGCATTTATCAAATCAAATTTGACAAAAATTTCACATGAGTTGTGTTCATTAGTGCATTTTCAAACAAATTTGACTAAAATTACCCATGGGTTTCGTTCAGTAGCGTGTATCAAATAAAATTTAACTAAAATTTTACATGAGTTCTGTTCATTGGTGCGTTCCCAATCAAATTTGACTAAAATTTTACCTGAATTTCGTTCATTAGCCTGTATCAAATCAAATTTGACAAAAATTTCAAACGAGTTTTTTTTATTGGCGCATTTTTAATCAAATTTGAATAAAAATTTCATCGGTGTTTCATTTATTGGCGTGCATCACATCTAATTTGACTAAATTTTTTAAAAAAATTTTCACATGAGTTTGGTTTATTGACACATTTCGAATCAAATTTGATAAAAATTTTATTCGGGTTTTGGAGAAGAATTCCACATGAGTTTTGTTTATTGGCGTGTATCAAATCAAATTTGACTAAAATTTTACATGAATTTTATTCATTAGAACGTTTTCGATTAAATTTGACTAAAATTTCACTTGGGTTTTGTACAGTGGCATGTATCAAATCAAATTTGTCTAAAAATTCCCACGAGTTTAGCTCATTAGCGCGTTACCAATCAAATTTGACTAAAATTCGATCTAAATTTTTTTTGACTGGCGTTTAGTAAATCAAATTTGACAAAAAAATCACATGAGCTCTGTTCATTGGCATGTTTCTAATCAAATTTGACTAAAATTTCACATGAGTTCTGTTTATTGGCATGTTCCCAATCAAATTTGACTTAAATTTCACCTGAATTTCGTTCATCGGTGTCTATCAATTCAAATTTGACAAAAAATTCACACGAATTTTTTTGATTGGCGTGTTTTTAATCAAATTTGACTAAAAATTTCACAAGGATTTCGTTCATTAGCGTGCATGAAATCTAATTTGGCTAAAATTTCATTTGAATTTTGTTCCTTAGCACTTTTCCAATCAAATTTAACTAAAATTTCACATGATTTTGGTTCATTGACACATTTCGAATTAAATTTGACAAAAATTTCATATGTGTTTTTTACTAAAATTCCACGTGTTTTTTTCCATTGGTGTGTATCAAATCAAATTTGACTAAAATTTCACATGAGTTTTATTCATTAGAGCATGTTCGATCAAATTTGACTAAAATTTCACCTGGGTTTCGTTCAGTGGCATGTATCAGATCAAATTTGACTGAAATTTCCCACGAGTTTGGTTCGTTGGCCCGTTACCAATCAAATTTAACTAAAATTTCACCTAAATTTTTTTCATTGGTGTTTAGCAAATCAAATTTGACAAAAAATTTGCATGAGTTCGATTCATTAGTGTGTTTCTAATCAAATTTGACTAAAATTTCACATGGAATTCGTTCGGTAGCGTGTATCAAATCAAATTTGACTAAAATTTCACATTAGTTCTGTTCATTGGCACGTTCCCAATCAAATTTGACTAGAAATTTACCTGGGTTTCATTAATTGGCGTGTATCAAATCAAATTTGACAAAATTTTCCCGCGAGTTTTTTTTCATTGGAACATTTTCAATGAAATTTAACTAAAATTTTCACTAGAGTTTTGTTCGTTTGTGTGTTTCCAATCGAATTTGACCAAAATTTCTCATGAGTTTGGTTCATTGACATATTTAGAATAAATTTTGACAAAACTTTCATGTGGGATTTTTAAAAAAAACTCCACATGAATTTTATTCATTGGCGTGTATCAAATCAAATTTGATTAAAATTTCACATGAGTTTTGTTCATTAGTACGTTTACGATCAAATTTGACTAAAATTTCACATGAGTTTCGTTCAGCGGCATTATCAAGTCAAATTTGACTAAAAGTTCTCACGAGTTTTGTTCATTGGCATGTTACCAATCAAATTTGACTAAAATTTCACATAGATTTTGTTCATTGGCATTTATCAAATCAAATTTTACAAAAAAATCACATGAGTTGTGTTTATTAGTGCGTTTTCAAACAAATTTGACTAAAATTACCCACGGGTTTCGTTCAGTGGCGTGTATCAAATCAAATTTGACTAAAATTTTACCTGAATTTCGTTCATTGGCGTGTATCAAATCAAATTTGACAAAAATTTCACAAGAGTTTTTTATTGGCACGTTTTTAATCAAATTTGAGTAAAATTTCACATAGATTTTGTTCATGGCACTTATCAAATCAAATTTGACAAAAATTTCACACAATTTCTGTTCATTAGCGCGTTTCCAATCAAATTTGACTAAAATTACCCACGGGTTTCGTTCAGTGGCGTGTATCAAATAAAATTTGACTAAAATTTCACATGAGTTCCATTGGTGCGTTCCCAATCAAATTTGACTAAAATTTTACCTGAGTTTCGTTCATTGGTGTGTATCAAATCAAATTTGACAAAAATTTCACACGAGTTTTTTTGTTGGCGCGTTTTTAATCAAATTTGAATCAAATTTTCGCCAGAGTTTTGTTCATTGACGTGCATCAAATCTAATTTGACTAAAATTTCGTTTGAATTTTGTTCGTTAGCACATTTACAATCAAATTTGACTAAAATTTCACATGAGTTTGGTTCATTGACACATTTCGAATCAAATTTGATAAAAATTTTATTCGGGTTTTGGAGAAAAATTCTACATGAGTTTTGTTCATTGGCATGTATCAAATCGAATTTGACTAAAATTTCACGTGAGCTTTGTTCATTAGTGCATTTTCGATCAAATTTGACTAAAATTTCACCTGAGTTTCGTTCTGTGGCATGTATCGAATCAAATTTGACTAAAATGTCTCATGAGTTTTGTTCATTGGCGTGTTACCAATCAAGTTTGACTAAAATTTTACCTGAATTTTGTTTATCGGCTTTTTTCAAATCAAATTTGAATAAAAATTCACATGAGTTCTGTTCATTAGCGCATTTCCAAACAAATTTTACTAAAATTTCACTTGAGTTTCATTCTATGGCGTGTGTCAAATCAAATTTGACTAAAATTTCACATGAATTCAGTTCATTAGCGTGTTCCCAATAAAGTTTGGCTAAAATTTTACCTGAATTTCATTCATTGGCGCGTATCAAATCAGATTTGACAAAATTTCCCACGAGTTGTTTTCATTGGCGCGTTTTCAATCAAATTTTACTAAAATTTCATTTTAATTTTGTTCGTTAGCGCGTTTCAAATCAAATTTGAGTCAAATTTCTCATGTATTTAGTTCATTGACACGTTTCTAATAAATTTTGACAAAAATTTCATGCAGGTTTTGGAGAAAAATTCCACATGTGTTTTGTTCATTGGCGTGTATCAAATCAAATTTGATTAAAATTTCACATGAGTTTTGTTCATTAGTACGTTTACGATCAAATTTGACTAAAATTTCACTTGGGTTTCATTCAGTAAATGTATCAAATCAAATTTGGCTAAAATTTCTCTTGAGTTTTGTTCGTTGTCATGTTACCAACCAAATTTGACTAAAATTCCGCCTAGATTTTGTTCATTGGCATTTACCAAATCAAATTTGACAAAAAGTTCACATGAATTCTGTTCATTAGCGCGTTTCTAATCAAATTTGACTAAAATTACCCATGGGTTTCTCTCATTGGCGTGTATTAAATCAAATTTGACTAAATTTATCATGAGTTCTGTTCATTGGCACGTTCCCAATCAAATTTGACTTAAATTTTACCTTTCGTTCATTGGCATATATCAAATCAAATTTGACAAAAATTTCACGAGTTTTTTTCATTGGCGTGTTTTTAATCAAATTTTACTAAAACTTTCAGTAGGGTTTCGTTCATTGGCGTGCATCAAATCTAATTTGACTAAAATTTCGTTTGAATTTTGTTCCTTAGCGCTTTTTCAATCAAATTTGACTAAAATTTCACATGATTTTGGTTCATTGATACATTTCGAATCAAATTTGACAAAAATTTCCTACGTGTTTTTTACTAAAATTCCACATGAGTTTTTTTTTTCATTGGCATGCATCAAATCAAATTTGACTAAAATTTCACATGAGTTTTATTCATTAGAGCATGTTCGGTCAAATTTGACTAAAATTTCACCTGGGTTTCGTACAGTGGCATGTATCAAATCAAATTTGACTAAAATTTCCCACGAGTTTTGGTTCATTGGCGCGTTACCAATCAAATTTGAATAAAATTTCACCTAAATTCTTTTCATTGGTGTTTAGCAAATCAAATTTCACAAAAAATTCGCATGAGTTCTGTTCATTAGTGCATTTCCAATCGAATTTGACTAAAATTTCACATAGGCTTCGTTCAGTGGTGTATCAAATCAAATTTGACTAAAATTTCACATTAATTCTGTTCATTGGCGCGTTCCCAATCAAATTTGACTAGAATTTTAACTGGGTTTCGTTCATTGGCGTGTATCAAATCAAATTTGACAAAAATTTCCCAGGAGCTTTTTTTATTGGCCCGTTTTCAATGAAATTTGACTAAAATTTTCAACAGAGTTTTGTTCATTTGCGCGTTTCCAATCGAATTTGACTAAAATTTCTCATGAGTTTGGTTCATTGACATATTTCGAATAAATTTTGGCAAAACTTTTATGTTGGATTTTGAAAAAAATTCCACATGTGTTTTGTTCATTGGCGTGTATCAAATCAAATTTGATTAAAATTTCACAAGAGTTTGGTTAATTAATACGTTTACGATCAAATTTGACTAAAATTTCACATGAGTTTCGTTCAGTGGCATTATCAAGTCAAATTTAACAAAAAGTTCTCATGAGTTTTGTTCATTGGCATGTTACCAATCAAATTTGACTAAAATTACACATAAATTTTGTTCATTAGCATTTATCAAATCAAATTTGACAAAAATTTCACATGAATTGTGTTCATTAGTGCGTTCCCAATCAAATTTGACTATAATTACCCACGGGTTTCGTTCAGTGGCGTGTATCAAATAAAATTTGACTAAAATTTTACATGAGTTGTGTTCATTAGTGCCTTCCCAATCAAATTTGGCCAAAACTTTACCTGAATTTCGTTCATTAGCGTGTATCAAATCAAATTTGACAAAAATTACACACGAGTTTTTTTTATTGGCGCATTTTTAATCAAATTTGAATAAAATTTTCATCGGTGTTTTATTCATTGGCATACATCAAATCGAATTTAACTAAAACTTCATTCGAATTTTGTTCGTTAGCGCGTTTCCAATCAAATTTGATCAAAATTTCACATGAGTTTGGTCCATTGACACATTTCGAATCAAATTTGACAAAAATTTCATACGTGTTTTTTACTAAAATTCCACATGAGTTTTTTCATTGGCGTGTATCGAATCAAATTTGACTAAAATTTTACATGAGTTTTATTCATTAGATCATTTTCGATTAAATTTGACTAAAATTTCACCTGGATTTTGTACAGTGGCATGTATCAATTCAAATTTGACTAAAATTTTCCACGAGTTTGCCTTATTGGCACGTTACCAATCAAATTTGACTAAAATTTGACCTAAATTTTTTTCAATGGCGTTTAGCAAATCAAATTTGACAAAAAGAAAATCACATAAGTTCAATTCATTAGTGCCTTTCCAATCAAAATTGACTAAAATTTCACATGGGTTTCGTTCAGTGGTGTGTATCAAATCAAATTTGACTAAAATTTCACATTAGTTCTGTTCATTGGCACGTTCCCAATCAAATTTGACTAGAATTTCACCTGGGTTTCGTTCATTGGCGTGTATCAGATCAAATTTGACAAAATTTTCCCACGAGTTTTTCTCATTGGCACGTTTTCAATGAAATTTGACTAAAATTTTCACCAGAGTTCCGTTCACTGGAGTGCATCAAATCAAATTTAACAAAAATTTTGTTTTAATTTTGTTCGTTTGTGCGTTTCCAATCAAATTTGACCAAAATTTCTCATGAGTTTGGTTCATTGACATATTTCTAACAAATTTTGAAAAAACTTTCGTTTGGGTTTTAGACAAAAATTCCACATGAGTTTTGTTCATTGGCGTGTATCAAATCAAATTTGATTAAAATTTCACATGAGTTTTGCTCATTAGTACGTTTACGATCAAATTTGACTAAAATTTCACTTGGATTTCGTTCAGTGGCATTATCAAGTCAAATTTGACTAAAATTTCTCATGAGTATTGTTCCTTGGCATGTTACCAATCAAATTTGACTAAAATTTCACCTAAATTTTGTTCATTGGCATTTATCAAATAAAATTTGACAAAAAATTCACACGAGTTCTGTTCATTAGTGCGTTTCCAATCAAATTTGACTAAAATTACCCACGAATTTCGTTCAGTGGCGTGTATCAAATAAAATTTGACTAAAATTTCACATAAGTTATGTTCGTTGGCGCGTTCCCAATCAAATTTGACTAAAATTTTACCTGAGTTTCGTTCATTGGCATGTATCAAATCAAATTTGACAAAAATTTCACAAGAGTTTTTTTTATTGGCGCGTTTTTAGTCAAATTTAACTAAAATTCTCAGTCAGATTTCATTCATTGGCGTGCATCAAATCTAATATGGCTAAAATTTCGTTTGCATTTTGTTCCTTAGCGCGTTTCCAATCAAATTTGACTAAAATTTCACATGAGTTTGGTTCAGTGAAACATTTCGAATCAAATTTGATAAAAAATTTATTCGGCTTTTGGAGAAAAATTCGACATGAGTTTTGTTCATTGGCGTGTATCAAATCAAATTTGACTAAAATTTCACATTAGTTTTGTTCATTAGTGCGTTTTCGATCAAATTTGACTAAAATTTCACCTGAGTTTCGTTCTGTGGCATGTATCAAGTCAAATTTGACTAAAATTTCTCACGAGTTTTGTTCATTGGCGTGTTACCAATCAAGTTTGAATAAAATTTTACCTGAATTTCGTTCATCGGCTTTTATCTAATCAAACTTGAATAAAAATTCACATGAGTTTTGTTCATTAGCGCATTTCCAATCAAATTTGACTAAAATTACCCGTGGGTTTCGTTCAGTGGCATGTATCAAATAAAATTTGACTAAAATTTTACATGAGTTCTGTTCATTGGCGTGTTCCCAATCAAATTTGGCTAAAATTTTACCTGAATTTCGTTCATTGGCGTGTATCAAATCAAATTTGACAAAAATTTCACACAAGTTTTTTTTTTATTTGTGCATTTTTAATCAAATTTGAATAAAATTTTCATCGGTGTTTCATTCATTGCCGTGCATCAAATCTAATTTGACTAAAATTTCATTTGAATTTTGTTCGTTAGCGTGTTTCCAATCAAATTTGATTAAAATTTCATATGAGTTTGGTTCATTGACACATTTTGAATCAAATTTGACAAAAATTTCATACGTGTTTTTTACTAAAATTTCACATGAGTTTTTTTCATTGGCCTGTATTAAATCAAATTTGACTAAAATTTAATATGACTTTTATTCATTAGAGTGTTTTCGATTAAATTTGACTAAAATTTCACCTGAATTTTGTATAGTGGCATGTATCAAATCAAATTTGACTAAAATTTCCCACGAGTTTGGCTCATTGGCGAGTTATCAATCAAATTTGACTAAAATTTGACCTAAATTTTTTTTTACTCGCGTTTAACAAATCAAATTTGGCAAAAAAAATCACATGAGTTCTATTCATTAGTGCGTTTCCAATCAAATTTGACTAAAATTTCAAATGAGTTTCGTTCAGTGGCGTGTATCAAATCAAATTTGACTAAAATTTCACATTAGTTCTGTTCATTGGCGGGTTCCCAATTAAATTTGATAAAATTTTCCCACGAGTTTTTTTCATTGGCGAGTTTTCAATGAAATTTGACTAAAATTTTCACTAGAGTTTCGTTCACTGGAGTGCATCAAATCAAATTTGACAAAAATTTCGTTTTAATTTTGTTTGTTTGCGCGTTTCCAATCAAAATTGACCAAAATTTCTCATGAGTTTGGTTCATTGACATATTTCGAATAAATTTTGAAAAAACTTTCATGTGGGTTTTTGACAAAAATTCCACATGAGTTTTTTTCATTGGCGTGTATTAAATCAAATTTGATTAAAATTTCTCATGAGTTTTGTTCATTAGTACATTTACGATCAAATTTGACTAAAATTTCACATGAATTTCGTTCAGTGGCATTATCAAGTCAAATTTGACTAAAATTTCTCGTGAGTATTGTTCCTTGGCAGGTTACCAATCAAATTTGACTAAAATTTCACCTAGATTTTGTTCATTGGCATTTTACAAATCAAATTTGACAAAACTTTCACGTGAGTTCTGTTCCTTAGCGCGTTTCCAATCAAATTTGACTAAAATTACCCATGGGTTTCGTTCAGTGGCATGTATCAATTAAAATTTGACTAAAATTTCACATGAGTTCTGTTCATCGGCGCGTTCCCAATCAAATTTGACAAAAATTTTACCTGAGTTTCGTTCATTGGCGTGTATCAAATCAAATTTGACAAAAATTTCACCTGAGTTTTTTTATTGGCGCGTTTTTAATCAAATTTGACTAAAATTTTCACCAGGGTTTTGTTCATTACCGTGCATCAAATCAAATTTGACTAAAATTTCACAAGAGTTTGGCTCATTGGCACGTTACCAATCAAACTTGACTAAAATTTGACCTAAATTTTTTTCACTGGCGTTTAGCAAATCAAATTTGACAAAAAAAAATCACATGAGTTCTATTCATTAGTGCTTTTCCAATCAAATTTGACTAAAATTTCACATGAGTTTCGTTCAGTGGCGTGTATCAAATCAAATTTGACTAAAATTTCACATTAGTTCTGTTCATTGGCGCGTTCCCAATCAAATTTGACTAGAATTTTACGTGGGTTTCGTTCATTGGCGTGTATCAAATCAAATTTGACAAAATTTTCCCGTGAGTTTTTCTCATTGGTGCGTTTTCAATGAAATTTGACTAAAATTTTCACCAGAGTTTCGTTCACTGGTGTGCATCAAATCGAATTTGAGAAAAATTTCGTTTTAATTTTGTTCGTTTGCGCATTTCCAATCAAATTTGACCAAAATTTCTCATGAGTTTGGTTCATTGACATATTTCGAATAAATTTTGAAAAAACTTTCATGTGGGTTTTAGACAAAAATTCTACATGAGTTTAGTTCATTGGCGTGTTTCTAACCAAATTTGACTAAAATTTCACCAAGATTTTGTTTGTCAGTGCGTTTCAAAATTTGACTAAAATTTCACCGGGATTTTGTTTATTGGCGTGTTTCTAACCAATTTTGACTAAAATTTCACCAAAATTTTGTTTGACAGTGCGTTTCAAATAAAATTAGACTAAAATTTCATCTAGATTTTGTTCATTGGCACATTTTCAATCAAATTTGAGTCAAATTTGGCATGAGTTTGGTTCATTGACATATTTTGAATCAAATTTGTCTAAAATTTCATGCAGGTTCTTTCGTTGGTGTTTTTCCAATTAAATTTGACGAAAATTTCACATGAATTTTGTTCATTGGCCCGATTCCAATAAAATTTGATTAAAATTTCACATGAGTTTTTTTCATTATGTGTATCAAATCAAATTTGACTAAACTTTCACATGAATTTTGTTTATTGGCGTGTTTCCAATCAAATTTAACTAAAATCTCACCAGGATTTCGTTCATTAGCGTGTATCAAATCAAATTTGGCTAAAATTTCATCTGAATTTTGTTCGTTGGTGCGTTTCCGATGAAATTTGGCTAAAATTTCACATAGGTTTGGTTCATTAGCGCCTTTCCAATCAAATTTGACTAAAATTTCACTGGGATTCTGTTCATTGACGTGTTTCTAATCAAATTTAACTAAATTTTCCCCAGGATTTTGTTCATTAGTGTGTTTCAAATCAAATTAGACTAAAATTTCATCTAGATTTTGTTGATTGGCTCGTTTTCAATCAAATTTGACTAAAATTTTACATGAGTTTACTTCATTGACACATTTTGAATCAAATTTATCTAAAATTTCATGCGAATTTTTTCTTTGGCGCGTTTCCAATGTAATTTGACTAAAATTTCAAATGAGTTTTGTTCATTGGCACGATTCCAAGCAAATTTGACCAAAATTTCGCCAGGGTTTCGTTCATTGGCGTGTATCAAATAAAATTTGGCTAAAACTTCGTTTGAATTTTGTTTGTTGGCACGTTTCCAATTAAATTAGACTAAAATTTCACATGAGTTTGGTTTATTGACACATTTAGAATCAAATTTGACTAAAATTTCATCCGAGGTTTTGACTAAGGCCCCATTTGGTAGCCATTTTCTTCAAAATGTATTTTTCTCTCTCTTCTTTTCAACCACACATTTTTCATTAAAATAATATTACACGAAAATAAAAAAACTTTTCATTATTATTCAACCACACATTTCACATCAATTTACTATTCTAAAATGCATTTTTACATTAAAATACCTATCAAATACCCCCTAAAATTTCACATGTGCTTTGTTCGTTGGTGTGTGTCAAATCAAATTTGAATAAAATTTCACATGAGTTTTGTTCTTTAGCACATTTTCAATCAAATTTGACTAGAATTTCATCTGAATTTTGTTCATTGGCGCATTTCGAATAAAATATGACTAAACTTTCACTTGAGTTTGGTTCATCGGCATATTTCGAATCAAATTTGACTAAATTTCAAATGAGTTTTGTTCATTAGCACGTTTTCAATCAAATTTGACTAAAATTTCACAAGGGTTTCATTCACTGGCGTGTTTCAAATCAAATTTGAATAAAATTCCATCCAAATTTTTTTCGTCGGCGCGTTTCCAATAAAATGTGGCTAAAATCTCACATGGGTCTAATTAAGTGACATGTTTCCAGTCAAATTTGATTGAAATTTCACCGGGATTCAATTCATTGACATGTTTCTAATCAAATTTTACCAAAATCGCCAGGATTTTCTTCATCGGTGCATTTCAAATCAAAGTAGACTAAAGCTTCATCTATATTTTGTCCATTGGCACGTTTTCTATTAAATTTGACTAAAATTTGAAATGAGTTTGGTTCATTGACACATTTCAAATCAAATTTGTCTAAAATTTCATACGGGTTTTTTCGTTGGCGCGTTCCCAATCAAATTTAACTAAAATTTCAAAGGAGTTGTGTTCATTGGCACGATTCCAAGCAAATTTAACTAAAATTTCATCAGGGTTTCATTCATTGGCGTGCATCAAATAAAAGTTGGCTCAAATTTCAATTGAATTTTGTTCGTTGGCGCGTTTCTAATCAAGTTAGACTAAAATTTCACACGAGTTTAGTTCATTGGCACATTCCGAATCAAATTTGACTAAAATTTCATGGGCATTTTTTATTAAAATTCCATATGAGTTTTTTCATTGGCGTGTATCAAATCACACATAAGTTTTGTTCATTAGTGTGTTTCCAATCAAATTTGACTAAAATTTCACATGGGTTTCGTTCACTGGCATGTATCAAATCAAATTTGACTAAAATTTCACATGAGATCGGTTCATTGGAGAGTTCCCAATCCAATTTGACTAAAATTTACGTGGGTTTCGTTCATTGGCAAGAATCAAATCAAATTTGACAAAAATTTCACATGAGGTTTTTTCATTAGCACATTTCTAAATTTTTGACTAAAACTCCACATGAGTTTTTCATTGAAGCGTATCAAATCAAATTCCACATGAGTTTTTCATTGACCAAAATTTCACGTGAGTTTTGTTCATTAGCATGTTTTCGATCGAATTTGACTAAAATTTCACATGGGTTTCGTTCAGTGGCATGTATCAAATCAAATTTGACTAAAATTTCGTGTGAGTTCTGGTCATTGGCGCATTACCAATCAAATTTGACTAAAATTTTACCTGGGTTTCATTCATTAGTGTGTATCAAATCAAATTTGACTAAAATTTTGTTTTAATTTTGGTCGTTAGCGCATTTCCAATCAAATTTGACTAAAATTTCACATGAGTTTGGTTCATTGACACATTTTGAATCAAATTTAACAAAAATTTCATGCGGATTTTGACTAAAATTCCACATGAGTTTTGTTCATTGGCGTGTATCAAATCAAATTTGACTTAAATTTCACATGAGTTTTGTTTAGTAGTGCGTTTTCGATCTAATTTAACTAAAATTTCACCTGAATTTCGTTCAGTAGCATGTATCAAATCAAATTTGACTAAAATTGCTCATGAGTTTTGTTCATTGGCATGTTGCCAATCAAATTTGACTAAAATTTCACCTAAATTTTGTTCATTGGCATTTGTCAAATCAAATTTGACAAAAAATTTACATGAGTTCTGTTCATTAGCACGTTTCCAATTAGATTTGACTAAAATTTCACATAGGTTTCATTCAGTGGCATGTATCAATTAAAATTTGACTAAATTTTTACATGAGTTCTGTTCATTAGCGCCCTTCCAATCAAATTTGACTAAAATTTTACCTAGGTTTCGCTCATTGGCGTGTATCAAATCAAACTTGATAAAAATTTCACACGAGGTTTTTTCATTGGGGCATTTCTAAATTTTTTACTAAAATTCCACATGAGTTTTTCATTGACGCGTATCAAATTAAATTTGACAAAAATCTCACATGAGTTCCCTTCATTAGCGCGTTTCCAATCAAATTTGACTAAAATCTCACATTTCAAATCAAATTTGATTAAAATTTCACACAAGTTTTGTTCATTGGCACGTTTCCAATCAAATTTGATTAAAATTTTGCCTAAGTTTTGTTCATTGGCGTTTATCAAATCAAATTTGACAAAAATTTCACACGAGTTATGTTAATTGGCCCATTTCCAATGAAATTTCATTAAAATTTCACTTGGGTTTCGTTCATTGTGTGTATCAAATAAAATTTGATTAAAATTTCTTCTGAATTTTGTTCGACGGCGTGCTTCTAATCAAATTTGACTAAAATTTCACTGGGTTTGATTTATCAACGCGTTTCCAATCAAATTTGATTAAAATTCCCCGGGATATAGTTCTTTGGCATGTTTCTAATCAAATTTGACTAAAATTTCACCAAGATTTTGTTTGTTAGTGCGTTTCAAACAAAATTAGGCTAAAATTTCATCTAGATTTTGTTCGTTGGCGCATTTTCAATCAAATTTGACTAAAATTTGGCTTGAGTTTGGTTAATTGACACATTTTGAATTAATTTGTCTAAAATTTCATGCAGGTTCTTTTGTTAGAACGTTTCCAATCAAATTTGACTGAAATTTCACATGTATTTTGTTCAATGGCCTGATTCCAAAAAAATTTGACTAAAATTTCACATGATTTTCGTTCATTAGCGTGTATCAAATCAAATTTGAGGAAAATTTCACATGAGTTTTGTTCATTGGCACGTTTCCAATCAAATTTAATTAAAATTTCACAAGGGTTTCGTTCATTGGCATGTATCAAATCAAATTTGACTAAAATTTCATCTGAATTTTGTTCGTCGGTGAGTTTCCAATGAAATTTTACTAAAATTTCACATGGGTTCGGTTAATTAGTGCGTTTCCAATCAAATTCGACTAAAATTTCATTGGGATTCGGTTCATTAATGTGTTTCAAATCAATTTTGACTAAAATTTCACCAAAATTTTGTTCGTTAGTGCGTTTTAAATCAAATCAGACCAAAATTTCATCTAGATTTTGTTCATTGGCAAATTTGACTAAAATTTGACATGAGTTTAGTTCATTGACACATTTCGAATCAGATTTATCTAAAATTTTGTGCGGGTTTTTTCGTTGCCGCTTTTCCTGTCAAATTTCACTAAAAATTCAAATGAGTTTTGTTCATTGGCATAATTCCGAACAAATTTGACTAAAACTTTATCGGGGTTACGTTCATTCGTGTGCATCAACTAAAATTTGGTTAAAATTTCGTTTGAATTTGGTTCATTGACCCACTTCAAATCAAATTTGACTAAAATTTCATATGAGTTTTGTTCATTGGTGTGTATCAAATAAAATTTGAATAAAATTTGACATGAGTTCCTTGGCGTGTTACCAATCAAATTTGGCTAAAATTTCACCTGGGTTTGGTTCATTAGCATTTATCAAATCAAATTTGACAAAAATTTTACATGAGTTCTGTTCATTAGCACATTTACAATCAAATTTGACTAAAATTTCACATGAGTTTTGTTCAGTGGCGTGTATCAATTCAAATTTGACTAAACTTTCAAATGAGTTTTGTTCATTAGGGTGTTTCCGATCAAATTTGACTAAAATTTCACCTGGATTTCGTTCAGTGACTTGTATCAAATCAAATTTGACTAAAATTTCACCTAGGTTCTGTCCATTGGCATTTATCAAATCAAACTTGACAAAAATTTCACACGAGTTATGTTCATTGGCGTATTTCCAATCAAAATTGATTAAAATTTAACCAAGATTTCAGTCATTGGCGTGTATCAAATAAAATTTGACTATAATTTCTTCTAAGTTTTGTTCATTGATGCGTTTCCAATCAAATTTAACTAAAATTTCACTGTGATTTAGTTCATTAGCCTGTTTCTAACCAAGTTTGACTAAAATTTCGTCAGGATTTTGGTTGTTAGTGCGTTTCAAATAAAATTAGTCTAAAATTTCATGTGGGTTTTTTCATTGGCACGTTCCCAATCAAATTTAAATAAAATTTCAAATGAGTTGTGCTCATTGGCACGATTCCAAGCAAATTTGACTAAAATTTCATCAGGGTTTCGTTCGTTGGCGTGCATCAAATAAAATTTGGCTAAAATTTCAATCGAATTTTGTTCGTTGGAGTGTTTCTAATCAAATTTGACTAAAATTTCACATGTATTTGATTCATTGACACATTTCGAATCAAATTTGTCTAAAATTTCAAGCGGGTTCTTTCGTCGGCACGTTTCCAATCAAATTTGAAAAAAATTTCACACGTGTTTTGTTCATTGGCCCGATTCCAAAAAAAGAAAGGCTAAAATTTTGCATGAGTTTCGTTCATTGGCGTGTATCAAATCAAATTTGACTAAAATTTCACATGAGTTTTGTTCGTTGGCGCTTTTCAAATCAAATTTAACTAAAATTTCACAAGTGTTTCATTCATTAGCATGTATTAAATCAAATTTGACTAAAATTTCATTTGAATTTTGTTCGTCGGCGCATTTCCAATGAAATTTGACTAAAATTTCACATGGCTTTGGTTCATTATCGCGTTTCCAATCAAATTTGACTAAAATTTCATTGGGATTCGGTTCATTGATGTGTTTCTAATTTAATTTGACTAAAATTTCCACAAAGATTTTGTTCGTCAGTTTCTTTCGAATCAAATTAGAATAAAATTTCATCTAGATTTTGTTCATTGCTGCGTTTTCAATCAAATTTGACTAAAATTTGACATGAGTTTACTTCATTGACACATTTCGAATCAAATTTATCTAAAATTTCTTGAGGGTTTTTTCATTGGCGCATTTTTCAATCAAATTTGACTAAAATTTCATCAAGGTTTTATTCATTAGCATGTATCAAATCAAATTTGACTAAAATTCATCTGAATTTCGTTCGTTGGCATGTTTCCAATCAAAAAATTTCACATAAATTTTAATCATTGACGCGATTCCAGTAAAATATGATAAAAATTTCACCAATGTTTCGTTCATTGGCGTGTATCAAATCAAATTTGACTAAAATTACATCTTAATATTTTTCGATGGCGCATTTCCAATCAAATTTAGCAAAAATTTTACATGAGTTTCGTTTATTGTCAAACTTCGAATAAAATTGACTAAATTATCATGCAGGTTTTTCGTTGGCACGTTTCCAATCAAATTTGACTAAAATTTCAGCAGGATTTCATTCATTGGCGTGTATGTAATCAAGTTTGACTAAAATTTCGTTTGAATTTTGTTTGTTGGCATTTTTTCAATGAAATTTGGCTAAAATTTCACATGAGTTCTGTCATTAGTGCGTTTCCAATTAAATTTGACTAAAACTTTACCTGGATTTCGTTCATTGGCGTGTATCAAATCAAATTTGACAAAAATATCACTCGAGTTTTGTTCATCGGCATGTTCCCAATCAAATTTGACTAAAATTTCACTTGGGTTTTGTTCATTGGTGTGTATGTATCAAATCAAATTTCACAAAAATTTCATGCAAGTTTCGTTCATTGGCGTGTTTCCAATCAAATTTCACTAAAATTTTACTTGAGTTTCGTTCATTGGCGTGTATTAAATAAAATTTGACTAAAATTTCTTCTGAATTTCGTTTCTCGGTGTGTTTCCAATCAAATTTGAATAAAATTTCACTTGGGTTTGGTTTATTTCCATCTTTCCAATCAAATTTGACTAAATTTCACCGGGATTGAGTTCATTGGTGTGTTTCTAACTAAATTTGACTAAAATTTAACTAGGATTTTGTTGGTCAATACATTTCAAATCAAATTAGACTAAAATTTCATCTAAATTTTGTTCATTGGCGCATTTTCAATCAACTTTGACTAAAATTTGACATGAATTTGGTTCATTAACACATTTCAAATCAAATTTGTCTAAAATTTCATGCGGGTTCTTTTGTTGTCGCGTTTTCAATCAAATTTGACTAAAATTTCATATGAGTTTTGTTCGCCGGCCCGATTCCAATATAATTTGAATAAAACTTCACATGAGTTTCGTTCATGGTGCGTTTCCAGTCAAATTTAACTAAAACTTCACTAGGGTTTCGTTCATTAGCGTGTATCAAGTCAAGTTTGACTAAAATTTCATCTGAATTTTGTTTGTTGTCGCGTTTTCAATGAAATTTAACTAAAATTTCACATGGGTTTGGTTTATTAGCGCGTTTCCAATCAAATTTGATTAAAATTTCACCGAAATTTGGTTCATCGACGTGTTTCTAATCAAATTTGACTAAAATCTCATCTAGATTTTGTTCTTTGGCGCATTTTCAATCAAATTTGACTAAAATTTGACATGAGTTTACTTCATTGGCACATTTCGAATCAAATTTATCTAAAATTTTATGTCGATTTTTTCGTTGGCGCGTTTTCAATCAAATTTGACTACAATTTCAAATGAGTTTTGTTCATTGGCACGATTCCAAGCAAATTTGACTATAATTTTGCCAGCGTTTCGTTCATTGGCGTGTATCAAACAAAATTTGGGTAAAATTTCGTTTGAATTTTGTTCATTGGCGCGTTTCCAATCAGATTTGGCTAAAATTTTACATGAGTTTGGCTCATTGACACATTTCAAATCAAATTTGACTAAAATTTCATGCGGGTTTTTTCAGTGGCGCGTTTCCAATCAAATTTGACTAAAATTTTAAGTGAGTTTTGTTCATTGGCATGATTCCAATCAACTTTAACTAAAATTTCAACAAGATTTTGTTTATTGGCGTGTATCAAATCAAATTTGACTAAAATTTTGTTTGAATTTTGTTCGTTGGCACGTTTTCAATCGAATTTGACTAAATTTTCACATGAGTTCGGCTCATCGACACATTTCGAATCAAATTTAATTAAAATTTCATGTAGATTTTTTTGTTAGCGTGTTTCCAATCAAATTTGACAAAAATTTCTCTTGAATTTTGTTCATTGGCGTGTATCAAATCAAGCTTGACTAAAATTTCACTTGAGTTTTGTTCATTAGCGCGTTTCCAATCAAATTTGATTGAAATTTCCTCTGGACTTTGTTCTTTGGCATTTATAAGATCAAATTTGACTAAAATTTCATGAGTTTTGTTCATTGGCGCGTTTCCAATGAAATTTGATTTGACTAAAATTTCACCAGGGTTTCGTTCTTTGGTGAGTATCAAATCAAATTTGATTAAAATTTCATATGAATTTTGTTCGTCAAAGTGTTTCGAACGAAATTTGACTAAAATTTCACATGGTTTTCATTCATTGACGCGTTTCCAATCAATTTTGACTAGAATTTCACCCAAATTTAGTTCATTGGCGTGTTTCTAATCAAATTTGACTAAAATTTCTACAGGGTTTTGTTCGTCAGTGCGTTTCAAATCAAATTATACTAAAATTTCATCTAGTTTTTGTTCATTGGAGGTGTTTTCAATCAAATTTGATTTAAATTGGACATAAGTTTAGTTCATTGACACATTTTGAATCAAATTTGTCTAAAATTTCATGGGACTTTTTTCGTTGGCACGTTTCCAATCAAATTTGACTAAAATCTCACGTGAGTTTTGTTCGTTGACGCGATTCCAATAAAATATGACTAAAATTAAACCAGGGTTTCATTCATTGGCGTGTATCAAATCAAATTTGACTAAAATTTCATCTAAATATTTTTCGATAGCACATTTCCAATCAAGTTTGGCTAAAATTTTACATAAGTTTGGCTTATTGTCAAACTTCGAATCAAATTTGACTAAAATTTCATGCGAGTCTTTCGTCGGCACGTTTCCAATCAAACTTGACTAAAATTTCAAATGAGTTTTGTTCATTGGCACGATTCCAATCGAATTTGACTAAGATTTCACTAGGGTTTCATTCATTGGAGTGTATCAAATCAAATTTGATTAAAATTTCATTTCAATTTTGTTCGTTGGTGCATTTCCAATCAAATTTGACTAAAATTTTAAATAAGTTTGGTTCATTAACACATTTCGAATCAAATTTGAGTAAAATTTCATGTAGAGTTTTGAATAAAAATTTACATGAGTTTTGTTCACTGGCATGTATCAAATCAAATTTTACTAAAACTTCATGAGTTTTGTTCATTAGCACGTTTCCAACCAAATTTGACTAAAATTTCACTTGAATTTCGTTCATTGGCATGTATCAAATCAAATTTGACTAAAATTTCACATTAGATTTTTTCCATTGGTGTGCTTCCAATCAAATTTGATTAAAATTTCACCTGGGAAAGTTCATTGGCATGTATAAAAACAAATTTGATAAAAATTTCACGTGAGTTTTGTTCATTGGCATGTTTCTAATCAAATTTGATTAAAATTTCACCTGGGAAAGTTCATTGGCATGTATAAAAACAAATTTGATAAAAATTTCACACGAGTTTTGTTCATTGGCGCGTTTTCAATCAAATTTGCCAAAAATTTTACTTGAGTTTCGTTCATTGGCGTTTATCAAATAAAATTTTATTACAATTTCTTCTGAATTTTGTCCGTCGACGCATTTTCAATCAAATTTTGTCTAAAATTTCACTGTGGTTTGGTTCATTGGCGCATTTCCCAGCAAATTTGACTAAAATTTCACCGGCATTTAGTTCATTGGCGTGTTTCTCACCAAATTAGACTAAAATTTCACCAGGATCTTGTTTGTCAGTGCGTTTCAAATCAAATTAGAGTAAAATTTCATCTTGATTTTGTTCATTGTTTCATTTCCAATCAAATTTGACTAACATTTCATATGAGTATGGTTCATTAGCCCGATTCCAATAAAATTTGACTAAAATTTCACATGAGTTTCGTTCATTAGCATGTATCAAATTAAATTTGACTAAAATTTCAATTGAGTTTTGTTCATTGGCGCGTTTCCAAAGTAATTAAACTAAAATTCACCAGGGTTTCGTTCATTGACGAGTATCAAATCAAATTTGACTAAAATTTCATCTGAATTTCATTCGACGTCGCATTTCCAATGGAATTTGACTAAAATTTCAATGGGTTCAGTTCATTAGTACGTTTCCAATCAAATTTGACTAAAATTTCACATGAGTTTTGCTCATTGACACATTTCAAATCAAATATGACTAAATTTTCATGCGGGTTTTTTCTTTGGAGTGTTTCCAATCAAATTTGACTAAAATTTCTCTAGGATTTTGTTCATTAGCGTGTATCAAATCAAATTTGACTAAAATTTCGTTTGAATTTTGTTCATTGGTGCGTCTCCAATCAAATTTGACTAAAATTTCACATGAGTTCGGTTCATTGACACATTTCGAATCAAAATTGACTAAAATTTCATGCAAATTTTTTCATTGGCGCGTTTGCAATCAACTTTGACTAAAATTACACATGAGTTTTATTTATTGGCGTGAATCAAATCAAATTTGAATAAAATTTCACATGAGTTTTATTCATTAGCACCTTTTCAATCAAATTTGACTGAAATTTCACTTGGATTTCGTTCTTTTGCATTTATAAAATCAAATTTAACTAAAATTTCGCATGAGTTTCGTTCACTGCTCGTGTCTAATGAAATTTGACTAAAATTTCACCAGGTTTTTGCTCATTGGCCTGTACCATATCAAATTTGGCTAAAATTTCATCTGAATTTTGTTTATCGGTGCGTTTCCATTGAAATTTGACTAAAATTTCACATGGTTTTCATTCATTGGCATGTTTCCAATCAAATTTGACTAGAATTTCACCTGGATTTGTTCATTGGCATGTTTTTAATCAAATTTGACTAAAATTTCACCAGAATTTTTTTCTTAGTCAGTGCGTTTCAAATGAAATTAGAGTAAAATTTCATCTAGATTTTATTCATTGGGGGCGTTTTCAATCAAATTTGACTAAAATTTGACATGAGTTTAGTTCATTGACACGTTTCAAATCAAATTTGCCTAAAATTTCATGCGGGTTTTTTCGTTGGCTCGTTTATAAATCAAAATTGACTAAATTTTCACATGAATTTTGTTCATTAACGCGATTACAATAAAATATGACTAAAATTTCACCAGGTTTTCATTCATTGGCGTGTATCAAATCAAATTTGATTAAAATTTCATTTGAATATTTTTTGATGGCGCGTTTCCAATCATGTTTCCTAAAATTTTACATGAGTTTGGTTTATTGTCATTATTCAAATCAAATTTGACGAAAATTTCATGCGGGTTTTTTTGACACGTTTCCAATCAAATTTGACTAAAATTTCAAATGAGTTTTGTTCATTTGCACGATTCCAATCAAATTTGACAAAAATTTCACCAGGGTTTCATTCATTGGCGGGTATCAAATCAAATTTGACTAAAATTTCGTTTGAATTTTGTTTGTTGGCGCGTTTCCAATGAAATTTAACTAAAATTTTAAATGAGCTTGGTTCATTAACACATTTTGAATCAAATTTGACTAAAACTTCATGCGGGTTTTTGAATAAAATTTCACATGAGTTTTGTTCACTAGCGTGCATCAAATCAAATTTTACTGAAATTTCACGACTTTTGTTCATCAGTGCATTTTCAATCAAATTTGACTAAAATTTAACATGCATTTTGTTCATTGGCATGTATCAAATCAAATTTGACTAAAATTTCACATGAGTTTTGTTCATTGGCATGTTCCCAATCAAATTTGATGAAAATTTCACCTGGGTTTCGTTCATTGGCATGTATCAAATCAAATTTGACAAAAATTTCACACGAGTTTTGTTCATTGGCGCATTTTAAATCAAATTTGACTAAAATTTTACGTGGGTTTCGTTCATTGGCGTGTATCAAATAAAATTTGACTAAAATTTCTTCTAAAAATTTTGTTCGTCGATGTTTTTCCAATCAAATTTTACTAAAATTTCACTAGGATTTAGTTCATTGGCGCATTTCTAACCAAATTAGACTTGAATATCACCATGATTTTGTTTTTCATTGCATTTCAAATCAAATTAGACTAAAATTTCATCGAGATTTTGTTCATTAGCGCGTTTTCATTCAAATTTGACTAAAATTTCATATGAGTTTTGTTCATTGGCCCGGTTGCAATAAAATTTGACTAAAATTTCTCATGAGTTTCGTTAATTAGCATGTATCAAATCAAATTTGACTAAAATTTCACATGAGTTTCGTTCATTGGCACGTCTCCAATCAAATATAACTAAAATTTCAATAGGATTTTGTTCATTGGCATGTATCAAATCAAATATGACTAAAATTTCATCTGAATTTTGATCGACGTTGTGTTTTCGATCAAATTTGACTAAAATTTCATTGGGATTCGATTCATTGACGTGTTTCTAATCAAATTTGACTAAAATTTCACCAGTGTTTTGTTCGTTAATGCGTTTCAAATGAAATTAGACTAAAATTTCATCTAGATTTTGTTGATTGGCATGTTTTCAATCAAATTTGACCAAAATTTGACATCAGTTTACTTCATTGACACATTTCGAAACAAATTTATCTAAAATTTCACGCAAGTTTTTTCGTTGGCCTATTTTCAATCAATTTGAAAAAAAATTCAAATGAGTTTTGTTCATTGGCACAATTCCAAGCAAATTTGACTAAAATTTCGTCAGGGTTTAGTTCATTGCCGTGTATCAAACAAAATTTGGCTAAAATTTCGTTCGAATTTTGTTCGTTAGCGCTTTTCCAATCAAATTTGACTAAAATCTCACATGAGTTTTGTTCATTGGCATGTTCCCAATCAAATTTGACAAGAATTCCACCTAGGTTTCATTCATTGGCATGTATCAAATCAAATTTGATAAAAATTTCACACGAGTTTCGTTCATTGGCTCGTTTACAATAAAATTTGACTAAAATTTTACTTGGGTTTCGTTCATTGGCCTGTATCAAATAAAATTTGACTAAAATTTTACCAGGATTTAGATCATTGGCGTGTTTCTAACCGAATTAGACTAAAATATCACCAGGATTTTGTTTGTCAGTGCGTTTCAAATCAAATTAGACTAAAATTTCATCTAGATTTTGTTCATTGGCGCGTTTCCAATCAAATTTGACTAAAATTTCACATGAGTTTTTGGCATTGGCTCGATTCCAATAAAATTTGACTAAAATTTCTCATAAGTTTCGTTAGTTAGCATGTATCAAATCAAATTTGACTAAAATTTTACATGAGTTTCGTTCATTGGCACGTCTCCAGTCAAATATAACTAAAATTTCACTATTGTTTTGTTCATTGGCGTGTATCAAATCAAATATGACTAAAATTTCAGCTGAATTTTGATCAACGGTGCGTTTCCAATCAAATTTGACTAAAATTTCACCAGGATTTTGTTCGTCAATGCGTTTCAAATCAAATTAGACTAAAATTTCATCTAGATTTTGTTCGTTGGCATGTTTTCAATCAAATTTGATCAAAATTTGACACGAGTTTACTTCATTGACACATTTCGAATCAAATTTATCTAAAATTTCACGCAAGTTTTTTCATTGGCTTGTTTTCAATAAATTTGATTAAAATTTCAAATGAATTTTGTTCATTGGCACGATTTCAAGCAAATTTGAATATGACTAAAATTGGCTAAAATTTCGTTTGGATTTTGGTCGTTGGCACTTTTCCAATCATATTTGACTAAAATTTTACATGAGTTTGGCTCATTGACAGATTTTGAATCAGATTTGACTAAAATTTCGTGCAAATTTTTTCGTTGGCGCATTTCCAATCAAATTTGACTAAAATTTCATATGAGTTTTATTCATTGGCGCGATTCCATTCAAATTTGATTATAATTTCACTAGGATTTCGTTCATTACTGTGTATCAAATTAAATTTGACTAAAATTTCGTTTGAATTTTGTTCGTTGGTGCGTTTTCAATCAAATTTGATTAAAATTTCACATGAGTTCGGTTCATTGACACATTTCTAATCAAATTTGACTAAAATTTCATATGAGTTTTGTTCATTGGCATGTATCAAATCAAATTTGATTAAGATTTCACATGAGTTTGGTTCATTAGCGCGTTTCCAATCAAATTTCACCTGAATTTTGTTCTTCGGCGTTTATAAAATCAAATTTGACTAAAATTTCACATGAGTTTTGTTCACTGGCGCATTTTCAATGAAATTTGATTAAAATTTTGCCAGGGTTTCGTTCATTGGCATGTATCAAATCAATTTTGACTAAAATTTCATCTGAATTTTGTTCATCGACGTGTTTTCAATGAAATTTGACTAAAATTTCACATGGTTTTCGCTCATAAGTGCCTTTCTAATCAAATTTAACTAGATTTCACTCGGATTTGGTTCATTGGCATGTTTCTAATAAAATTTGACAAAAAATTCACCAGGATTTTGTTCATCAGTGCGTTTCAAATCAAGTTAGACTAAAATTTCATCTAGATTTTGTTCATTGGGGCCTTTCAATCAAATTTAACTAAAATTTGCAATGAGTTTGGTTCATTGACACATTTCGAATCAAATTTCTCTAAAATTTCATGCAAATTTTTTCATTGGCACGTTTCAAATCAAATTTGACTAAAATTTCACATAAGTTTTGTTCATTAACGCAATTCCAATAAAATATGACTAAAATTTCACCAAGATTTCGTTCATTAGCATGTATCAAATCAAATTTGACTAAAATTTCATCTGAATATTTTTTGATGGCTTATTTCCAATCAAATTTGGCTAAAATTTTACATGAGTTTGGTTTATTGTCAAACTTTGAATCAAATTTGACTAAAATTTCAAATGGGTTTTGTTCATTAGCACGATTCCACCCAAATTTGACTAAAATTTCAACAGGGTTTCGTTCATTGGCGTGTATCAAATCAAATTTGATTAAAATTTCATTTGAATTTTGTTCGTTGGCGCATTTCCAATCAAATTTGACTAAAATTTCAAATGAGTTTGATTTATTAACACATTTCGAATCAAATTTGACTAAAATTTCATGGGCATTTTCATCATTGGTGTGTTCCCAATCAATTTTGACGAAAATTTCAACTGGGAAAGTTCATTAGCATCTATCAAATCAATTTTGACAAAAATTTCATGCGAATTTTTTTCATTGGCGCATTCCCAATCAAATTTGACTAAAATTTTACTTGGATTTCGTTCATTGGCATGTATCAAAAAAAATTTGACAGAAATTTCTTTTGAATTTTGTTCATCGGACTTTTCCAATCAAATTTGACTAAAATTTCTCTAGGTTTTGGTTCATTGGCGTATTTCCAATCAAATTTGACTAAAATTTTAGATGAATTTTATTTAGTGGCCCAATTCCAATACAATTTGACTAAAATTTCACATGAGTTTCTTTCATTGGCGTGTATCAAATCAAAATTGACTAAAATTTCACATGAGTTTTGTTCATTGGCGCGTTTCCAATCAAATTTAACTAAAATTTCACCAGAGTTTTGTTCATTAGTGTGTATCAAATCAAATTTGATTAAAATTTCATTTGAATTTTGTTCTACGGTGCGTTTCTAATGAAATTTAACTAGAATTTCACATGCGTTTGGTTCATTAGCGTGTTTCCAAACAAATTTAACTAATATTTCACCGGGATTCGATTCATTGATGTGTTTCTAATCTAATTAGACTTAAATTTCACCAGCATTTTGTTCTTTAGTGTGTTTCAAATCAAATTAGACTAAAATTTCATCTAGATTTTGTTCGTTAGCGTGTTTTCAATCAAATTTGACTAAAATTTGACATGAGTTTACTTCATTGACACATTTTGAATCCCATTTCAATAAAATTTCATGCGAGTTTTTTCGTTGGTGCATTTTTTTTCAAATTGCACTAAAATTTCAAATGAAATTTTGTTCATTGGCACGATTCCAAGTAAATATGACTAAAGTTTCTCCATGGTTTCGTTCATTGGCATGTATAAAATCAAATTTGACTAAAATTTCGTTTGAATGTTGTTCGTTGGCGCGTTTTCAATCAAATTTGACTAACCATTCACATAAGTTCGGTTCGTTGACACATTTCAAATCAAACTTGATTAAAATTTCATGCGGATTTTTTTGTTGGTGCGTTTCCAACCAAATTTGACTAAAATTTCACAAGAGTTATGTTCATTGGCGTGTATCAAGTCAAATTTGACTAAAATTTCACATGAGTTTTGTTCACTAGCGCGTTTTCAATCAAAATTGACTAAAATTTCACTGAATTTCGTTCTTCGATGTTTATAAAATCAAATTTGACTAAAATTTCACATGAGTTTTCTTCATTGCCATGTTTCCAATGAAATTTGACTAGATTTTCACCAGGGTTTCGTTCATTGGCGTGTATCAAATCAAGTTTGACTAAAATTTCATCTGAATTTTGTTCGTTGACGAGTTTCCAATGAAATTTGACTGAAATTTCACATGGTTTTCGCTCATTGGCATGTTTTCAATTAAATTTACCCAGAATTTCACTCGAATTTTGTTCATTGCCGTGTTTCTAATCAAATTTGACTAAACTTTCACCAGCATTTTGTTCGTCAGTGCATTTCAAATCAAATTAGATTAAAATTTCATCTAGCTTGTGTTCAATGGCACATTTTCAATCAAATTTGACAAGAGTTTGGTTCATTGACACATTTTAAATCAAATTTGTCTAAAATTTCATACAGGTTCTTTCGTTGGCGCGTTTCTAATCAAATTTAACTAAAATTTCACATGAGTTTTGCTCATTGGCCTGATTCTAATAAAATTTGACTAAAATTTCACATCAATTACATTCATTGGTGTGTATCAAATCAAATTTGACTAAAATTTCATCCGAATTTTGTTCGTCGGCTCGTTTCTAATAAAATTTGACTAAAATTTCACATGGCTTTCGTTCATTAGCGCGTTTCCAATCAAATTTAACTAAAATTTCACCGGGATTTAGTTCATTGATGTGTTTATAATTAAATGTGACTAAAATTTCACCAGAATTTTGCTCGTCAGTGCATTTCAAATCAAATTAGACTAAAATTTCATCTAGATTTTGTTCATTGGCGTGTTTTCAATTAAATTTGACTAAAGTTTGACATGAGTTTACTTCATTGACACATTTCGAATCAAATTTATCCAAAATTTCATGCGAATTTTTTTGTTAGCGCATTTCCAATCAAATTTGACTAAAATTTCAAATGAGTTTTGTTCATTGACACGATTCCAAGCAAATTAGACTGACATTTCGCTAGGGTTTCGTTCATTGTTGTGCATCCACTGAAATTTGGCTAAAACTTCATTTGAATTTTGTTCGTTGGTCGGTTTCTAATCAAATTTGACTAAAATTTCATGCGTGTTTTTGAATAAAAATTTACATGAGTTTTGTTCACTAGTGTGTATCAAATTAGATTTGACTGAAATTTCACATAAGTTTTGTTTATAGGTGCATTTTCAATCAAATTTGACTAAAATTTCATCTGAAATTCTTTCGTTGCCAAGTATCAAATCAAATTTGACTAAAATCTCACATGAGTTTTGTTCATTGGTGTTTTCCCAATGAAATTTGACTAAAATTTCATTAGGGTTTCATTCATTTGCATCGATCAAATCGAATTTGACAAAAAAATCATGTGAGTTTTGTTCATTGGCGCGTTTCCAATCAAATTTAACTAAAATTTTATTTAGGTTTCGTTCATTGGCGTGTATTAAATAAAATTTGACTGAATTTTGTTCGTCGGCGCGTTTCCAATCAAATTTGACTAAAATTTAACCGAAAATTGGTTCATTGGCGTGTTTCTAAACAGATTTGACTAAAATTTACTAGGATTTTGTTTGTCAGTGCGTTTCAAATCAAATTCGACTAAAATTTCATCTAGATTTTGTTCATTAGCCTGTTTCCAATCAAATTTGACTAAGATTTCACATGACTTTTGTTCATTGGCATGTATCAAATCAAATTTGAATAAAATTTCACATGAGTTTCGTTCATTGGCGCATTTCCATTCAACTTTTACTAAAATTTCACTAGGGTTTCGTTCATTGGCATATATCAAGTCAAATTTGACTAAAATTTATCTAAATTTTGTTCGTCGATGGATTTCCAATGAAATTTGACTAAGATTTTACATGGGTTTGGTTCATTAGCGTGTTTCCAATCAAATTTGACTAAAATTTCACCAGGATTCGGTTCATTGATGTGTTTCTAATTAAATTTGACTAAAATTTTACCAAGATTTTGTTCGTCAGTGCGTTTCAAATCAAATTAGACTAAAAGTTCATCTAGATTTTGTTCATTAGCTTGTTTTCAATTAAATTTGACTAAAATTTGACATAAGTTTACTTCATTGACACATTTGGAATCAAATTTATCTAAAATTTCATGCGGGTTTTTTCGTTGGTGCTTTTTCAATCAAACTTGACTAAAATTTGAAAATGAGTTTTGTTCATCGGCATGATTCCAAGCAAATTTGACTAAAGTTTTGCCAGGGTTTCGTACATTGGCATGTATCAAAAAAATTTTGATTAAAATTTTGTTTGAATTTTGCTCTTTGGCGCATTTTCAATTAAATTTGACTAAAATTTTACATGAGTTTGGGTTATTGACACATTTTGAACCAAATTTGACTAAAACTTCACCAGGATTTCGTTTATTGGCCTGTATCAAATTAAATTTGACTAAAATTTCATCTGAATTTTGTTCATCAGCGCGTTTCCAATGAAATTTGACTAAAATTTCTCATGGGTTTGGTTTATTAGGATGTTCCAATCAAATTTGACTTAGATTTCACTGGGATTCGGATCATTGATGCGTTCTAATCAAATTTAACTAAAATTTCGACGAGATTTTGTTTGTCGATGCATTTCAAATCAAATTAGATTAAAATTTCATCTAAATTTTTTCATTGGTTCGTTTTCAATCAAATTTGACTAAAAATTGTCATGAGTTCACTTCATTGACACATTTGGAACTAAATTTATGTAAAATGTCATGCGGGTTTTTTTCTTGGTGCATTTCCAATCAAATTTGACTAAAATTTCAAATGAGTTTGGTTCGTTGGCACGAATCCAAGGAAATTTGACTAAATTTTTGCCAGGGTTTCGTTCATTGGCGCTCATTTCGTTTGAATTTTGTTCGTTGGTGCATTTCCAATCAAATTTGACTAAAATTTCAAATGAGTTTTGTTCATTGGCATGATGCCAATCAAATTTGACTAAAATTCACCAGGGTTTCGTTCATTGGTGTGTATCAAATCAAATTTGACTAAAATTTCATTTGAATTTAGTTCATTGGCTCGTTTCCAATCAAATTTGACTAAGATTTCAAATGAGTTTGGTTCATTAACACATTTTGAATCAAATTTGACTAAAATTTCATGCGGGTTCTTGAATAAAAATTCACATGAGTTTTGTTCATTAGCGCATTTCCCATAAAATTTGACTAAAATTTCACTTGAATTTTGTTTATTGGCATGTATCAAACAAAGTTTGACTAAAATTTCAAATGAGTTTTTTTCGTTGGTGTGTTTCCAATCAAATTTAACTAAAATTTCACTAGGATTTCATTCATTGGCGTGTATCAAATCAAATTTGACAAAAATCTCACTCGAGTTTTGTTCATTGGCGCGTTTACAATCAAATTTGACTAAAATCTCACCAGGGTTTCGTTCATTAGCGTATATCAAATAAAATTTGGCTAAATATTCATTTGAATTTTGTTTGATGGTGTGTGTCCAATCAGATTTGACTAAAATTTCACGAGTTTGGCTCCTTGACACATATCGAATCAAATTTGACTGAAATTTCATGTGGGTTTTTTCTTTGGCGCGTTTCCAATCAAATTTTATTAAAACTTCACCAGGGTTTCGTTCATTGGTCTGTATCAAATCAAATTTAACTAAAGTTTCTTCTAAATTTTGTTTGTCAACGTGTTTCCAATGAAATTTGAATATGGGTTTGGTTCATTAACGCATTTCAAATAAAATTTGACTAATATTTCACCAAGATTCGGTTCATTCACGTGTTTCTAATCAAATTTGACTAAAATTTCACGAAAAGTTTGTTCGTCAGTGTGTTTCAAATCAAATGATACTAAAATTTCATCTAGATTTTGTTCATTGGCGCGTTTTCAATCAAATTTGATATGTGTTTACTTCATTGACACATTTCCAACCAAATTTATCAAAAAATTCATGCGGGTTTTTTTTTTGGCACGTTTCCAATCAAATTTGACTAAAATTTCAAATGAGTTTTGCTCTTTGGCATGATTCCAAGAAAATTTGACTAAAATTTCGCCAGGATTTCGTTCATTGGCCTGCACAACTAAAATTTGGCTAAAATTTCATTTGAATTTTGTTTGTTGGCGGGTTTCCAATCAAATTTGACTAAAATTTCACATGAATTTGGTTTATTGACACATTTCGAATCAAATTTGACTAAAATTTTATGCGGGTTTTTTACTAAAATTTCACATTAGTTTTGTTCATTAACGTGTATCAAATCAAATTTAAATAAAATTTTACAAGAGTTTTGTTCATTAGCGCGTTTTTAATCAAATTTAACTAAAATCTCACCTGCGTTTGGTTCATTGGCACATTTCGAATCAAATTTGACTAAAATTTTCCATGAGTTTGGCTCATCGACATATTTCGAATCAAATTTGACTAAAATTTCACGTGAGTTTTGTTCATTGGTATGTTTCCAATCAAATTTGATTACGATTTCACCCAGGTTTCGTTTATTGGCGTGTGTCAAATCAAATTTGACTAGAATTTCATTTGAATTTTGTTCGTGGTGTGTTTCCAATTAAAGTTGATTAAAATTTTAAATGAGTCTGGTTCATTGAGACATTTCGAATCAAATTTGGCTAAAATTTCATACGGATTTTTTCGTTGGCACGTTTTCAATCAAATTTGACTAAAATTTCACGTAAATTTTGTTCATCGATGCGATTCCAATAAAATATGACTAAAATTTCACTAAGGTTTCGTTCATTGGCGTGTATCAAATCGACTTTAACAAAAATTTCACCCGAATTTTGTTCGATGGCGTATTTTCAATCAAATTTGACTAAAATTTTTCACGAGGTTGGTTTATTGTCAAATTTCGAATCAAATTTGAAAAAAATTTCATGTGGGTATTTCGTTGGCCGATTTCCAATCAAATTTGACTAAAATTTCAAATGAGTTTTATTCATTAGCACAATTTCAATCAAATTTGACTAAAATTTCACCTGGATTTTGTTCATTGGCGTGTATCAAATCAAATTTGACTAAAATTTCATTTGAATTTTGTTCTTTGGCACGTTTTCAATCAAATTTGACTAAATTTTCAAAAGAGTTGGGTTCATTGATACATTTCGAATCAAATTTGACTAAAATTTTGCACGAGTTTTTTTCATTGGCGCGTTTTCAATCAAATTTGACTAAAATTTTCACCAGGGTTTCGTTTGTTGGCTTGAATTAAATAAAATTTGACTAAAATTTCATCTGAATTTTGTTCGTCGACGCGTTTCCAATCAAATTGGACTAAAATTTCGTTTGAATTTTGTTCGTTGGCACGTTTTTAATCAATTTTGACTAAATTTTCAAAAGAGTTGGGTTCATTGATACATTTCGAATCAAATTTGACTAAAATTTTGCACGAGTTTTTTCATTGGCGCGTTTTCAATCAAATTTGACTAAAATTTTCACCAGGGTTTCGTTCGTTGGCTTGAATTAAATAAAATTTGACTAAAATTTCATCTGAATTTTGTTCGTCAACGCGTTTCCAATCAAATTTGACTAAAATTTCACAGGGGTTTGGTTCATTGGCGCGTTTCCAATCAACTTTGACAAAAATTTCGCAGGGATTTAGTTCTTTTGCATTTTCTAATCAAATTTGACTAAATTTTCACCAGGATTTTGTTTGTCATCAAATTAGAACAAAATTTCAATTAGATTTTGTTCTTTGGTGCGTTTTCAATCAAATTTGACTAAAATTTAATATGAATTTGGTTAATTGACACATTTTGAATCAAATTTGTCTAAAATTTCATCCGAATTTTTTCGTTGGCACGTTTCCAATCAAATTTGACTAAAATTTCACATGAATTTTGTTCATTGGCCCTATTCCAATAAAATTTGTCTAAAATTTCATATGAGTTTCGTTCATTGGCGTGTATAAAATCAAATTTGACTAAAATTTCACATGAGTTTTGTTCATTGGCGAGTTTCCAATCAAATTTGATTAAAATTTCACTAGGATTTCATTCTTTGGCGTGTATCAAATCAAATTTGACTATAATTTCATTAGAATTTTATTCGTCAGCCCATTTCCAATAAAATTTGATGAAAATTTCACATGGGTTTGGTTCATTGGCTTGTTTCGAATCAAATTTGACTAAAATTTCACCAGGATTCGGTTCATTGACATGTTTCTAATAAAAAATTTGATCAAAATTTTGCTAGGATTTTCTTCGTCAGTGCGTTTCAAATCAAATTAGACTAAAATTTCATTTTGATTTTGTTCATTGGCGCGTTTTCAATTAAATTCGACAAAAATTTGACGTGAGTTTGGTTCATTGACACATTTCGAATCAAATTTATCTAAAATTTTATGCGAATTTTTTCGTTGGCGCGTTTCCAATCAAATTTGACTGCAATTTGACATGAGTTTTGTTCATTGAAGCGATTTCAATAAAATATGACTAAAGTTTCACCAGAATTTCGTTCATTGACATGTATCAAATCAAATTTGATTAAAATTTATCTGAATTTGTTTCGATGGCGTGTTTCCAATCAAATTTGACGAAAATCTTACATGAGTTTGGTTTGTTGTCAAATTTCGAATCAAATTTGACTAAAATTGCATGCGTGTTTCTTCGTTGGCGCGTTTCCATTCAAATTTGACTAAAATTTCAAATGAGTTGTGTTCATTGGCACATTTCCAAGAAAATTTGACTAAAATTTTGTCAGGGTTTCGTTCATTGGCATACATCAAATAAAATTTAGCAAAAATTTCGTTCGAATTTTGTTTGTTGGCGCGTTTCCAATCAAATTTGACTAAAATTTCACATAAACTTGGTTCATTGACACATTTCGAATCAAATTTGACTAAAATTTCATGTGCATTTTTTACTAAAGTTCCACGTAAGTTTTTTTTCATTGGTGTGTATCAAATCAAATTTGACTAAAATTTAACATTAGTTTTGTTCAATAGAGTTTCCAATCAAATTTGACTAAAATTTGACATAGGTTTCATTCAATGGAGTGTATCAAATTAAATTTGACTAAAGATTCACATGAGTTCTGTTCATTGGCGCGTTCCCAACCAAATTTAACTAAAATTTCACCTGAATTTCGTTCATTAGCGTGTATCGAATCAAATTTAACAAAAATTGCACACGAGTTTTTTTCATTGGCGTGTGTATCAAATCGAATTTAACTAAAATATCCAATAGTTTTGTTCATTAGCACGTTTCCAATCAAATTTGTCTAAAATTTGACTCGGGTTTCGTTCAGCGGCATGTATCAAATCAAATTTTACTAAAGTTTCACATGAGTTCTATTCATTGGCGATTTTCCAATCAAATTCGACTAAAATTTCACAACAGTTTGGTTCATTGACACATTTCGAATCAGATTCGACAAAAATTTCGTACGAGTTTTTTTCATTGGCGCTTTTCCAATCAAATTTGACTAAAATTTTCACTAGGGTTTTGTTCGTTGGCTTGAATTAAATAAAATTTGGCTAAAACTTCATCTGAATTTTGTTTGTCAGTGCGTTTCCAATCAAAACTGGCTAAAATTTCACAGGAATTTGGTTCATTATCGCGTTTCCAATCAATTTTGACTAAAATTTCGCTGGGATTTAGTTCATTTGCGTGTTTCTAATCAAATTTGACTAAATTTTCACCAGAATTTTGTTTGTCAGTATGTTTCAAACCAAATTAGAACAAAATTTCAATTAGATTTTGTTCTTTGGCACGTTTTCAATCAAATTTAACTAAAATTTGACATGAGCTTTGTTCGTTGTCACATTTCGAATCAAATTTCGTGCGAGTTTTTTCGTTGGTGCGTTTCCAATCAAATTTGACTAAAATTTCACATGAGTTTTGTTCGTTGACTTGATTCCAATAAAATATGACTAAAATTTCGCTAGGTTTCGTTCATTGGCCTGTATCAAATCAAATTTGACTAAAATTTAATCAGAATTTTGACGATTCCAATAAAATATTACTAAAATTTCGCTAGGTTTCATTCATTGGCCTGTATCAAATCAAATTTGACTAAAATTTAATCAGCTTTTTGTTCGATGGCACGTTTCCAATCAAATTTGACTAAAATTTTACATAACTCTGGTTTATTGTCAAATTTCGAATCAAATTTGACTAAAATTTCCAGCGAATTTTTTTGTTGCCACGTTTCCAATCAAATTTGATTAAAATATCAAATGTATTGTGTTCATTGATACGATTCCAATCAAATTTGATTAAATTTTCACAAGGTTTTGTTCATTGGCGTGCATCAAATCAAATTTGACTAAAATTTCGTTTGAATTTTGATCGTTAGCACGTTTCCAATCAAAGTTGACTAAAATTTCACCTGAATTTGGTTCATTGACACATTTCAAATCAAATTTGACAAAAATTTCGTGCCAGTTTTTGACTAAAATTCCACGTTAGTTTGTTCATTGGCGTGTATAAAATCAAATTTGACTAAAATTTCATATAAGTTTTGTTCATTAGCGTGTTTCCGATCAAATTTGTCTAAAGTTTCACCTAAGTTTCGTTTAGTGGCATGTATCAAATCAAATTTGACTAAAATTTCACATGAGTTTTGTTCATTACCGCGTTCCCAATCAAAATTGACTATAATTTCACCTGAATTTTGTTCATTGGCATCTATCAAATCAAATTTCACAACAATTTCACACGAGTTTTGTTCATTGGCGTGTTTCCAATCAAATTTGACTAAAATTTTACATGAGTTTAGTTTATTGACAAATTTCGAGTCAAATTTGACTAAAATTTCATGCGGGCTTCTTCGTTGGCACGTTTCCAATCAAATTTGACTAAAATTTCAAATGAGGATTGTTCTTTGGCACGTTTCCAAGCAAAATTTACTAAAATTTTGCCAGGTTTTCGTTCATTGGTATGCATCAAATAAAATTTGGCTAAAATTTCGTTCGAATTTTGTTTGTTGGCACATTTTCAATCAAATTTGACTAAAATTTTACATGAGTTTGGTTCATTGACACATTTCGAATCAAATTTGACTAAAATTTCATGTGCATTTTTTACTAAAATTCCACACGAGTTCTTTCATTGGCGTGTATTAAATCAAATTTGACTAAAATTTTACTTGAGTTTTGTTCATTAGTGCGTTTCCAATCAAATTTGACTAAAATTTGATATGCGTTTCGTTAAGTGGTGTGTATTAAATCAAATTTGACTAAAGTTTCACATGAGTTCTGTCCATTGGCGAGTTTTCAATCAAATTTGACTAGAATTTCACATGAGTTTAGTTTATTGACACATTTTGAATCAAATTTGACAAAAATTTGGCACGAGTTTTTTTCATTGGCGCGTTTCCAATCAAATTTGACTAAAATTTTCACCAGGGTTTCGTTCTTTGGCATGTATCAAATAAAATTTGACAAAAATTTTATCTGAATTTTGTTCGTCGGCGCATTACCAATCAATTTGACTAAAATTTTACAGGTATTTGGTTCATTGGCGCGTTTCCAATCAACTTTGACTAAAATTTCACCGAGATTTAGTTCATTTGCGTGTTTCTAACCAAACTTGACTAAATTTTCACCAGAATTTTATTTGTCAGTGCTTTTCAAATCAAATTAGACCAAAATTTCAATTAGATTTTGTTCATTGGCACGTTTTCAATCAAATCTGACTAAAATTTGATATGAGTTTGGTTCATTGACACACTTCGAATCAAATTTGTCTAAAATTTCATGCGAGTTTTTTTTGGCACGTTTCCAATCAAATTTGACTAAAATTTCACATGAATTTTGTTTGTTGACTCGATTCCAATAAAATATAACTAAAAGTTTCTAGGGTCTCGTTCATTGGCGTGTATCAAATCAAATTTGACTAAAATTTCATTAGAGTTTTGTTCGATGGCGCGTTTCCCACCAAATTTGATTAAAATTTTACATGAGTTTGGTTTACTGTCAAATTTCGAATCAAATTTGACTAAAATTTCATGCGGATTTTTTCGTTGCCTCGTTTCCAATTAAATTTGACTAAAATTTCAAATGTGTTTGTGTTCACCGACATGATTCCAATTAAATTGGATTAAAATTTCACAAGGGTTTCATTCATTGGCGTGCATCAAATCAAATTTGATTAAAATTTCATTTTGAATTTTGATCGTTAGCGCGTTTCCAATCAAATATGACTAAAATTTCACATGAATTTGGTTCATTGACACATTTTGAATCAAATTGGACAAAAATTTCGTGTGGGTTTTTGACTAAAATTCCATTGTTCATTGGCATGTATAAAATCAAATTTGACAAAAATTTCACATACGTTTTGTTCATAAGCGCGTTTCTGATCAAATTTGTCTAAAGTTTCACCTGAGTTTCGTTCAGTGGCATGTATCAAAATTTGACTAAAATTTCATATGAGTTTTGTTCATTATCGCGTTCCCAATCAAATTTGACTACAATTTCACCTAGATTTTGTTCATTGGCATTTATCTAATCAAATTTGACAAAAATTTCACACGAGTTTTGTCCATTGGCACGTTCTCAATAAAATTTGACTAAAATTTCACTAGGACTTCGTTCATTGGTGTGTATCAAATAAAATATGACTAAAATTTCATCTGAATTTTTTCGTCGGCGCGTTTCCAATCAAGTTTGATTAAAATTTCACAGGGGTTTGGTTCATTGGTGCGTTTCCAATAAAATTTGACTAAAGTTTTACCTGAATTTAGTTTATTGGAGCATTCTAACCAAATTTGACTAAAATTTCACTGGGATTTTGTTTGTTAGTGCTTTTCAAATCAAATTAGACTAAAATTTCATCTAGATTTTGTTCTTTGGCCCATTTTCAATCAAATTTGACATGAGTTTGGTTCATTGAGACATTTCGATTCAAATTTGTCTAAATTTCAAGTGAGTTTTTTCGTTGGTGCATTTCCAATCAAATTTGACAAAAATTTCACATGAATTTTGTTCATTGATGCGATTCCAATTAAATATGACTAAAATTTCACCAGGGTTTCATTTATTGGCGTGTATCAAATCAAATTTAACTAAAACTTTATCTAACTTTTGTTCGATGGCGCGATTCAAATCAAATTTGCCTAAAATTTTACATGACTCTAGTTTATTATCAAATTTCGAATCCAATTTGACAAAAATTTCATGCGGGCTTTTTCGTTAGCACGTTACCAATCAAATTTGACTAAAATTTCGTTTGAATTTTGTTCATTGGCGTGTTTCCAATCAAATTTGAATAAAATTTCACTTAAGTTTTGTTTATTAGCGTGTTTCCAATCAAATTTGACAAAATTTTACCAGGATTTCGTTCACCGGCTTTTATCAAATCAAATTTGGCAAAAATTTCACTCGAGTTTTGTTCATTGGTGCGTTTTCAATCAAATTTGATTGAAATTTCACAAGGTTTCATTCATTGGCATATCAAATAAAATTTGATTAAAATTTCATTTGAATTTTGCTCATCAGCGCGTTTCTAATCAAATTTCACTAAAATTTCACATGGATTTGGTTCATCAGTGCGTTTAGAATTAAATTTGACTAAAATTTCACTTGTGTTTCGTTCATCAGCATGTATCAAATCAAATTTAACTAAAATTTTATCTGAATTTTGTTCGTCAGTTTGTTTCCAATCAAATTTGAATAAAATTTCACAGGGTTTGGTTCTTTTGAGCATTTTCAATCAAATTTGACTAAAATTTCACCGGTATTTCATTCATTGGCGTGTTTCTAACCAAATCAGACAAAAATTTCACCAGGATTTTGTTCGTCACTGCCTTTCAAATCAAATTAGGCTAAAATTTCATCTAGATTTTGTTCTTTGGCACATTTTCAGTCAAATTTGATAAAAATTTGACATAAGTTTGGTTCATTGACATATTTCGAATCAGATTTGTCAAAAATTTCATGCGAGTTTTTTCATTGGCATGTTTGCAATCAAATTTGACTAAAATTTCACATGTGTTTTGTTCACTAACGCAATTCTAATAAAATTTGACCAAAATTTAACCAAGTTTTTGTTCATTGGCTTGTATCAAATCAAATTTGTTTAAAATTTCATCTGAATTTTTGTTTGTTGGCGCGTTTCCAATCAAATTTGAATAAAATTTCACATGAATTTGGTTTATTGACACATTTCAAATAAAGTTTGACTAAAATTTGACATGTATCGAATCAAATTTGACATGTATCGAATCAAATTTGTTCATTGGCATGTATCGAATCAAATTTGACAAAAATTTCACACGGGTTTTTTTCATTGGCGCATTCCCAATCAAATTTGACTAAAATTTTCACCATTGTTTCGTTCGTTAGCATGTATAAAATAAAATTTCATCTGAATTTTGTTCGTCGGTGTGTTTCCAATCAAATTTGACTAAAATTCCACAAGGGTTTGGTTTATTGGCGCTTTTCCAATCAACTTTGACTAAAATTTCGCCAGAAATTCGTTCATTTGCATGTTTTTAATCAAATTTGACTAAATTTTCACTAGAATTTTGGTTGTCAGTGCGTTTCAAATCAAATTGAACTTTATCAAATTTGACCAAAAGTTCAATTTGATTTTGTTCATTGGCACGTTTTCAATCAAATTTGACAAGTGTTTGGTTCATCGACACATTTCGAATCAAATTTGTCTAAAATTTCATGTGAGTTTTTTCGTTGGCGCGTTTCCAATCAAACTTGACTAAAATGCCACATGAGTTTTGTTCGTTGACTTGATTCTAATAAAATATGACTAAAACTTCACTAGGATTTCGTTCATTGGTGTGTATCAAATAAAATTAGACTAAAATTTCATCAAAATTTTGTTTGATGGCAGATTTCCAATCAAATTTGACTAAAATTTTACATGAGTTTGGTTTATTGTCAAATTTCGAATCAAATTTGACTAAAATTTAATGCGAATTTTTTCGTTGCTACTTTTCCAATCAAATTTGACTAAAATTTCAAATGAGTTATGTCCATTGACACGATTCCAATCAAATTTAATTAAAATTTCACAAGGGTTTCGTTCTTTGGCGTGCATCAAATCAAATTTGACTAAAATTTCGTTTGAATTTTGTTCAATAGTGCTTTCCAATCAAATTTGACTAAAATTTCACCTGAATTTGGTTCATTGACATATTTCGAATCAAATTTGACAAAAATTTCCTACGGGTTCTTGACTAAAATTCCACATGAGTTTTGTGCATTGGCATGTATAAAATCAAATTTGACTAAAATTTCACATGAGTTTTGTTCATTAGCGCACTTTCGATGAAATTTGTCTAAAGTTTCACCTGAGTTTCATTTAGTGGCGTGTAGCAAATCAAATTTGACTATAATTTCACCTGAATTTTGTTCATTGACATTTATCGAATCAAATTTGACCAAAACTTCACACGAGTTTTATTTATTAGTGCGTTTCCAATCAAATTTAACTAAAATTTCACTAGGGTTTCATTCATTAGCGTGTTTCAAATAAAATTTAACTAAAATTTCATCTGAATTTTGTTAGTCGGCGTGTTTTCAATTAAAGTTGACTAAATTTTCACTGGTATTTAGTTTATTGGCGTGTTTCTAACCAAATTTGACTAAAATTTCACCAGGATTTTGTTTGTTAGTGCGTTTCAAATCAAATTAGACTAAGATTTCATCTAGATTTTGTTCATTGGCGCATTTAATCAAATTTGACAAGAGCTTGGTTCATTGAGACATTTCGTTCAAATTTGTCTAAAATTTCAAGCGAGTTTTTTCGTTAGCGCGTTTCCAATTAGATTTGACTAAAATTTCACAAGTTTTGTTCATTGACATGATTCTAATAAAATATGACTAAAATTTCACCAGGGTTTCATTCATTGGTGCGTATCAAATCAAATATTACTAAAATTTCATCTAACTTTTGTTCGATGGCGTGTTTCCAATCAAATTTGACTAAAATTTTACATGAGTTTGGCTTGTTGTCAAATTTCAAATCCAATTTGACTAACATTTGATGCAGGATTTTTCGTTGGCATGTTTCCAATCAAAAATTTCACATGAGTTTTGTTCATAGGCTCGATTCCAATAAAATTTGACTAAAATTTCACATGAGTTTCATTCATTGGTATGTATCAAATCAAATTTGATTAAAATTTCACATGAGTTTTGTTCGTTGGCGCATTTCCAATCAAATTTGACTAAAATTTCACTAAGGTTTCATTCATCGGCGTGTATCAAATCAAATTTGACTAAAATTTCATCTAAATTTTGTTCGTCGGCGTATTTCTAATAAAATTTGACTAAAATTTCACATGCGTTTAGTTCATTAGCGTGTTTCCAATCAAATTTGACTAAAATTTGATCGGAGTTCTGTTCATTGACTTGTGTCTAATCAAATTTGACCAAAATTTAACTAGGATTTTCTTCGTCGGTGTGTTTCAAATCAAATTAGACTAAAATTTCAATTAGATTTTGTTCAGTGGTGAATTTTCAATTAAATTTGACTAAAATTTTATGCAGATTCTTCGTTGGCACGTTTCCAATCAAATTTGACAAAAATTTTAAATGGGTTTTTTCATTGACGCAATTCCAATAAAATATGACTAAAGTTTCACCTGAGTTTCATTCATTGACGTGTATCAAACTAAATTTGATTAAAATTTATCTAAATTTTGTTTGATGGCATGTTTCCAATCAAATTTGACAAAAAATTTACTTGAGTTTGGTTAAATGTCAAATTTCGAATCAAATTTGACTAAAATTTCATGCGGTTTCTTCGTTGGCGTGTTTCCAATCAAATTTGACTAAAATTTCAAATAAGTTGTGTTCATGGCACGTTTCCATGCATATTTGACTAAAATTTTTCCAGGGTTTCGTTCATGGGCGTGCATTAAATAAAATTTAGCTAAAATTTCGTTCGAATTTTGTTTGTTGGCATGTTTTGAATCAAATTTGACTAAAATTTCACATGAGTTTGGTTCGTTGCCACATTTCAAATCAAATATGACTAGAATTTCATGTGCATTTTTGACTAAAATTCCACACGAGTTTTTTCATTAGCGTGTATCAAATCAAAATTGGCTAAAATTTTACATGAGCTTTTTTCATTAGTACATATCCAATCAAATTTGATTAAAATTTGACATGAGTCTCGTTCAGTGGCGTGTATCAAATCAAATTTGACTAAAATTTCACATGAGTCTGTTCATTGGCGTGTTCCCAATCAAATTTGACTAAAATTTCACCTGGGTTTCTTTCATTGGAGTGTATTGAATCAAATTTGACTAAAATCTTCACTAGGATTTTTTTTCCTTTGGCGCAATTCCAATCAAATTTGACTAAAATTTCCACCAGTTCCTTGGCATGTATCAAATAAAATTTGACTAGAATTTCATCTAAATTTTGTTCATCGGCACGTTTCCAATCAAAGTTGACTAAAATTTCATAGGGGGTTGGTTCATTGGCGCGTTTCCAATCAACTTTGGCTAAAATTTTGTCGGGATTTCGTTAATTTGCGTGTTTCATTTTCACCAAGATTTTGTTTGTTAGTGCGTTTCAAATCAAATTGACCAAAATTTCAACTAGATTTTGTTCACTGACACGTTTTGAATCAAATTCGACTAAAATTCGACATGAGTTTGGTTCATTGACACATTTCGAATCAAATTTGATAAAAAATTTATTCGGGTTTTGGAGAAAAATTCCACATGAGTTTTGTTCATTGGCGTGTATCAAATCAAATTTGACTAAAATTTCACATAAGTTTTGTTTATTAGTGCGTTTTCGATCAAATTTGACTAAATTTTCACCTGAGTTTCGTTCTGTGGCATGTATCAAATCAAATTTGACTAAAATTTCTCATGAGTTTTGTTCATTGGAGTGTTACCAATCAAATTTGACTAAAATTTTACCTGAATTTTGTTCATTGACTTTTATCAAATCAAATTTGAATAAAAATTCACATGAGTCTATACATTAGCGCATTCCAATCAAATTTTACTAAAATTTCACATGAGTTTCATTCGATGGCATGTATCAAATCAAATTTGACTAAAATTTCACATGAGTTCCGTTCATTGGCACGTTCCCAATAAAATTTGACTAAAATTTTACCTGGGTTTCGTTCATTGGCGTGTATCAAATCAGATTTGGCAAAATTTCCCACGAGTTTTTTTCATTGGCGCATTTTCAATCAAATTTTACTAAAATTTCATTTTAATTTTGTTCGTTAGCGCGTTTCCAATCAAATTTGACTAAAATTTCTCATGAGTTTAGTTCAATGACACGTTTCGAATAAATTTTGGCAAAAATTTCATGCGGGTTTTGGAGAAAAATTCCACATGAATTTTGTTCATTGGCGTGTATCAAATCAAATTTGATTAAAATTTCACATGAGTTTTGTTCATTAGTAGGTTTACGATCAAATTTGACTAAAATTTCACATGAGTTTCGTTTAGTGGCATGTATCAAATCATATTTGACTAAAATTTCTCATGAGTTTTGTTCATTGGCATGTCACTAATCAAATTTGAATAAAATTTCACTTAGATTTTGTTCATTGGCATTTATCAAATCAAATTTGACAAAAATTTCATATGAATTCTGTTCATTATCACGTTTCCAATCAAATTTGACTAAAATTACCCACGGGTTTCGCTAAGTGGCATGTGTTAAATCAAATTTGACTAAAATTTCCCATAAGTTCTGTTCATTGGCGTGTTCCCAATCAAATTTGACTTAAATCTTACCTGAATTTTGTTCATTGGCGTGTATCAAATCAAATACGACAAAAATTTCACACGAGTTGTTTTGTTGGCGCGTTTTTAATCAAATTTGACTAAAATTTCATTAGGGTTTCATTCATTGGCATGCATCAAATCTAATTTAACTAAAATTTCGTTTGAATTTTGTTCCTTAGCGCGTTTCCAATCAAATTTGATTAAAATTTCTTTGATTTTGTTTCATTGACACATTTCGAATCAAATTTGACCAAAATTTCATACGTGTTTTTTACTAAAATTCCACATGAGTTTTTTTTCATTGGCGTGTATCAATCAAATTTGACTAAAATTTCACATGAGTTTTATTCATTAGAGCATGTTCGATCAAATTTGACTAAAATTTCACCTGAGTTTCGTTCAGTGGCATTATCAAGTCAAATTTAACTAAAAGTTCTCATGAGTTTTTCTTATTGGGATGTTACCAATCAAATTTGACTAAAATTTCACATAAATTTTGTTCATTGGCATTTATCAAATCAAATTTGACAAAAATCTCACATGAGTTCTATTCATTAGCGTGTTTCCAATCAAATTTGACTAAAATTACCCACAGGTTTCGTTCAGTGGCGTGTATCAAATAAAATTTGACTAAAATATCACATGAATTCTGTTCGTTGGCGCATTCCCAATCAAAATTGACTAAAATCTTACCTGAATTTCGTTCATTGGCGTGTATCAAATCAAATTTGACAAAAATTTCACACGAGTTTTTTTATTGGAGCGTTTTTAATCAAATTTGAATAAAATTTTCATCGGTGTTTCATTCATTGGCGTCCATCAAATCTAATTTGACTAAAACTTCGTTTGAATTTTGTTCGTTAGCGCGTTTCCAATCAAATTTGATTAAGATTTCACATGAGTTTGGTTCATTGACACATTTCGAATCAAATTTGACAAAAATTTTAGACGTGTTTTTTACTAAAATTCCACATGAGTTTTTTTTCATTAGCATATATCAAATCAAATTTGACTAAAATTTTATATGAGTTTTATTCATTAGAGCGTTTTTGATTAAATTTGACTAAAATTTCACCTGGTTTTGTTCAGTGGCATGTATCAAATCAAGTTTGACTAAAATTTCCCACGAGTTTGGCTCATTGGCGCGTTACCAATCAAATTTGACCTAAATTTGACCTAAATTTTTTTCACTGGCGGTTAGCAAATCAAATTTGATAAAAAAAATTCACATGAGTTCTGTTCATTAGTGCGTTTCCAATCAAATTTGACTAAAATTTCACATTAGTTCTGGTCATTGGCACCTTCCCAATCAATTTTGACTAGAATTTTACCTAGGTTTCGTTCATTAACGTGTATCAAATCAAATTTGACAAAATTTTCCCACGAGTTTTTTTCATTGGCGCGTTTTCAATGAAAATTGACTAAAAATTTTCACTAGAGTTTTGTTCATTGGAGTGAATCAAATCAAATTTGACCAAAATTTCGTTTTAATTTTGTTCGTTTGTGCATTTCCAATCAAATTTGACTAAAATTTCTCATGAGTTTGGTTCATTGACATATTTCGAATAAATTTTGAAAAAACTTTCATGTGGGTTTTTGACAAAAATTCCACATGAGTTTTGTTCGTTGGCGTGTATCAAATCAAATTTGATTAGAATTTCACATGAGTTTTGTTCATTAGTACGTTTATGATCAAATTTGACTCAAATTTCACATGAATTTCGTTCAGTGGCATTATCAAGTCAAATTTGACTAAAATTTCTCTTGAGTATTGTTCCTTGGCATGTTACCAATCAAATTTGATTACAATTTCACCTAGATTTTGTTCATTGGCATTTATCAAATCAAATTTGACAACAATTTCACATGAGTTCTGTTCATTAGCTCGTTTCCAATCAAATTTGACTAAAATTACCAACGGGTTTCGTTCAGTGGCATGTATCAAATAAAATTTGACTAAAATTTCACATGAGTTCTGATCATTGGCGCTTTTCCAATCAAATTTAACTAAAATTTTACCTGAGTTTCGTTCATTGGCGTGTATCAAATCAAACTTAACAAAACTTTCACACGAGGTTTTTTTTATTGCCGCGTTTTTAATCAAATTTGACTAATATTTTCACCAGGGTTTTGTTCATTGGCGTGCATCAAATCTAATTTGACAAAAATTTCGTTTGAATTTTGTTCGTTAGCACGTTTCCAATCAAATTTGACTAAAATTTCACATGAGTTTGGTTCATTGACACATTTCGAATCAAATTTGATAGAAATTTTATTCGGGTTTTGGATAAAAATTCCACACGAAATTTGTTCATTGGTGTGTATCAAATCAAATAAACCCGAAGTTATCAATAAATCAAAAACCACTTTTCATTAGCTCGATTCCAAACGAATTAGACTAGCAATTCGCCAAGAACAAACAAATCCTAAGTTATCATGAAATCAAAAACCACTTTTCATTCGCTCGATTCCAAATGAATTAGACTAGCAATTCGCCAAGAACGAAAAAATCCTAAGTTATCATGAAATCAAAACCACTTTTCATTGGCTCGATCCCAATCGAATAAGACTAACAATTCGCCAGAAATGAACAAACCCAAAGTTATCATGAAATCAAAAATCACTTTTCATTGGCTCGATTCCAATCGAATTAGACTAGCAATTCCCAAAAAACGAACAAATCTGAAGTTGTCATGAAATCAAAAACTACTATTCATTGGCTCGATTCCAATTGAATTAGACTAGCCATTCGCCAAAAACGAAAAAACCCGAACTTATCATGAAATTAAAAATCGCTTTTCATTGGCTCGATTCCAATCGAATTAGACTAGTAATTTGCTAAAAACGAACAAACCCGAAGTTATCATGAAATCAAAATCCTCTTGTCATTGGCTCGATTCCAATCGAATTAGACTTACAATTCGCCAAAAACAAACACACCCGAAGTGATCATGAAATCAAAAATCACTTTTCATTGGCTCGATTCCAATCGAATTAGACCAGCAATGGGCAAAAAAATGAACAAACCCGAAGTTATCATGAAATCAAAATCCACTTTTGATTGGCTCGATTCCAATCGAATTAAACCAGCAATTGCCAAAAAAAGAACAAATCCGAAGTTATCATGAAATCAAAAACCTCTTTTCACTAGCTCTATTCCAATCGAATTAGACTAGCAAATCGCCAAAAAACGAACAAACCCGAAGTTACCATGAAATTAAAAGCCACATTTCATTGCCTCGATTCCAATCTAATCAGAGTGGCAATTCGCCAAAAATTAACAAACCCGAAGTTATCATGAAATCAAAACAACTTTTCATTGGCTCGATTCCAATTGAATTAGACTAGCAATTCGCCAAAAATTAACAAACCCGAAGTTATCATGAAATTCGCCAAAAATTAACAAACCCGAAGTTATCATGAAATCAAAACCCTCTTTTCATTGGCTCGATTCCAACCGAATTAGACTAGCAATTCGCCAAAAACGAACAAATCCGAAGTTATCATGAAATCAAAAGCCACATTTCACTGGATCGATTCCAATCGAATTAGACTAGCAATTCCCCAAAAACGATCAAACCTAAAGTTATCATGAAATCAAAAATCACTTTTCATTAGCTCGATTCCAATCGAATTAGACTAGCAATTCGCCAAAAAATGAACAAACCTGAAGTTATCATGGAATCAAAAACCGCTTTTTATTCGCTTGATTCCAAAGAAATTAGACTAGCAATTTGCCAAGAACGAACAAATCCTAAGTTATCATGAAATCGAAGACCACTTTTCATTGGCTCGATTCCAATCGAATTAGACTTGCAATTCGCTAAAAATGAACAAACCCGTAGTTAGCATGAAATCAAAAATCACTTTTCATTAGCTCGATTCCAATCGAATTAGGCTAGGAATTCGCAAAAAACGAACAAGTCTAAACTTGTCAAGAAATCAAAACCACTTTTCACGGGCTCGATTCCAATCGAATTAGACTAGTAATTCGCAAAAAACTAACAGACCCAAAGTTATCATGAAATCAAAATCCACTTTTCATTGGCTCGATTTCAATCAAATTAGACTAGCAATCCGCCAAAAACGGACAAACCCGAAGTTATCATGAAATCAAAAGCCACATTTCATTGGCTCGATTACAATCAAATCAGACCAGTAATTTGCCAAAAATTAACAAACCTGAAGGTATCATGAAATCAAAACCACTTTTCATTGGCTCGATTGCAATCGAATTAGACTAGAAATTTGCAAAAAATGAAAAAACCTGAAGTTATCATGAAATCAAAACCCTCTTTTCATTGGCTCGATTATAACCGAATTAGACTAGCAATTCGCCAAAAATAAACAAATTCGATGTTATCGTGAAATCAAAAACCACTTTTCATTGGATCGATTCCAATCGAATTAGACTAGCAATTCGCTAAAAATGAACAAACCCGAAGTTATCATGTAATCAAAATTCACTTTTCATTGCTTTGATCCCAATCCAATTAGACTAGCAATTCGCCAAAAACGAATAAACCCGAAGTTATCATGAAATCAAAAATCACTTTTCATTGGCTCGATTCCAAACGATTTAGACTAGCTATTAGTAAAAAATGAACAAACCCGAAGTTATCATGAAATTAAAACCCTCCTTTCATTGGCTCGAATCCAATCGAATTAGACTTGCAATTCGGCAAAAATAAGCACACCCGAAATTATTAAGGAATCAAAAACCACTTTTCATTGGATCGATTCCAATCGAATTAGACTAGCAATTTGCCAAAAATGAACAAACCCGAAGTTATCATGAAATCAAAAATCACTTTTTATTGGCTTGTTTCTAATCGAATTAGACTAGCAATTCGCAAAAAATGAACAAACATGAAGTTATCATGAAATCGAAAATCACTTTTCATTCGCTCGATTCCAATTGAATTAGACTTGTAATTCGGCAAAAATGAACACATCCGAAGTTATTAAGAAATCAAAAACCACTTTTCATTGGCTCGATTCCAATCGAATTAGACTAGCAACTCACAAAAAACGAACAAACCCGATGTTATCGTGAAATCAAAAACCACTTTTCATTAGAACTATTCCAATCGAATTAGACTATCAATTCGCCAAAAATGAACAAACCCGAAGTTATTATGAAATCAAAATTCACTTTTCATTGGCTTGATTCCAATCGAATTAGACTAGCAATTCGCCAAAAACGAACAAACCTGAAGTTATCATGAAATCAAAAACCACTTTTCATTGGCTCGATTCCAATCGAATTAGTCTAGCTATTCGTCAAAAACGAACAATCCCGAAGTTATCATGAAATCAAAACCCTCTTTTCATTCGCTCGATTCCAATCGAATTAGACTTGTAATTCGGCAAAAATGAACACACACAAAGTTATTAAGAAATCAAAAACCTCTTTTTATTGGCTCGATTCCAATCGAATTAGACTAGCAACTCACAAAAAACGAACAAACCCGATGTTATCGTGAAATCAAAAACCACTTTTCATTGGATCGATTCCAATCGAATTAGACTAGCAATTCGCCAAAAATGAACAAACCCGAAGTTATCATGAAATCAAAATTCACTTTTCATTGCCTTGATTCCATTCCAATTAGACTAACAATTCGCCAAAAACGAACAAACCTGAAGTTATCACGAAATCATAAACCACTTTTCATTGGCTTGATTCCAATCGAATTAGACTAGCAATTCGCAAACAATGAACAAACTCGAAGTTATCTTGAAATCAAAAACCACTTTTCATTGGATCGATTCCAATCGAATTAGACTAGCAATTTGCCAAAAATGAACAAACCCGAAGTTATCATGAAATCAAAACCCTCTTTTCATTCGCTCGATTCCAATCGAATTAGACTTGTAATTCGGCAAAAATGAACACGCACAAAGTTATTAAGAAATCAAAAACCTCTTTTTATTGGCTCGATTCCAATCGAATTAGACTAGCAACTCACAAAAAACGAACAAACCCGATGTTATCGTGAAATCAAAAACCACTTTTCATTGGCTTGATTCCAATCGAATTAGACTAGCAACTCACAAAAAACGAACAAACCCGATGTTATCGTGAAATCAAAAACCACTTTTCATTGGCTTGATTCCAATCGAATTAGACTAGCAACTCACAAAAAACGAACAAACCCGATGTTATCGTGAAATCAAAAACCACTTTTCATTGGCTTGATTCCAATCGAATTAGACTAGCAATTCGCCAAAAACGAACAAACCTGAAGTTATCATGAAATCAAAAACCACTTTTCATTGGCTCGATTCCAATCGATTTAGTCTAGCTATTCGCCAAAAACGAAAAAACCCGAAGTTATCATGAAATCAAAACCCTCTTTTCATTCGCTCGATTCCAATCGAATTAGACTTGTAATTCGGCAAAAATGAACACGCACAAAGTTATTAAGAAATCAAAAACCTCTTTTTATTGGCTCGATTCGAATCGAATTAGACTAGCAACTCACAAAAAAGGAACAAACCCGATGTTATCGTGAAATCAAAAACCACTTTTCATTGGATCGATTCCAATCGAATTAGACTAGCAATTCGCCAAATCGATGTTATCGTGAAATCAAAAATCACTTTTCATTGGATCGATTCCAATCGAATTAGACTAGCAATTCGCCAAAAATGAACAAACCCGAAGTTATTATGAAATCAAAATTCACTTTTCATTGGCTTGATTCCAATCGATTTAGACTAGCAATTCGCCAAAAACGAACAAACCTGAAGTTATCATGAAATCAAAAACCACTTTTCATTGGCTCGATTCCAATCGAATTAGTCTAGCTATTCGCCAAAAACAAACAAACCCGAAGTTATCATGAAATCAAAACCCTCTTTTCATTCGCTCGATTCCAATCGAATTAGACTTGTAATTCGGCAAAAATGAACACGCACAAAGTTATTAAGAAATCAAAAACCTCTTTTTATTGGCTCGATTCCAATCGAATTAGACTAGCAACTCACAAAAAATGAACAAACCCGATGTTATTGTGAAATCAAAAACCACTTATCATTGGATCGATTCCAATCAAATTAGACTAGCAATTCGCCAAAAATGAACAAACCCGAAGTTATCATGAAATCAAAATTCACTTTTCATTGCCTTGATTCCAATCGAATTAGACTAGCAATTCGTCCAAAACGAACAAGCCCGAAGTTATCATGAAATCAAAAACCACTTTTCATTGGCTTGATTCCAATCGAATTAGACTAGCAATTCGCAAAAAAGGAATAAACATGAAGTTCTCATGAAATCGAAAACCACTTTTCATTCGTTCGATTCCAATCGAATTAGACTTGTAATTCGGCCAAAATGAACACACCCGAAGTTATTAAGAAATCAAAAACAACTTTTCATTGGCTCGATTCCAATCGAATTAGACTAGCAAATCGCAAAAAAATGAACAAACCCGAAGTTATCTTGAAATCAAAAACCACTTTTCATCGGATCTATTCCAATCGAATTAGACTAGCAATTTGACAAAAATGAACAAACCAGAAGTTATCATGAAATCAAAAATCACTTTTTATTAGCTTGATTCCAATCGAATTAGACTAGCAATTCGTAAAAAAGGAACAAACATAAAGTTATCAGGAAATCGAAAATCACTTTTCATTCGCTCGATTCCAATCGAATTAGACTTGTAATTCGGTAAAAATGATCACACCCGAAGTTATTAAGAAATCAAAAACCACTTTTCATTGGCTCGATTCCAATCTAATTAGACTAGCAACTCACAAAAAATGAACAAACCCGATGTTATCATGAAATCAAAAACCACTTTTCATTGGATCGATTCCAATCGAATTAGACTAGCAATTAGCCAAAAATGAACAAACTCGAAGCTATTATGAAATCAAAATTCACTTTTCCTTGGCTCGATTCCAATCGAATTAGACTAGCAATTCGCAAAAAACGAACAAACCTGAAGTTATCATGATATCAAAAACAACTTTTCATTGGCTCGATTCCAATTGAATTAGACTAGCTATTCGCCAAAAACGAACAGACCCGAAGTTATCATGAAATCAAAACCCTCTTCTCATTGGCTCGATTCCAATCGAATTAGACTTGTAATTCGGCAAAAATGAACACATCTGAAGTTATTATGAAATCAAAACCAGTTTTCATTGGCTCGATTCCAATCGAATTAGACTAGCAACTCACAAAAAACGAACAAACCCGATGTTACCGTGAAATCAAAAACCACTTTTCATTGGATCGATTCCAATCGAATTAGACTAGCAATTCGTTAAAAATGAACAAACCCGAAGTTATCATGAAATCAAAATTCACTTTTCATTGCCTTGATTCCAATCGAAATAGACTAGCAATTCGCCCAAAACGAACAAACCTGAAGTTATCATGAAATCAAAAACCACTTTTCATTGCCTCGATTCGAATCGAATTAGACTAGCTATTCGTCAAAAATGAACAAACCCGAAGTTATCATAAAATCAAAACCATCCTTTCATTGGCTCGAATCCAATCGAATTACACTTGTAATTTGACAAAAATGAACACAGCCGAAGTTATTAAGAAATCAAAAACCACTTTTCACTGGCTCGATTCCAAATCGAATTAGACTAGCAATTCGCAAAAAATAAACAAACCCGAAGTTATCTTGAAATCAAAAACCACTTTTCGTTGGATCGATTCTAACTGAATTATACTAGCAATTTGCCAAAAATGAACAAACCCGAAGTTATCACGAAATCAAAAATCACTTTTTTTTGGCTAGATTCCAATCGAATTAGACTAGCAATTCGCAAAAAAGGAATAAACATGAAGTTATCATGAAATCGAAAACCACTTTTCATTCGTTCGATTCCAATCGAATTAGACTTGTAATTCGGCCAAAATGAACACACCCGAAGTTATTAAGAAATCAAAAACCACTTTTCATTGGCTCGATTCGAATCGAATTAGACTAGCTATTCGTCAAAAATGAACAAACCCGATGTTATCGTGAAATCAAAACCCACTTTTCATTGGATCGATTCCAATCGAATTAGACTAGGAATTCGCAAAAAAGGAATAAACATGAAGTTATCATGAAATCGAAAACCACTTTTCATTCGTTCGATTCCAATCGAATTAGACTAGGAATTCGCAAAAAAGGAATAAACATGAAGTTATCATGAAATCGAAAACCACTTTTCATTCGTTCGATTCCAATCGAATTAGACTAGGAATTCGCAAAAAAGGAATAAACATGAAGTTATCATGAAATCGAAAACCACTTTTCATTCGTTCGATTCCAATCGAATTAGACTAGGAATTCGCAAAAAAGGAATAAACATGAAGTTATCATGAAATCGAAAACCACTTTTCATTCGTTCGATTCCAATCGAATTAGACTAGCAATTCGCCAAAAACGAACAAACCCAAAGTTATCATGAAATCAAAAACCACTTTTCATTGGCTCGATTCCAATCGAATTAGACTAGCTATTCGCCAAAAACGAAACAACCTGAAGTTATCATGGAATCAAAACCCCCCTTTCATTGGCTCGAATCCAATCAAATTAGACTTACAATTCGGCAAAAATGGACACAGCTGAAGTTATTAAGAAATCAAAAATCACTTTTCGTTTGCTCGATTCCAATCGAGTTAGACTAGTAATTCGCAAAGACGAACGAATCCGAAGTTATCTTGAAATCAAAAACCACTCTTCATTGGATCGATTCCAATCAAATTAGACTGGCAATTCGCCAAAAATGAACAAACCCGAAGTTCTCATGAAATCAAAAATAACTTTTTATTGGCTTGATTCCAATCGAATTAGATTAGGAATTCGCAAAAAAATAACAAACCTGAAGTTATCAAGAAATCGAAAACCACTTTTCATTGGCTTGATTATAATCGAATTAGACTAGCAATTCGCCAAAAACGAACAAAACTGAAGTTATCATGAAATCGAAATTCACTTTTTATTGGCTCGATTCCAGTTGAATTAGACTAGCAATTCGCCAAAAATGAACAAACCTGAAGTTATCATGAAATCAAAAACCGCTTATCAATGGGTCGATTCCAATCGAATTAGACTAGCTATTCGCCAAAAACGAACAAGCCCGAAGTTATCATGAAATCAAAACCCTCTTTTCATTCGCTTGATTCCAAACGAATTAGACTTGTAATTTGGCAAAAATGAACACACCCGAAGTTATTAAGAAATCAAAAACCACTTTTCATTAGATCGATTCCAATCGAATTAGACTAGCAAGTTGCCAAAAATGAACAAACCCGAAGTTATCATGAAATCAAAATTCACTTTTCATTGCCTGGATTCCAATCGAATTAGACTAGCAATTCGCCAAAAAGAACAAACTCGAAGTTATCATGAAATCAAAAACCACTTTTCATTGGCTTGATTCCAATCGAATTAGACTAGCTATTTTCCAAAAACGAACCAACCCGAAGTTATTTGGAATCAAAACCCTCCTTTCATTGGCTCGAATCCAATCGAATTAGACTTGCAATTCGGCAAAAATGAACGTACCCGAAGTTATTAAGAAATCAAAAATCACTTTTCATTGGCTCGATTCCAATCGAGTTAGACTAGCAATTCGCAAAGACGAACAAACCCGAAGTTATCTTGAAATCAAAAGCCAATTTTCATTGCATCGATGCCAATCGAATTAGACTGGCAATTCACCAAAAAATGATCAAACCCGAAGTTATCATGAAATCAAAAATAACTTTTTATTGGCTTGATTCCAATCGAATTAGACTAGGAATTCACAAAAAACGAACAAACCTGAAGTTATCATGAAATTGAAACTCACTTTTAATTGGCTTGATTACAATCGAATTAGACTAGCAATTCGCCAAAAACGAACAAAATCGAAGTTATCATGAAATCAAAATTCACTTTTCATTGGCTCGATTCTAGTCGAATTAGACTAGCAATTCGCAAAAAACGAACAAACCTGAAGTTATGATGAAATCAAAAACCACTGTTCAATGGCTCGATCCCAATCGAATTAGACTAGCTATTCGCCAAAAATGAACAAACCTGAAGTTATCATGAAATCAAAACCCTCTTTTCATTCGCTCGATTCCAATCGAATTAGACTTGGAATTCGGCAAAAATGAACACACCCGAAGTTATTAAGAAATCAAAAACCACTTTTCATTGGCTCGATTCCAATCGAATTAGACTAGCAACTCACAAAAAACGAAGAAAACCCGATGTTATCGTGAAATCAAAAGCCACTTTTCATTGGATCGATTCCGATCGAATTAGACTAGCAATTCACAAAAAATGAACAAACCCGAAGTTATCATGAAATCAAAATTCACTTTTCATTGCCTTGATTCCAATCAAATTAGATAAGCAATTCGCCAAAAACGAACAAACCCGAAGTTATCATGAAATCAAAAATAACTTTTCATTAGCTCGATTCCAATTGAATTAGACTAGCTATTCGCCGAAAACGAACAAACCTGAAGTTATCATGAAATCAAAACCCACTTTTCATTGGCTCGATTCCAATCAAATTAGACTAGCTATTCGCGAAAAATGAACAAACCCGAAGTCATCATGAAATCAAAATCCTCTTTTAATTCACTCAATTCCAATCGAATTAGACTTGTAATTCGGCAAAAATGAACACACTGTAAGTTATTAAGAAATCAAAAACCACTTTTCATTGGCTTGATTCCAATCGAATTAGACTAGCAACTCACAAAAAATGAACGAACCCGATGTTATCGTGAAATCAAAAACCACTTTTCCTTGGATCGATTCCATTCGAATTAGACTAGCAATTCGCCAAAAATGAACAAACCCGAAGTTATCATGAAATCAAAATTCACTTTTCATTGGCTCGATTCCAATCGAATTAGACTAGCAATTCGCCAAAACTGAACAAACCTGAAGTTATCATGAAATCAAAAACCACTTTTCATTGGCTCGATTCTAATTGAATTAGACTAGCTATTCGCCAAAAACTTACAAACCCAAAGTTATCATGAAATCAAAACCCTCTTTTCATTCGCTCGATTCCCATCGAATTAGACTTGTAATTCGGCAAAAATGAACACACCCGAAGTTATTAAGAAATCAAAAACCACTTTTCATTGGCTCGATTCCAATCGAATTAGACTAGCAATTCACCAAAAAAGAACAAACCTGAAGTTATCATGAAATCAAAAATCACTTTTCATTGGCTCGATTCCAATCGAATTAGACTAGCTATTCACCAAAAACGAACAAACCCGAATTAGACTAGCTATTCGCCAAAAACGAACAAACTCGAAGTTATCAAGAAATCAAAACACTCTTTTCATTCGCTCGATTCCAATCGAATTAGACTTGTAATTCGGCAAAAATGAACACGCCCGAAGTTATTAAGAAATCAAAAACCACTTTTCATTGGCTCGATTCCAATCGAATTAGACTAGCAACTCACAAAAAATGAACAAACCCGATGTTGTCGTGAAATCAAAAACCACTTTTCATTGGATCGATTCAGATTGAATAAGACTAGCATTTCGCAAAAAATGAACAAACCCGAAGTTATCTTGAAATCAAAAACCACTTTTCATTGGATCGATTTAGACTAGCAAGTCGCCAAAAATGAATAAACACGAAGTTATCATGAAATCAAAAATTACTTTTCATTGGCTCGATTCCAATCGAATTAGACTAGCAATTCACCAAAAAAGAACAAACCTGAAGTTATCATGAAATCAAAAACCACTTTTCATTGGCTCGATTCTTGTGAAATCAAAAACCACTTTTCATTGGATCGATTCAGATTGAATTAGACTAGCAATTCGCAAAAAATGAACAAACCCGAGGTTATCTTGAAATCAAAAACTACTTTTCATTGGATCGATCAAGACTAGCAAGTCGCTAAAAATAAACAAATTCGGAGTCATCATGAAATCAAAAATCACTTTTCATTGGCTCGATTCCAATCGAATTAGACTAGCTATTAACCAAAAACGAACAAACCCAAAGTTATCATGAAATCAAAAACCACTTTTCATTGGATCGATTCAGATTGAATAAGACTAGCAATTCGCAAAAAATGAACAAACCCGAGGTTATCTTGAAATCAAAAACCACTTTTCATTGGATCGATTAAGACTAGCAAGTCGCTAAAAATAAACAAATCCGGAGTCATCATGAAATCAAAAATCACTTTTCATTGGCTCGATTCCAATCGAATTAGACTAGCTATTAACCAAAAACGAACAAACCCGAAGTTATCTTGAAATCAAAAACCACTTTTCATTCGATCGATTTAGACTAGCAATTCGCCAAAAATGAACAAACCCGAAGTTATCATGGAATCAAAAATAACTTTTTATTGGCGTGATTCCAATCGAATTAGACTAGCAATCCGCAAAAAACGAACAAACCTAAAGTTATCATGAGATCGAAAACCACTTTTCATTCGCTCGATTCCAATCGAATTAGACTTGTAATTCGGCAAAAATGAACACACCCGAAGTAATTAAGAAATCAAAAACCACTTTTCATTGGCTCGATTCCATTCGAATTAGACTAGCAACAAAAAATGAACAAACCCGAAGTTATCATGGAATCAAAAATAACTTTTTATTGGCGTGATTCCAATCGAATTAGACTAGCAATCCGCAAAAAACGAACAAACCTAAAGTTATCATGAGATCGAAAACCATTTTTCATTCGCTCGATTCCAATCGAATTAGACTTGTAATTCGGCAAAAATGAACACACCCGAAGTAATTAAGAAATCAAAAACCACTTTTCATTGGCTCGATTCCATTCGAATTAGACTAGCAACTCACAAAAAACGAACAAACCCGATGTTATCGTGAAATCAAAAATCACTTTTCATTGGATCGATTCCAATCGAATTATACTAGCAATTCGCCAAAAATGAACAAACCCGAAGTTTTGATGAAATCAAAAATAACTTTTTATTGGCTTGATTCCAATCGAATTAGACTAGCAATTCGCAAAACGAACAAACCTGAAGTTATCATGAAATCAAAAACCACTTTTCAATGGCTCGATTACAATCGAATTAGACTAGCTATTCGCTAAAAACGAACAAACCTGAAGTCATCACAAAATCAAAACCCTCTTTTAATTCGTTCAATTCCAATCGAATTAGAGTTGTAATTCGGCAAAAATGAACGCACCCAAAGTTATTAAGAAAGCAAAAACCACTTTTCATTGGCTCGATTCCAATCGAATTAGACTAGCAACTCACAAAAAATGAACCGATTCCAATCGAATTCGACTAGCTATTCGCTAAAAACGAACAAACCTGAAGTCATCACAAAATCAAAACCCTCTTTTAATTCGTTCAATTCCAATCGAATTAGAGTTGTAATTCGGCAAAAATGAACGCACCCAAAGTTATTAAGAAAGCAAAAACCACTTTTCATTGGCTCGATTCCAATCGAATTAGACTAGCAACTCACAAAAAATGAACAAACCCGATGTTGTTGTGAAATCAAAAACCACTTTTCATTGGATCGATTC